>NC_090937.1:730409036-730712066 GCF_040938575.1 Ambystoma mexicanum | reverse complement strand
CTGCAGCGTGGCTAGGGAGCTGTGTCTCCAGGGAGCTGGATTGAGGCAGCCTGTGCCCTGCTGGCGGCGTGTGGAGAAGTGCTTGTTCCCTTGGGACTTGTGCTGTCCCAAGGGGGACTGAGGGGCAGGTGGTGAGACCCTGACCTCGATCCCATATGCTCTGAGAGGACCGCTTGCCAGCGCAGTGCATCCCCCAACAGTTGGACTGTACGAGAAGAGTGAGGAAGGTTGAGGAAGGGAGGCATTCCCCAACCTTTGAGGAACGGAAAATTCCAGAACTGTCTTTTTGTCCAGGGGAAGGGAGTCACCCCTTTGGGCTAGAAAGATGATCTTTTCATTTAATTTAACTTCGAGTGGGAAAGACAGAGCTAGGATTCCGACATTGGGACTTTTTCTTTTGACATCCGTATTGTTACACTAGTTTATTTCGATTGAGGCAGAGCAACCCCTCTAAGTTAAGGCAAGATATCCTTTTTTTTCACTTGAATAAAGGTGTATGCCAACCACCATGAACCCTCTGTGTCAGAGTCTTACTATTGCACCCTTACAGATTCTACAAAGACTAGGGGGGGTCTCACTTCTCAGCCCTCTCAGATGAGGAAGAGGCATCACCCTTGATTCTCCCCAGCCAGGCCAAGAAAGGCATGCTGGGAGCTGGTGGAAGGGTGGCAAGGGGAGCTGAAGGAAGGCGACAATGGTGAAAGGTGAAGGGGGGTCGGAAATAATAGAAAGGGGAGAGCAGATGGGAAGGTAAGATAGGTAAATTGAGCAAGCAACACAATTTTCCTTGCTTCTCTTTTGCTCTGTGCTATTTTTCTTTTTTTTATAGAGGGCTGCAAATGTATTCAATATCTGGGAAGAGATTTTTTGCTGGATCACGGATCTAGGAAATCTGGATCGACGCAGCACTATTGTTTAGAGTACTCCTAATCCCACACCCAATGGAATTTGGGCTCCCCTGATCACAAACCTGGCTCACCCAGATGAACGTTCCTGGAGCCGTTTCGGAGACGCATCCTTTTTTGGTCGTATTTTTGCTCCAACCCCTGTTCGTGCAATTAAAGCTTTTTGTTCTAACCTATTTTCAGTTTCAAGTTGTCTGCATTTCCTCTATTAATGTCCTTAATAGATAAATGCTGTCAATGTGTTGATTTATTGAATGGTTTAATCCCAGAGGGGAGGGACTTCAACGATTTCCTATGTAAAATAAAGTGTGCGTGTGTATGTATGTAGACACGTACACAAGCTATGGCACTCAAAGGGGTGAGTCGTAATCACTTTACAAAGGTCAACATTTTTACTATGTTTTTCCAAAGTAGGCAATACTGCCCACCAAGTAAACATGCACATTGGTTTACCAAATTGTATTTTAATTGTGTTCTGTATGGAGCATGCTGCCTAGAAGCAAATGTAAGGTTGTTGATGAAACCATACACAACAAGGTAAGCCCTTCACATTTCTTTCATTAACTGCAATTATAGAGTTCCAAGTGTAGAAAGGAGTACCACAAGCATTACTACCGACCTAGCACATTCTCAATTCTGTTGCACAGCATCAACTAACTTCTCACTGGAATTCAACACCAGTTAAAACTCTCAACAACCAACAGAAGGCTCACATTATTTAACCGGAAAATGTAGACCACAGGCTCCATCTATAGCGTATCATTTAAATTAATAAACAGCCTTAGGACCGTCCTTCAGCTTTGCAGTTACTATATCTGTATGAATACATGTATGCTGTGTTCGGACAATGGTCTACCACAAAGCCAGTTAGGTGCGCATTGCACTACAGCACAGCACTCTGTGTAACAAGGTCACCACTATGGGAATTAAGTGCTTTATGAATGTCAAAATAACATGACACAACAGCTTTCAACTAAACATCTTTGAGTAGCTGGTTGTGGCCGTAACACATGATAATGCTAGATTCCTGAGATGCGGGTCTTCAAGAAAACTTTAAACTACAGTTACAGCAAAAGTGGTGTGCATATCGACGAATAGTATTGGTTGGTATATTTCTATATACAATGAATAGGAAAAGCGGAAAAATAAATATGTAATCAAGGAACGCTACACTTCAGTCTTTCAACACTCACCTCAAATACTGCTTCAAAGTGCTTGTGATAGTCTTCACCTCCCATTCTTCAGAGGTTTCCAGATCAACATCGCTGTATGTGTTTGCATCTATTGTGAGTTAAAAGAAGTCCGAGACACTTAGAAACTATATTTCAATGACAGTTGTTTACACTTTGATAGGACTGGTTTGATAAACAGACTTTAAAAATACATGAAACACCATCTTTTAATGAAAAGGTCAATTTTAAATACAGGGCCTCTGAAGAGAATGTAACAATGTTATCATGGCCATCATAATAGAATGAAGCCGCCAGGCTCTGCTGAAGTAATCAAACAGATTTTGTTGGCTAGTGTTCATTTAAAAAATAAAAACATTTGGGGTACTATTTACTGCATCTCAAATTAATATTGGGGAATTGTTATTCGCAAAACTAACCATTGTTAAATGGTGTATAACATGTACAGTAAATAGGTTTCATTTTGGCATTAAGTAAGGAGAGTTAGTTATCCTTTTGAACCAGTGAAAATCCATGTACCAGCTCTCATCATTGACATTTGTAATATTGGCCATCGGGCGACGTGCCCTTTGTAGCGATAAAATGCCCAGGAGCTCAGGGAGCCAATCTCGGACAGATTTCTTTTTTCCCTCCATAGTCTATGCCCCTAAAAGAAAAGTAACTGCACAACGTGGTGCTAGAGATAAATGGCACAGCTCATGCACAAGGTTGAGAATTGTGAGGTCCTTTTCATTTTATAAACGCTTGTGGAAGAGAAAAAGACTAACTTTGAAAAGAGGCAGTAGCATTGTGAGGTGGGTTCAAACTTCTCTGTTGGTGCTATTCATTTTTTCTTTTAACTGTAATCTGCTTTGGCCTCAAAGATCCAAAAATGAAATTTGATTGAAATGTGTGATAGTTTTTTTTTTTTTTTTAAAGATGGGCACATGTGTACAATATAATGTAAAACAGCACGGGAAAGGGGGCAGCCTTGAGAGCAGAGTTTGAACCTCTCTATTAGGTGCTATTTCATATTTTACATTTCAACTGTGGATAGAGAAAAATCTCCTACTCTGAATATTTTTCATGAATCAAATATTGATCCAGGTATCAGTCACTATACATCTAGGGTCAAACCTCTTGAACAGTGATCAACTGTTATTGTTCATAAGGCTCATGTCATGCTGATAGTTCAATGCAATGTGTTTTCTCCTGGGAGTGGCCTTGCACTGATGTATTTCCCAAATGTTACTGCACTACTGACTGGGGCACGCTGATGATAACGAATTGTGTTATCCTCCTGCAAATTCCCTGCCACTGCATTCAAGTTTTGTGGTCTCTGGTTGCTTACCTTTTGAAAAGTGTGAATTTGAACCTTTTCCTTGGGTGATTTCGGTCTAAAGCAAATTGTTACTGTGGTGCCATGCCTTCACTGCTTTGCTCAATTCTATGCCCAATTAAGCAATTCAATTTGAGAGAGACCAGAGAATTGCCACAGGTCTTTGGCATTCAGTACGAGGTGTATCTAAGAAGGTGATGAGACATTTGGGGTAAGTGGGAGTAATCCATCAGAAATAACATTACCTAAGCCAACCAACTAATTCATTCTTCTAATGGTTTCCATAGTGGATTCCATCTTCCCACTGATTCCTTACTTAGAAAGGCTACCAAAGCAGTACAAGTACAGGACTTGGAGGAGGGGGAAGCATGTGGAACCTACATGCAGAAACTCTAGATGACTGAAACAGCTGTCCTGCCAATACAAGGAATCCATGTGATAATGCGTGGCGAACATGTGCAATGCGCCACCTGACATATCAACATTTACACAGTGGGTGTTGGTGTATGCTGATATTACTTAACTTTTTTAGTGGGATTACACACCTATGACTATTCAATAGTTATTACACGGTTGTCAAGTGTTTGCCAGGGTATCAAGAACAGACCCGAGTTGGTTTCAGTCAGAAAGAAATCAGCAGACGCCTTAGGTGAATGTAAATCCACACAGATAGACATAAAGAGCTGAATCGTGCAGGGTCCCCATACTCACTCATATTATTAAATATAAAATATAGTGCCCCTGATCCACCTTGTCGCCTCGACGGATGTGGTGTGATGAATCCTGTAGAGTCCTCACAACTACTCCACCTAAAGTCTCCTCCCAGGTGGCCAGGGAAAGGAAGAGGCTATCTGATCCTGACCTTGGGGGTGTTGTTCTGCTGGAGGGTCACATGGGTTGAGAAAGGGCCAAGGGGAATAAGAGAACTCTGTTGGGTGAAACACTGTATTTACCTTCCTCCAGGGAAGACATGTCAGTGTTACCAAAATCTGTAATGGCATGTTCCCAGAGAGCTTTTTGCTTCCCAAGTTGAACATCTTAATGCGGGTGAAAACATTCACAGAAGAAATGAAAACCGTTTTGAAGAGAGAGAGACTCAAAGCTGGATGCTCCCATACACCCCAAAGTAACAGTAAAGAAAAGTCTGGAAATAATAGCAATTTAGACTTTAAAAATCTTTATTTCTCTGTTAAGCAGAGTCTGTCAAATTATCCTTAGGATATTCCTTTAAGGAGTATAGTTAGGAAAAGAACGGAGCATGATAACATTCCAATTAGAAAAACTGATGTTTACATTATGGACTCCAAGTCCCATAATTCCCGAAGTACTGGGACGAAGAAGAGGGCTGCAGAGGAACAAATCTGCAAAGTGCAGCTTGTTAAGGGAAATTACCCACACCTGAGGGAGATTGGGAGGCTTAAAAGGCCCCCTCAGGCGTGGGCTATGCAGAGGAAGGAGGAGTCATAGGTGGAGGAGTTGTGAACTCTACACGTTGCACCGCATACTGTATGGAGCAAAGGCGACTATGGTATAGCAGTACGTTTGTCACTATGGTGAGTAACATGCAATATATTTCCGGACGCCCCAACTTTTTGCTTTTGTTTCAGCCTCCTGTCCTGACTTTCTGCCAGTGAAGCACAGCCTCCAGCTGCACTCCACTGGGCTTTCGCTCATCGTTATGGGGAAACGTTCTTGTACTTCAGGTAGTCAGTACTGAGAAACTTTGTTTCTCTTAGTCTTATGTCTGTTACCACTTTTGGCAAGTGTATTTCAGGGCACAAAATACATTACTGTACCGCGCACTGGGGTCCTTGCGTTTTTCGGGCCCTAGACATCCCTTATGTATGTTTTGCTAACTGGACAATGTGCCTAGGAGTAGACTGGTGGCAGATGAAGCTTTTTCATGTGTTCTTACATTTCTTTACTGAGCCAATGCATGTCACGTGTGTGGGTACACAAAAAGTGGGCCGGGACGGTCTGGTCCCAATCCACACTAATGTCTGGTGTACACGACAGCATGAGAGCCACAGTGGTCCCTGGTTGGACCATTGCCGGCGTGGACGAGTGGGGCAGCTCTCATTGGCCAGCTTTGTGCAAGCACTCACTAGACTTTGGGATATGAGGGGTCCCGAGTGCAGAACCGCAGATCACCCACAGGTCTGAATCGACCTATACACAGTCAAGTATCCAGAGAAGCGAACCACGCAGAAAAGGTTTGGTACCCTGAGCCAGCTGTTGTCACGGTAGAGCCCTGCTTTGCGCTCAATCTCCGAAGACCTTCAAAGGTGCTTCAACCCCTGGGGGTGGTGGGACCATCACTCTCGAGGCCACTCTGGTGCCCTGCAAACAAGCCTTCTCAGAGGTAGTGGACTGTCCAGCTTGTACCGTGGCACCCCTGCTGGAGTGTTGCCTTATTGAGTTTCGGCTAGAGCTTTGGGGGACCCTAGTTCACACTGCAGAGCCTCTTCTTGCCAGACTTCGTCATCCCTACTGCTTTAGGCCATGAGAAAAAAGCCTGCATCAGTCTGCGAGACTTGGGTGCCCCAGCATCACTGGTGACTTTCCCACCTTTCCTCAAGTGCCCTGAGACCAACCACATCAGTGCTTTCTTTGTCCTGCATTTGTGACGAGAGATCCAGCTCCAGTTGTAAACCAGACCAACATTCGCACCCGCATCACCTGTGCACTTTGAAGCGTAACCAAGGAAGTGATTTAGTAGTCCAGGAGACCTTTTTCAAACCTGCCAAGTTTGACCCCGGAGTGACCTAAGGGCAGCGGGTAATCATACCAGTGGCCTCTAGTTCATCCAAACCCTTTTCACGCACAAAGGATCCTTGGTGATCCTTGCTTTGGCTTGGGTGGCCTCTGCTTCCTGTAGCTGTCTGAAAGTTGGGGATAGCTTTGACTCTCAGATCCGAATTTTTCACACTCCAGTGTACTCTTCTAACTTTTCCTCCCCCTTGAAGTTTGTACTTTGTTGCTTTACGCATCGCGGAGCGCTTTTACACACAAACATAACATTGAGCACAAGGCTCCAATCTTCGCATGTCTGGACTTAAGTTAGGATCTCCATTTCTGGAGTTGGCCATTGTGATAAAGTTTGTTTGCTTTCCCTCCTCAGAGGTTTTGGCGGAAACCTGCAGTTTACTGCATTGACCGAAAAGGGACTGTATAGATTTTACATAGTATGTGTTTAAGTAGTATTATTACTGCGCTTTCTATTATTCACTTGTGTTTGTTCTGGGCCCAATACATTTTTTGGTATACTACTTTCTAAGGGTAATTCTTATCATCCTAATTTGTGTGCTCATCCAAGACCTCAGATCACCCCCATTACTCCCGAGACTTAGCCTTGGCTGCTCTCTTAGCTACCTTGATTTGTCCTGGCTAACTTCACAGAAGTATTCCCCGATTCAATAACAGGGGTGGCCTCCTGAACATCTATTCACCAGAGCAGAGTTCAGAAATCCATTTTAACAGACGCCGGGACCACTGTCGAGTGTCAAGCAGTAGTTGGTACTGAGAGGGTCTTCACCTACAGAAGCCTTAACTGCAGAGGTCGCACAGAGCGAAGCTTGCCTCCTAGAGACCTGAATTGCAGTGGCTGCGGAGCGGGAAACAAACGTTTGAAAGGTTTCCACCACAACAAGGCCATCAACGGTGGCAGGTGAGCACCCGAGAGCCTTTGGGGCAAAGGAATCTCTGTGTGAGTGACGCAGGCAGCCGCAGACTGGAAATAGCAGATTGCTGGACCGCGAGGAGCAGCTTAAGCGGAGAACCTGGTCTGCAGCGAGGGAAACAGATGCGCACACCATACCCAGTGAGTTCACTAAGCTACTGTGACACCGGAGTGCTCTGCAACCGCTTGCATGCTCAGAACAGGTACTTTAATAATTAAAAGCAAATGCGTAGAGGGAAAACCGCAAAGAAGCCATTTTTAAATACAAACTGAAAAAAAACAGAGAAAGCATTGGGCTTCATTATGACACAGGCGGTAGCCGTGCCGGTAAAACCGACACAGATGCCGCCGGTATAATTCTTTTTCCGGCACCTGCCAATGGGCAATTACCGGGTCATTACAGCCTTGCCGGACCCGGTAATTGCCCATTCGCGGGCGCCGGAAAATATTCTTCCCCATTCTGATCTAAGCCCGATAGGGCTCAATGGGAATGGGGAAGCCGGATGCACCTGCACCATTCGTGAATTGTGCTGGTGCATCCGACATGCTCTGCTCGCCGGTGCCGGTACGCCTGCCAGGTCAGACCTGGCAGGCGGAAAGGCACCCGCGAGCAGAACTCTTAGTTTGCCGGTCCGGTGTTAGGGAGAATTCTCTGTTAAGGCTAATTTCCCAAACCTAGTGAGTCCCCAAGCAGCTTTACTGGATTTTTGAGGTTTATTTTTTTTTTCCACTCTTAGACATGATTTGAGGTGTTCCTTTGACTTTATATGTGTTTTATGGGCTATTGGGTCCTTTACCCCATAGGGCTTCATATGTTTTTGGTATGTGGGTTGCACAGCACCCTCTGTGCAGTAACCCAGGGGTGTCGTAGCGACCCCCAAACATAGACTCCATACCCTGGGACTGACTACTGTCTCCCAGGGCATGTAAAGTCACCATTGGCTTTACTAGTCCTATATTGTGAACAGAACCAGTACAAACCATCATATTGTGGACGTACTGGTCGGGGCAATTCGATTGCCCCGGGGTCTGTTCGAGGGGGCACTGTCCAGTCCACCTCAGACCGAGTTTTGGCTGGTGGCAGTGGATACTACTTTTTATATTCGACCGCGAATATATTCCTATGGGATTTTCCCATTGTTCGAGGCTACCAGTTTTTAAAATAGCCTCGAACATACCGCCGGTTTATTAAATTAATATAAAATCACCGGTTGGTATTTTTTGCCGAAACTCGGTTCCAAAATGGCATTTGTGTTTGCTTCTGTGACTCCAACCCAAGTCGAGCCCTTTATTCCACTTTTTGGCGGGCTTCTCCACAGAAGCCTCCAAAAGTGGTGCCACTCTGTCTGGGTACCACAGGGGGTGCAGGAGGGGGTTTAGGCACCCTGGACTGAGTTGCCTCGGCAACTCAAGTCGCACTCTTGTGTGATTGGCCCAGTGGTGAGCCGCCCGGCTCACCACTTAGCATGTTTGAGTGACAGCTAGGACTGATGAATGGGGGTTTTCTGCATAAAAGCAGGGCTTTGGGGACTGGGACTTCAGACGACGCCACAGGACTAAAGAATCCGAAGAGGGAGAAGCTGAGCCGACCTGCAACGACGACACCACTGGTGGAGCCCTGCTGAACCGTCTCACCACTTTTCCCAAAGACAGAGGAGATCTTCATTCCGAAGAGTCTTCTTCCTTTGACTGGTGGGGATAACCAGTTTGCCCACCTTTTCGCCTTCCCGGATCATCTCGTGGCCGCCTTGCCTGTGCCAAGCACCCCGGCAACCGGGATACCACGTTTTCTCCACTACCACAAAAGGTGGTACCTTTTAACCGGAGAACTCCGCGGCTGGTTTCTTCCCTGGCAGTGCAACGACCTTCAGCCTTCCTCCACGTCGAGATCATCTCTTCCTCTGGACGACGCAGTGACTTGCACCCGCTGCCAGGAACAACTGCCCCTGCTGGAGGATCCTCTCCACTTTAAAAGGTACTGTGTCCGCCTGGCCTCCCTCGCAACGGTCTGTGTGCGGTGACTCTTAAAGCCTCAATTTACCACTTGGGTTGGCCCTAGGCTGGCTAACTGAACTTTTCTATACTGAACCGATTCCTTTCTGAACTCTCTGCAAAACTCTCCAAGCCTTTTAAACTGTGCGATCTTGGGCGCATTGGTGTTCTACTCTCTCCAAGAGGGAGCCTGGCCTTTGAACTTTTTGCTCACAAGTAGACTTTGACTTTCCTGCCTTGGTGAGTGCTTCTAAACGATTGTGTTGTGTGCTGTTCCTAATTTCTGCCTTTTCCCTCCCTTTTTCTAAAACTTAATGGAGTGCCATCTTTAGTTAAGTGCTCACCTCTGCCTGGAAATAAGTGGTGTTAACTAAGACTTGTCTAATAAGGAATAAGGGATGTACATATATTAATAGTGACTGTTTTTGAACTTGCTTATAATAATAGTGCTGGAGTGTTTTCTAAGTGTGTCTTTAAATAAATAATTATATACTTGATACCAAAGCTCTGGTCAGTGTTTGCTTGTGCTACTGTATTTTGGTACCTATCTTGTATACTCTATATACTGTCTAACTCTTCTTGAGAGAAGTCTGGCTGCTCAGCCACAGCTGCCAGGTAAATCTGGGTGGTACAGACTGCTACCAATTGGGTTTACTGCCAACACCTGTAGTCTTAAGCCTTTTGCAGTGGTCCCTAAGGGAACTGCACAGGTTTCTGCCTAACATGCGGTATTAACGGCACCGGTAGCTTACCGGTGCCGTTACTACCGGACCAGCAAACTTATAATGAGGCCCATTATTTTGAAAAACCTACTGACTATATTTCTAAGCGTTCAGGGATGTTTGAAAGCCAGCAGCAAGAGGTGAAAAGTAATGCAGAACCCAACACAAACTACCATTGCCCAAATCAAAAGAAAGCTAAAACAAGGCAAAAAAAAAAATAACACGCAAGTCACCTTAAGTCAAGAGGAGGCTGATAAGACTCCAAAAGCTGGTCTTAACCACAGAAGCACTTGTTCGTAACTTCCTGGCCTGGCAGGGGAGTATACCAGGTCAGAGTTTGTGGTAACATTTTATCCTGTTTGGGCAGGGGAGTGCACTCGAACAGGGAACTTTGCAGTAGTAGGTCTGGCATGAGAGTAAACTAGATGAAAGTTGAGGAACTACTGTAAAGCAGTGTTGATAAGTCAAAGAAGAAGTAGTAGATCTGGCATGGGCACAAACCAGGTGCAATTGAAGTAATAGGCCCAGCATGTAAGTCAACTAGGTGGAAGGTGATGAAGTATTATGAAGTGGTGTTTACGAATCATCTTAAACATTTCTTTTTGCTGAAGAAAGTGTTGTATAAACTACTGCAGACGTGTATAATTGGTTCTAAACAAATATGTGGCTGCAGAAGAATCCTGACAAAGATAATTTATGTTCATTCTACTGAATTTAGGAATGGTTCAGGGTTTATGCAAAGAAGGTTGTTTTTTCTTAATATCACAAGTGGAAGAGAAAAACTGAATTGGAACCTTTTGTTGCCAAGTGGAAATCAAAGGAACTGTGTTGGAACTGTGATACAAAACAGGATTTCGTTACTCTTTTTTAACTATTGAACCGAATCCTGCTTGAATATGGGGAAGGGAATTCACCCAGATTAGGGGGAGAGACAGTTATATTGTGAACTTAACTGTTATAGTTGTTGCTTTTGAACTGTCATATATTACCTTGTTGAGTTGTTGTATGTACAAGTGTGAGGGACAGAAACCTTTAGATCGAGTGTTTCCTTTAGTTTATTTTAGGCTGGGAAATACTCGCCAGAGTAGGGATAGTTAGGTGTTTATCCAACCTTTTGAGTTAATAAAATGGCATCTTTTGAAAAACCTTCACAAAGCTGTCTGCCTCACATTTCCGATGCCTCAAAGAGGGCTGCCGCCAATAAGCGGATGACGTTCAAATTCGGTTGCTGGTGATGGCAGGATGAACTCATTTCAGACGCTACTTAAGAAGTGCCGGGTTCAGGTGAAATTCTGGTTGAAAAAGAACTTGCTGCAGGTTAATTATTAGGAGAAATTCCTTCCCCTGCATTTTGCCTACTGACCTTCCCCCAATAAGGTAAAGTCAAGTAACTCACTTGAGATTTGAGACAAAGATCTCTCCCTTAAACCTCAATTAATAGCAATAGTAAAAATCATTTGATTTCAGTTTCAATGTTTTATGTGTATAATCAACCTTAGGTCTAAGGTTGAACATGGGAAAGTGGTGGGCCCCCTAAAAAATGCTCTCCTACGTTACTGCAACTCACTTGGTGCTAGGATTGCGCTAAATCCAGGGAATTCAACTCAACCACAATTCATTGGTCAGATTGGTGGGAGGGTTGAAAAAACAGGGCCATGTTTCAGATACCCATAGGTCCCTTTACTAGTTACCAGAAGCACAGAGGAAAACATTCAAGATAGGTTGTAGGATACAGAGCTTTGATTTCACACCCTTATCTAGAAAATATAATGTATACATTCCAAACAGAACTCTGATCAGGAACCGAGGACAGCCTAGTCATTGCCTTAATCTAAAAACAGGATAGGAAAGGGTCTTTAGAGTAAAGGGACTCAATGTAGAATGATCTCCTGCCGCTCATCAGAAACTAGTTAGCCTGCCTAAGATTCATATGTCTAAAACCCCACATCTTCAAACATTATGCACCCTACCTTTTATCCTCAACTCTCCGGTAATATATTTGGTCTGTTGCTGAGCTGTGCATTGCTGCAAGATGAACCAATTCATAAATGTGTGGGATATACATTTTCTTTATCATTCCATTCATATCATTGTGAACCACTAATGGTTCCGCTACATGGACATAATCTGCTATACACTGACCATCTTTAAGAGCACTGACAGTTGTGGTGGGATTGGCATCAAACACTACAAAAGAGTGAGAGTAGACACATTTGCACCTCTCTTCAGAAGGTGCCTTTTCACTCGCACCCAAGTTAAGAAGGATCTGGATCTACACCCCCATTCTGGTTTTAGTTTGTTAAATGTTTTTGTTAAAACATAATTTTTTTCAATTGTTTATCATATTGCAGGTTTTATTGCATACTAATGATATAAATTACTCACAGTAGTGACTAACGTACTCTAAGTCCTTAGTCCTCTTTCCTCCATACTGCATCGGCTACCCTTTCAAGGGACGGTAGACGGAACCCTTTTCACCAGAAAAAACCTTCTTCCCCTTTATATTTAGAGGCGCACAGGTGCGCGGCCCTGGGACTCCGCCCTCCGGCGCCACACCTCAGTCCCCATAGATGCGTCGACAATAGAGTAACAGTGCCTAATGACAGCAGTTTTATTAGGGGGGGAGGTTGGTGGGACGTATGGAGGAAAGGGGACTGAGTAACTTATAATTACTCTTATGTCCCGTCCCCTTTCCTCCATACTGTATGGGCGATTACAACTGAATGTAGCCCCAGGGTGGAGAGGAGACTCTCCTTAAGCAAACAGTTTTCTAAGAACCGCCTGTCCGAAAGCCCTATTTCTTCGTTCAGATGGAATGCGGAAGGCACCTTGGGCAAGAATGCAGGGTGCGTTAGACTACTTTGTCCCTGTGAAATGTAGTATATGGCTCTGAGGCGACCAACGCCTGGATTTTACTGATTCTGCAAACCAAGGTGAGACCGACTAGCAAGGCCGTCTTAATGTGACCAGCCTGATGTCCGCGGACGCCAATGGTTCAAATGGTTCGAGCGCCAGGGAACCCAGAACTATGTTGAGGTCCCACACGGGGTGAGTCCTCTTGATGGGTGGGTAGAGCCTGGCGAGTCCCGTTAAATGTTTCCTGACAATCGGTTTGGAAGAGGAAAAGATTTCTTCCTTCGAGTTTCTGTAAGCCCCAATGGCTGCCAAGTAAGTGCGGCAAGTGTCCACCTGCACGCCTGAGTGGGCGAGGTGCGCCAAGAAGGAGAGCACCTCGTACAAGGTGCATGCAATGGGTTGGATACCCTTCAGAGTCTGCCCAGTAGCAGAACCTGGTCCACCTGCTCTTGTACTGGGCCCCGGTAGACTTGCTCCTGGCGCCCTGTTTGATCTTTAGATTAGCCTGGGAGAGGCTGCGGTGACCTAGAGTTACCTACCTACTGAGTTACCTACTCAGGAACCACGCTGTGAGGGCTAGTTTCTGTGACGCGGGGTGGATGACCCTGTCCCTCTGCGGCGCCAGAAGATGTGCTGGGCCCGTCGGGAGGCGGATGGGCGGCCTCTCCGAGATGCTAAACAGCTTAGAGAACCATGGCCTGGCCGGCCACTACAGTGTTATTAGAATGATGCTAAGGTGGCGAGATTCCTTGATCTTGCATATCACCCTGTGCATCAGTGGTGTGGGCGGGAAGGCATATGCTGTCATTCCGTCCCACTGAATCTGGAATGCATCGCCCAGTGAGTTGGGGCCCGGCCCTGGCAGGAGGCAAACAGTTGGCACTTCCTGTTGTCCCATGAGGCAAAGAGTCCACCTGGGGGTGTCCCTATTTGCAGAAATTTCCTGCAGTACTAGGCCGTTCAATTGCCACTTGTAGTTGTCCGCCCCCAATCTGCCTCCAGGTTGGATTCCCCGGCAGGTGGACAGCTCTGAGGTACTTGTTCACCAAGGCCCATTCCCACATGCTGACTGCGAGCCTGCACAGTGGGGGGGGAATCTGGTACCTCCCTGCTTGTTGACATAGAACATGCTGGTCGAGTTGTCTGTATGAATGAGGACGACCTTGCCCTCGATAACCAGAAGGAAGGCTCTGAGCGCCAGCCCGATCGCCTTAAGTTCCAGCCTATTGATGTGGAACTCCTGCTGGGTCCAGGTGCCATGGACAAAGTGGTTGTCCAGAGTGGCACCCCCCAACGCTCGAGAGAGAAGTCTGTGGTGATGGTGACCTGTGGGGTGGGTTGCCGGAAAGGCTAGCCCAGTCGAAGGATGCAATCCCTGGACCACCATGTGAGGTCCGGGTGAAGTGATGGAGGAACATTGATCACCTCTGACTGCAAAGTGCAGCTGTATCCTCCTCATCCTGAGTCTCTTGTGGGGGACGGCCAAGAGGACTGCTGCCATGAGACCCAGTAGGTGTTGGTACCACCAAGCCGAGGTCACTTCTCTGCTGAGGAAGTGCGCGGTGGCCCTCTGGAGGGCCGTGATCTTGTCCTCAGAGGGAAAAACTCTGACCACGTGTCCCAAATGAGACCCAAGAAGGTCAGTTTCTGCGTGGGCTGCAGCTGCGACTTCTTGAAGTTGAGTGAAAAACCCAGCTTGTGCAGTGTGTTCATAAGAGCGTGGGAAGTATGGTGCACTGCTTCCGGAGATGCCGCCCTGAAGAGCCAGTCGTCGAGGGACGGGTAGATGTGGTGGCCCTGCCACCCGAGGAGGGCCGCCACAGTGTTCATCAGCCTGGTAAAAACCCTGGGGCAAGTTGAGGCCGAAAGGAAGCACCTTGTATTGGAAATGGTATCCCATGATCCTGAATCGTAGAAGAGAACGATGAGGCTGCCAGATCAGGACGTGTAGGTACACTCATTCAGATTCAGGGAGCACATCCAGTCTCCCTTGCACAATGTCTCCATCATCAAAGCTGGTGTAACCATCTTGAATTTTTGTAGGTGTAGGGAGAGGTTGAGGGTGGAAAGGTCCAGCACAACTCTCAGGCCCGCCATGTTCTTCTTCTGAATGGAGTAAAAGCCCAAGCCTCGCTGGGAGGCTCGGACTTCCTCCACTGCCTGGCTCTGGACAAGCGCCCGGATCTCCGCCAAAAGAGTTGCTGTCCCAACCTGTGGGAGTGGAGGGGAGGAGGGAAGAGGTTGGGTTAGGGAGACAGTACCCCATGGAGACTACAGAGAGGATCCAGGGGTCTGCGAAATTCTGGCACCAGAAATGTGCATGAAGAGCAAGCCTGCCCCCCACTGGGGACACGTGGACCCGCAGGGGTGCGTCATGCCTTCTTTCCCTCTGAGGCTGTTGCGGAGGAGGGGGACTAGAAAAAGCCCTCACTCACCCCCCCCCCCTTTTTGTTGCTAGCGTCGATGTTGAGTCGGCGAACGGTTCCTGGACCTCCGCTCTTGGAAGCCGCGGAACCCTCCGTATGTACGCCCCTTGTCCGAGCGCTGCTGTGACAGTGTACATTTTGGGCATGGTCTTTGTCAAGATGGATAAAGACTTGGCCGTTTCTGAGCTGTTTTTCTTTTTATCCAGCTCCTCGTCCGTTGTGGAGTGGAAGAGGTCACCCTATTCGAACAGAAGATATAAGATGTGATCCTGGACATCCGGGTTGAATTTCGCAGCACAGAGCCAGGTCATTCTTCTCATGTCCGTGGCAATGAAGATGGCACGGCTAGTGGTGTCAATGTGGGCCACAGTGGACTCCATGATGTCCTGCGCCACCATCTTGGCCTCTGCCAATCCTGCCTTGAATCGCGATTGGCTCTGTGACGGAAGCTCTCAGAGGAAATCTGCAGTTTCCCACCAGAGCCTCCGGTTAACGGCTGCCAGCATGGCATCCGCGTTGGCTTGATGAAGGTGCAAGGACTCGTTGGAATACAGCTTCTTCCCGGACGCCTCCAAGATCTTCTCCTCCTTGCCTAGCAGCACCGCAGAGGAGGAGGTTGAGGACGACTGAGGATTGGAGTATAGTGATTCTGCAGCGATCACAGAGGAGTGTGGCTGAGGGTGGGCCAATAGCAAGAGTGTATCCCCCTCCATCTGCCTGTACTTGGCGTCCAGGCGTTTGTTCACCGGCTGCACTGAGTGGGGCTTGAGCCAACCCTTCGTGACCAATGCAACTACGTCCTTCTGCATCGAGATCCCCATTCCAGTAGCAGGACGTAGCGATAGGACTTCTGCGAGGACCCCCTCTGCTGGTTGCTCGACCTCGGGTTGAGGAAGGCCCAAGAACTCTGCCAGCCCTGCCAGATGTTCGTGGAAGGTTTTGGCCAAAGATGGCGTGTCAGGGTCCTCCTCCTCGCCTGTGGGTCCTGTTGGTCAGGGACCGTAGCAGGGGAGTTGGGAGCCGGGGGCTGCGGAATGGAGACCGGAGCCAGAGGCTGGGGTGGAGGCTGTTGTGGAACCGCCTGGACATGAGGCTGAACAGGGGCCAGGGGGGTCTGCACCGGAGCCTGAGGGGCCGGAGCACGTCCCTGAATGCGTCCCTGAGGATGTCCCCCATCTGAGGAGATTTCATGAGCCCGAGGAACTGTTCAAAGAACCTGTCCTCGCAGGCCGGATAAGTGGTAGGCGATATTGATAGGGTAGCAAGGGGCTGCTGGAGCCGTTGGGTGCCCTGTCCATATGGACGAGGCAGGAACCTGCCTTGTGCTAAGGAAGGGTAAACTGTAGGCCACATACCTGGTTGACAGCAGTCCCACCTTGACACACGATCCTCCACCTGCTGTCTTCCCTGGAGCGGCGTCGGCCAGATGTCTGGATTGTCTGGCACAACAGCCATTTTGTCAAGCTGCCTTCCACGTGCCTGCGTCGTGTTGCTTGGCTCAAAGGGCCGCGCCCCGTCCAGGACTCTTGAGTGTGCATCATGGGGCCTACCCTGTTCCTCAGGCCGAGGCCCGGTAGGCATTTCGCCCTTGGCGGATCTGCCGGTAGAACTGCGTATAGGCACCCCCTCAGAAATGTTGCTGGTACTAGGGCGTAGCCCCTCGGGTGAAGACCCGGTAAAAGAACCTTCCGGTCCCTCAGCACTCTCACCGGGAGGATCTGCTGACCCCCTCGGCCGTTCGCTAATTCAGCCTCAGTACTTGTGCTGGTACCATCACCTGAGCAGTCCCTCCCGCGCGGAGAGTCCATGGGAAGGAGTCTCCCTTGCAGGTTGCACTGGAAAAGAGTGACCCTACTTTGGGCCTGGATCGATGATAGACAAAGTACTTTAGGTCCTTTGGAGGCGATCTCTGGAAGAGCTCCCTCCACCTGGCTAGTCTGTTCTTCAGACACCTCGAGAAAAGCGCGTTGCACGCGGTACAAGCTTGCCAGCCGTGTTCTGGGCCAAGGCACGGTAGGCAGAAGGCGGGGGGGGTCTTTAGTCAGGAAGAGCCCATCACAGGAAGTATCCGCACGTGGAATTACATGGCCGAAGCCAAACCCAGTAGCGCTGGTGAATTTGGCCCGTTCCCATCGACGTGGAAAAGGGGACTGAGGTGTGGCACTGGAGGACAGAGTCAGGGCAGCGCATGCTCCTATGGTCCCAAACCCGAGCACCTCTAAATTTAAAGGGGAAGAAGGTTTTTTTCTGGTGAAAAAGGTTCCATCTCCTGTCCCTTGGAAGGGACGCATGCAGTATGGAGGAAAGGAGATGAACCTCAAGAGTACTAAAATATAATGAAACCCAAAATTGATAATGCACTACAGAATGCGGTAGATAAGTGGTCCCCTTCCCGGTGGTGAAAATTGTGCACCACAGGGATGTTCCAACCAAAGCAGCAATTATGCTGATATCAGCCAGTTGCAGAGGATACCACATTCTAGGACACAAATATGGTTGTAAACAAACAAAGCCTCTGTTTCTGGGTTTCCTGCATCCTTTTATTGTCACCAGGCAAGTCTGTCCCTAGCCTCCTGAGAAGAAGAGCTGGAATTGCTCTCTTAAGGGGGGTGGGGTTCAACTCTTGGCCCACTATTATGTCCTCTATAAGGACTGGTCCTTTGGTGGTCAGCTGAGCCAGAGAGAAGGGTCCTCTGGACTCCCTGGGGGCTGAGTCCCCGATCTCTGTATCGCTCCCCATTCCTCACAGGGACTCACTCTCTATCCCTTGCTCTGCCTCCCTGAGCCTGAAATATTCTGCATGTCAGGTACTGGTTCCTTCCCCAACCTCGATCCTCTTCCTATTGTCACAAGGCAAAAACAACTGACACCGGAATGACATTCAAGAGTTTTAATAAGCAGAAGTAAAATAGAACACTTTCATGGAAATTGTTCCACAATGGCTGTAAAAGGATCTAGGTACAAAGTGTGTGTGCCTTTCTTGTTGCTAGCGTTCATATATTCCTGTTTTCAGTCTAGACATCACTACTTATCCCTTATTCTAAGGACCACAAGGCCTCTCTCTGGACTTAAGGCTTCCTCCCTTTACCAAGTGTCTCAAATGTCCTCACCTTCATTGGGGCTACTCTTCTCTGTTACACGTCCCCTCTTCCGGGGATCACTTCAGCACAACTCTCTACTGGGTTCCACAGGCTTTTCTCTACTCAATACGGCACACACATTTCTTGGCGCTCAAGGGGCACTTCGCCCTCTCATTGGAACACACCCCTCTTCTGGGTTCAGAGTCCTCTCCTCTTCCTCACTGAGACATAGCCCTTTGCTGGACTTGAGGGCTACCCTTCTCTGGTGCCCTCCAGCTTCCTCTGCAAACACCTTTCCTCAGCACCCAGCCCAGAGACAAGGTCTGGAGATCATAGACCCAGTTTTAAAGCGCTTATCTTCTTTCCATTGGCTGAGGCAAACCTTCGAATTGATGGAGGAAATGGGTTTCCTAGTCCAGGACAGAGGAAGGAAGTCTTTAAAAGGCTTGCCATTCCGAATTTATTTCAGTTTGTTTGCAGTGAAAATCTCCTGTTTCTTTGGTTCCAGATAGTTATCAAAAAGTTGTTCTCTCACAGGGTTCAGGAACAGATCAAGAATGGTCCGCTTAGTGTCCCGGGTTTGATTCAGGGGACTTTCTGGAATGTCTTAAGGGAGAATTCTGTTTGGTTAGTCTGCAAGGGGCTCCCCAAACCTTGTGCATTAATTCTCCTCCTCGCACCAGACAACACTGATGCTCAACTAAACTGATCTGTGTGTCAGGGTCCTGCTAGTCTTACCCTCAGCCAGACAGTAGGCAGGAAACAAGGCTGACACTATGATTGTCACACTAGAGCCAGCCAGGCCTGACAGAATCTGCTTGATCTATCTCCGCCCATGCCATTCGCTGCTTCCTTCTATCACAGTCACTTTCACCGGTAACCCCCCTTCAAACCTTTGTCAATGTATGGAAACTTCCACCCATCACCTCCTGCCAACCTTCATCTCCCCATATTTCGCTTTCCACTTTAAATATTCCACACTTCTGGCACCCCTTTATCAACCTAGTATCTGCCACAATCCTGCTTACTGTCTCCAACAAACTCCATCCAACTTGTGACCATTCGCCTAACCCTCCCCACCAACTTCCTTCTCAATCTCTACAGATGGTATTTCCATATGATTACCAGCCTCCTCCTTACTGTAAACAACCTTCACCAAATCTTTCCTAAACTTTTCTGTACTTCCTCCTCTTTATTTCCAATCTCCTCACTACTCGATTCAAGGTATTTTTCAACCTTCTGCATACGATTGCCTTCCGCCTCCTCAGAAATCATTGCCTCCACCAGCTTCCAGCATGATTTCAATACACTGCAAACCAATTGATCTTCACTGACACCAACCTAGTTTTCAATGTTACTACCCGCCTCCTCCTTAAAACCACCACAAGTCTCCTTTAAATAGCCAAGCCTCTCCTTTTGGTTACCAAGCTCTTGGTCTCATTCGCCATCCCACGGGTAATTATCGAGGACGAGTCCCTATAGGTGTAGCCTCACCCAGCCCTCTCTGCTTCTATCCACCCCCACTTCGCCCTTACCTGGCCTCACCCCTTTTCCTGGACCTCTGCACCAGCCTCTTTCAGGCCATCATTAGGCTCGCCGTCAAACTACTATCACCAGCTCCAAATCCCCTTAAAAACACCAATGTCGGCTCTCCAAACTCCAACACACTCCTCAAAAACACCAACATACCTGACTGGGGTCTCTGGGTCCCCTATGGGCTTGGGATTTGGGTGAATGTCTGAACTAGCAGTGTAGTATTCAGCTGAATACCCCCAAAAAATGTATTAGTTGCAAACTTGAAAAATGCAATAAAAAAAATCTCCATTTTAAATAGGTGTCTTCCGATTTCAAGTATGTCCCTTTATTTTAATCAACATCTAATCCTTATTTAATGGGCATAATTCAGAAAAGAACAGAAGAATGTGCCATATGCAAAAACAGTGCTGTACAAAGTGGGAGGCTACATTGCAATAAACAAAGTGGATACTACAATTTACAACTTTCATTGAGAATCTAATACATTGCAATGTCTTGCGCGTTGCAGGTTATCTTATGTGGAAGGTAAGTTTCAAACATTCCTTCCAACTTACGCAGAAATATATAAATGGTTTATGTCTGCTCATGTAGGACAAGTTGAGGGTGCATGTGAGATAAGTGGACACCACCCTCCCTACTATGTTTACAGAGGGGGCTGCCTCCCCCAAACGCCAAACATGGGAATCTACTCCCAGAGAAGCAGATAGGATCGAAGCAGGGCTGCGCCCTTGCTGCGTTCCTGTTCAGTTTGTTTATAGCTGACCTGGGAGAAACGCAGAGAGACTTGAAAGGCTTTTCCACCAAAAATAAATGGATAATTCACGCCGTGGATCCTATACGCAAGTGGCGTCATTTATTGCACAACTTCGTGGATCACATGTCTTAAATCAGAGAAGGTAAAGGTACTGGGGATTAACTAGATTTTCAGGTTGCTTTATCTTGCATTGTGGGGCATATAGTATAACATCCAGGTTGTGGAATTATATGACACAGGGATATTCTTAACATGTTGCTGTAAGCGATTTCCATGTCAGGTAGCTTTATTACACAACTTGGGTTTTGGAAGTAAACTCTAAGCTATTACTACTGTACACCTTGAAATTCAACAATTGGGGACACATTTTTTGAGGTGGGCGGGCAAAGGGCAAACCCGCGGTTCTTGATGCCACGATAATATGAGGGACTTTATCGACATGACATCAGAAGGGCATGGTTCCAAATGACTGTCGGGCAACAAATGCACAGCATACGTCTATGCTGGGGGTTAGGAGGGGCGAAGGCGGTCGGGTGGGGTCTTTAACAGGACAATAGCCGGGCCATGGGAGCCCACCCTCATTCCTTAAGTTATGGTGGGCATTCTTGCCTCGTTTGGCCGTGGAACCACACACGTGAGGCGAAACAAGATACGTCGGAACCATACTAATGCATAAGTGTCACAACAAACCAAGGCACGCGAGAGGGGCACCATGTGGCTTAAGGGATCGCAAGCTACCTCCTACCTCCTCTGTGCCTGTCAGTGAAGGAGCGTGCTAGGTGGTTGATTGGGCAGGGCAAGCATTGCTATTATGGTTAATAGTTAATCAGTGTGGCAAAACAACCGACATCTGGTGTGCAACTGTGGAGCAATCACAAACGACAGAGCACAGGGACGCACTACCAGGGAATACGCTCGGGCCCTGAGCACCTTCACAGCAGGAAGTTAAATTGGCACCACAGGGGTAGTAAACTTGAAGAAGGGGGAGGTGGGCGTGCATGGCAGTGACTGACAAAAAAAATAACGAAAAGCTTTGTCAGTGAAAAATAAATGGTACAAGTATATATAGGGTAGGGTAAGGGATCAAAAAGGGTCGGAGAACAAATTTCTACCAGGCAGGCGAGCGCAGTCCGGTTGGAATAGCGCAATACCATTAGAAAGAAGAGGGTGAGGCAGTGCAGTGCAATGTGCGCATTGTGCCAGCGACGGACTCAGTGTCTCAGGGGCAGGCAGGCACCCACCTAGAGGGGTGCCAGCTGGGGGCACAGTGCACAGGTCACAGGGAATACACTGGCTGACCACAGCCGAGCGCCTAGGGGGGTTATGGGCACCAATTTGGAAGAGGTCCTTGGGTGGGCACAGCTACAGGAAAATAAACCCGGCAAGAGATTGAGAGGGGACACATGTATACCGTGCTTGGGGCTGGGCAATGGGCGTGTTATTCATTCATGCGAGTCCACAATTTGGGAGGGCCTATTATGCTTGGGTGCCTTTCAGCCATTGAAGTCATGCCAGTGACCCATGTCTATAGGGAGTGTGGATGGGCGCAGCGGAAGTACACTATCGAGGGGATGGTGTTTAAGGAGATAGAGAGTTAAAGATGGAAGCCACAGTTTAATTTTGTCGTTAAAAGTAGCGTTGTTCTAGGGCTAAGGGGATGTGCGATAGTGGCGTTTAATGTGTGAGGAGTGCAAGGTGAGACATGCCCTCCAGTAGGTTGTGAAGGAGTGGTGTGAGAGGAGAAAAGGGTTAGTGGTACAAACAAAAAGGTCTACATCTGGTATTGTCTAGGTACAAGGGGCGTTGCTACATTTTACAGGCAATCGAGGCACTAGATGAATGCATTATACTCACCATCGGAGTGAAGGACCGTGCTATCAGTAATGCAAGGCACAAACCAGGCCTACTCCTAGTACCTAACAACCTTACCTGGCTTATGCGTGACATCCTACATTCTCGCCCAATTTCATAATTGAATAATTTCCTATGAATAATTAATTATGCCCTGCCTAGTTACTGCTGGGTAACTGCATTTTTGTACTAGCCTACTACTGGGTAACTCCATTTTGGAACTAGCCTACTGATGGGTAACTGCATTTTTGTACTAGCCTGCTGCTGGCAATTGCATTTTGGAACTAGCTTACTGCTGGGTTACTGCATTTTTGTATTAGCCTATTGCTGGTAATTGCATTTTGGAACTAGCCTACTGCTGGGTAACTGCATTTCTGTACTAGCCTACTGCTGGGTAACTGCATTTCTGTACTACCCTACTGCTGGGTAACTGCATTTTGGAACTAGCCTATTGCTGGTAATTGCATTTTGGAACTATCCTACTACTGGGTAACTGCATTTTGGAACTAGCCTATTGCTGGTAATTGCATTTTGGAACTAGCCTACTACTGGGTAACTGCATTTCTGTACTACCCTATTACTGGTAATTGCATTTTGGAACTAGCCTACTACTGGGTAACTGCATTTTGGAACTAGCCTACTGCTGAGTAACTGCATCGTTTGTACTAGCCTACTGCTGGTAAGTGCATCTATTGAACTAGCCTATCGAGCATATCGCGTTTAAACATGGCCGCACTAAGAAGAGTGACTCTTACTAGGGCTACCATCGTCACCCTCTTACACAATATATAACCCTCCAACCTCCCACCCAACACCTGGCACAAATCACCTCCCCTGACACTGACTGCAGCCCCTCCCCTCGAAACACCACTGTCACCAGCGGAAAGGATCGACAAATTCTCTACCCACCCACCCCCTACACCTCTCATCCCATGTCCCACACATCTAAGAAACACAAGACTAGGTTCACACTTCAACACGCCTAAAGACACTAGTCACTACACGACATGCCCTACACTCCTGAGAAATGCTAGACTAGGCTCTCGCACCGTCAACATCAAGCCCAAATCTCCTAGAACTCTCACCCCGCACACATGGGATAACAAATTGCCTCCCTCCCCACTAGTAGCATTTACTGACACTCTTAACGTCCATAATCTCCCCACGCCATCTGGCCCCCCTGCTAGATGAGCCAGCGACTCCTGCCCTCACTGCTACCATCAAGGGCCGTCCTTATCAATGCGCAATCACTAGTTGCGCACACTCCTGATACTGCTGACGTGATCACTTCCTTGCAGTCACGGAAACATGGCTACATTCTGCTGCTGGCCCCTCCCTCTTAATTGCCATCATAGAGAACTACTCTATCATCCGAGCAGACAGAAAATCTGGGACAGGGGTGGTGTGGCCATCATTGCAAAATCCAAACTAAACATCAGAGAAGTTAACAATTTAGATATGGCATCCGCAGAACTATCTTTTAAACTCCGACTCTCTAACTCCCAAACTATTCTATTTCACCTCATATACAGACCTCCAGGTGCTATGATCTCCTTTGAAAAAGACATTTTACACCTACTGCCAGCTAACACTAAACCAGGCTCGAAAATCATCCTACTGGGCGATTTCAACCTTGGCCTTCATGACACGCAACTAGGCCTCACACAACGCATTAACAAACCCACACACGCTAAAGGTAGAACATTGGACTGGCTGGCCGATGTTAACTGTGACATCTCCTTGGCCGACATCACACCACGCGCCTGGTCAGACCACTATTTTATCACCTTCACTATACCTAAAGACACTCAGAAAAGTGAACTCGCAACCACCTCACTGCAAACCTTAGCCAGGAACAAACGCAATATCACCATTGAGAACCTCAGACCACTACTAACTCCTATCACAAACACTGATCACACTATCACTAACACTACTCCTACAGCCTAGTCTAACTCTACGACGACACATTGGAACAAGCTCTGAATCAAATAGCACCACTTCAATTAAGAAGATCAAACCACCGGCACAAGTGAATAAATGGTTCACTGCAGAATTAAAAGCACTTCACCACATCAAAAGATCAGCTGAATCTAGCTGGTGAAAAGCCCCTTCTAACTCCACCAAAGAAAAATTCACTTCTGCTGCAGTCACTTATAAAACTGCCATCATAAATGCCAAAAAAGAGATACTTAACACAAGGGTCCACAATGCACAATCAGGCACGAAAGAGTTATTCTCTATTCTAAGAGAGTTGGAGTCACCAGTGCCGCTACTGACGATTGCATCAAGGATAAAGCATGGTGCAACAACATCCAACAAGCTCTTTCAAGTAAAATAGCGCTCCTGCAAGCCAAGATAGAATCTAAAAAAGCCAACCTCGCCTCCAAAGACACTCTAGCAATACACAAAGTCCACCCCATCCCAACTGCCCCCTCTTCCACTTCTCTCCAGTGACAGAGGATGAAGTAGTTAAAATCATTGCTAGTCTAAAACCATCTAACTGTTAAGGCAATCTGTGTCCAGCATCAGTCATCAAGGATGGGGCCAAAGACCTAGCTCCCTTCATCACCGCTCTGATAAACTCTTCCTTCAAGAACTCATCTGTCCCCACAACCTCAAAGAGGCATGGGTTCTACCTCTTCTCAAAAAACCTAACTTAGAGCCTAATATACCGACCAACTACAGGCCCCTTACGACTGTCTCCTTTCTCATGAAAATACTGGACAGAGTAGCCTACCTCCAAATACAGCGACATTTGGAAGATAACCTTCTAGGCCTGCAACAATCCGGCTTTAGACCCAGGCATGGGACTAAAACTGCCCTGCTGGACATAAAAATCCAAATGGATGGAGCCAAAGATAAGGGCAATTTGGCCATCTTGCTCTCATTGGATCGGTATGCAGCCTTCGACCTAGTCGACTACCAAATACTGACCAAACACCTCTCCTCAGCTGCCGCATTCCCCCAGAATCCCACTAATTGGATTCGATCTTTCCTGTCTGACTGAACGACCAGGGTCTTCGCCCCATCTGCGGCGGCGGACCCTATCCCTATCCAATGTGGAGTCCTTCAAGGATCATGCATTTCTCCTAGGCTTTACAATATTTTCAACCAAGCTTCTCTGATGACTTGGGTGTCACATACACAAATAATGCTGACGACACCCAGGTCCTCATTGCGCTTACAGGGAGTTATGAGGAAAATGTTGCAAAACTAAATGAAATCTACCTTGAAATCCAAGCATGGATGGCTACCCACAGCCTCTGCTTAAACGACGACAGGACGGAACTTCTCATAGTTGGTTCCCAGGCCCGTCTCAACAAACTCGACCCTAGATACCAGGCATTCACCATTGACGGTAACATTATAAAAGTCTCAAAAGAAGTAAAAAATCTAGGGGTGTACCTCGACTGCACACTTTCGCTCAAAAAACAAATTAACGCAACTATCTCCTCCACGGCCTATACTAAAACTTATTAATGCCTGTAGACCGTTCATATCTACCAATAGCTGCCTTACACTGGCCAGGGCCCTGATATTGTCCAAATTGGACTATTGCAACACACTTTTCCTCGGCTCCACCAACCTCAATTTGAATAGACTACATATTCTCCAAAACAATGCCTTCAGGTGCGCCCTCAACCTCCCACGCAAGGCCCACATTTCCACAATCAGAAAGGAGATTCACTGGCTCCCTATCCGCGAGAGAATCAAACTACGTTCACTCATCATCACACACAAATGTCTCTCCCTGACAGCCCACGTTACTTATCAGAAAAATTTACGAGAAAAAACTTGCCCAGACCTACTAGATCCCCATATCTACACCAATTTAACATCCCGAGGTTTAACCTGAAAACGGCAGGGGTAGCAAGCTTCCTTGTGTTAGCAGCAAAATGTTGGAACGCACTCCCCATGGCAATTAGAGACGACACTTCGTTCTGGTCCTTCAGAGCTAAAGTGAAGGAGCTGCTCACTACTCAACAATAGACTCTTACCGGCTTTTTAGCTCATTTTTACATCCGGTTAAACGATTGCTCTCCAGAAGCTGTAAAAGACCAACTTGTAACCCGGTCTCTTATAGAACTGCCCTAGCCCGTTATTTTTTTTTTCATGGACTATTATGTAACCCGGTCCCGTATGTTATCTATTGTAATCGACTCTATGTATCATATGATATATGTATCATAATTGTCTACTCGCATGTGCAACTATCTGTAACCTATGTTGTTCTCAAGGATAATGTGCGCAGTTGCTCCAGGGTTTGGTTGCGCTATACAAATAAACAAACTAAACTAAACTAAAGATCGAGCAGAGTCAAAAATTGGGGGGACACAGATGGTATGGTCGGAAGTAATTCCTAGGCAGGAATTTGATTGCATACATGGAGAAATTCTGGAGAGGTATGGGCTTGGGGTGCATCAGGCATTCCCTAAGAACGCATGGGTATTTTGCCCCAGACAAGGTTCATCTGTCCGAGGTGGGGATGGCATGGAGGAGAATGAGTATCAGGAATAAGTGGTTGGGTATGGGGGCAATTAAGAACAGGCAAGGTAAGGCGTCAGGCAGAACATAAACGGGAGGCCACGGATGGGGGAGGGTGGGTGCAGACAGGCATCCAGGCAAGCAAAGAAGGAAAAGGGTTACACAGGAAGGGCGGCCTGATGGCAGCAAGGGGTGCACTGGCTGGGAGTGGGGGAGTAGGGTTTTTTTTGGGCGAACTCTACGGCGGCTGAAGCCGTCAGAGTCTTGGCAGGGTTTTCTGGTGTATCTAAAGAGGATAAGTGCAAAACAGCCAAAAAGGGGCCAGCAGCCGTAGGTGAGGGGGAGGTGTAATAGGCAGTATGCCCCCCGGAGCACAATCTCTTGGGGAGGCGTGGGGCATTAGAAGCCAATGGGGGCAAATAAGAGGAGTAATCTTGCCGTTGCAAGTGAGGTAAGGGAAGGCTGGCTATAGTAAAAGCAACTCAGGGAGGCAAGACCCGGGAGAGAGGAGGGGTGGGGGGCCGCGGCCACCAAAGTGAAACTGTTTTTTCTTTTACCATGAGCATGTGAATCCATGTCAGACCCCTTGCTGGAGAATAGGAGAAACAGAGCTATGAAGAATGCCACTAGAAACCTATGTACCATGGATTCCTATGGGCAGTCTGTATCTTTTCCCATTAATGAGGACAGGCAGGCCTCCCTTTTCAACCACCCACACCTGAAACTGGTTAAACCTCCCTACCAGTATAAAAAGCAGAGCACAGGAACACACTCTGAGCGAGCTGGCAATACCTGTAAGGGGAAGAACTGCGCTGACAATTAACCTGTGAGTGCAGGGGAGGCTGCAGTGTGGAGTGGGAGATGTGTCTCCAGGGAGCCAAACCAGCGGCAGCTGAGGTTGCCTGGCAGCACCCACATCAGAGTCCTCCCCTGAGCGAAACTGGAGGGTCCAGGCCTTTGAGGGGGCAGGGGGTAGGACCCTGATTTCAGTCAAATACCCCCTTGTGCTCCTGTTGCTTCCAAACTGCTAGAATGCCGTTTTCAGGGAGCTGATGAATTGGGAGCAAAATACAAGGAACTGTGTTCTGGGACTGGAAGTCCAAAACTGCGAGGGGTCCGGGCCCGGCTAAGGGGACCCTGGAGTGTGAACATTAAGGAAGGGTCAGAGATCCCTTCTGTATACATCACTTTCCCACACCATTTGCATTTATAAGTAAGGATTGGCAATAGGTTTATTAGTATAGCCCCTTTTTATTTTGACAACTCCACTAGGACTGCGTTATTTTTACTTTGTTGGTTGTAGCTTGCTCCCATCCTTAGATTTAAGGTTAGATAGGCATTTATCCAACACTTTGAAGTTCAATAAACACCCTTGAACTGTGATCACTTGGGTTTGTCTTCACTGTTTGATACCATGCCTTCCTTACACCCTCCACCTGCCTGAATTTCACATCTAGCCTTGTATTTACTGGCTGTATAGAGTGGGGCATGAGCCAACACTTCTTAGCCAGAGCCTCCATGTACTTATGCAACAGGATGTCAGATCTGGACTCCGCCCTGATGGTGAGTACTTCTGCTAATGCCCCTGAATCCAGCCACTCCTGCTGGGGCTGAGGGATCCCCAGGTATTAGGCTAAGCCAGTGATTCTGTCATGACAGGCCCTTGCAGAAGAAGTCGTGTCCTGTTCCTTCTCATTAGTGTCTTGCTGGTCACCTGTGATCGTAGGTGCCACTGGGTCCCGTAGGCGTTCTGTCTGCCGCTTGAGCTAGAGGTGCTGCGACCGGAGCCACCAGGGGCACGGGCAGTGGTGAAGGTGCAGACTGCGCAGGCACCGGCTGAGGCAACGGTATGGCAGGAAGCATGTCCTGAACTATGCCCTTAAGAGTGTTCCCCATCTGCAGGGATCGCATAAAGGACAAAAGCATGTCAAACAAAAGTTTGTCGCAGGCAGGCTGGGAGCAGTACTGCACATGCGCCGGCTGACGCCTGCTGTCTACCCCCACTGTGTGATTACATAGCCCCATTGTACCGTGCTTGCCCGTGAAGGTCGGGCATGTAGTGGTCCAAGTGACAGGAGTCGTAGGAACCCAATCCGCCCTGGCCATAGGTTCACGACTTTGCGGTTCACCCTGTTGGCGAGATTCTGTTCTGATCGAGATAAGTTTCCCCACCTTTTGGGATCTGGTCTGGTCACCATCTTGTCAGTGCGTGCCACCATTTTGTCCATGTCTTTGTCTTGTGGGACTGTGGCGGACACGGGCCTGGGCTCCTCCTGCATACCTGAACGCATCAGTTCTGCCCCACCCTGCACCTCAGGCGTGGGCCTGGTTGGCAGTTGGCCTTTGAACATGCGGCTGGTAGTGCTGTCTGCGCTGAGTGTAGGCGTCCTCTCAGGCGTGTGCCCAGTAACAGAGCCGAGCCCCTCAGGATGTGTCCCGGTACAAGAGCCAGCAGGCTCCTCGGCGGCAGAATCGGTTGGGCGCTTAGACCACTTGGCTGTTAAGCTGGTGGCAACAAGAGCCTTGCTTTCCTTCCTGCGGGTGTAAGGGTCTGACTGACCCCTCCAGTCAACAGGCTTCCCCGGAAAGGAGTTTCCCCTCCGTGGTGGTGCATTGGAAAAGAGTACACTTACCTTGTTGGTCTTCCTGTGCACGTATTCCTTAATGCTCTTAGGCAGAGTTCTGGAGAAGAACTCCCTCCACCGGCTGGTTTCTGAGGGATCGGGCAGGAGAGCGCTGCATGCAGAGCAGCCTTCCGATGCGTGGGCTTCCCCAAGGCACTGAAGGCAGAGCATGTGTCGATCCAAGGTGTGAAAGGAACCGTTGCACGATGGGCACCTACTGAAGCCAGCCGCAGCCGATATGCACAAGGGAAAGGCTAGGGCACCAGTGGATGGTGTTCCCAGAACCCCAATAATAGAAAAAGCAAAAGATTAGGGAAAGCATATGGAATTGCAAGGCTTGATGCCTCTCCCAAGAGCGCCGGTGAAAGCGGTCCGCTGCTGTCAACACAGAAAAGAGGACTGAGGTGTGGCGCCGGTGGGTGGTGTTAAGGGAGTGCATGCTCCCAAGGCCACACCCGCTCGCACCTGTACATTTAAAGGGAAAGTGTTATTTTTCTGATGAAAAAGGTTCAGTTCCCATCCCTAGCAAGGAACACCCATATAGGATGGAGGAAAGGAGATGGGACTTAGTAGTAAGGGGTATAACAAGAGTGCCTGAAACTCACTGATCCGCCTTGCGATGTGATTGCTACCAAAAAGGCAGTCTTCAAAGTGAAAAATGTGATGGAAGTAGAGTGTAAAGGTTCAAATGGACCTGCCATTAGAAAGGTTAGAACCATGTTCAAATCCCAATCGGGGACTACAAAAGGCAAAGGAGGGAATGAATTAACAAGGCCCTTAAGGAACTCGGACATCACTGGAATGGTTAAAAATGTACCTTGTTCTGGCGTCCTTTTAAAGAAGGAAAGGACTACCAGATACCCCTTCATCGTACCCACTAGTAGGCTGATTCGGCTAAGGCCAGTAAAAACTCCATCACTGTGAATGTGGTAGGCAGTAGTCCAGCTCAACAAATTGAAACGCACATGTGTCGGAAGTGATCTCTTTCCATCTGTCCCAGAATCCAACGACTCTCCTTCCAACCGGAAATGCATGGGGGAGAATACAAAGAGGCTTCAAAGCCGCGGTTGCTGTCGAGGAAACAGCAGGAGTCATCTGCCTCTCCCTGGCCCCAGGATCCTACACTGCCCCAGATTGACCTGTGGGAGCTGCACTCTTCAAGGGGAGGTGGCGTACCGCCTATAGCCGCATCCTCTTGATCCAAAAATCAATTCGGCTTTGTCGGCTGCTGCTGCACTGCCAGCCCCAGTGACTTTGCTGCAATTTCAAGTTTTTTTTTCAAATTCTTTTCATTAGGTTTTGTCAAACAAGAAAACAACAACATGAGTACACAATGACAATAGGAGTCCTATCATCAGGGACGCGGCACATAGCATAACTTTTGACAGTAAGTGACACGATAGGAAAAGAAAATGTGTACCACCCACCGGGTGGGCGCACCGGGTGTTCGGGCTCTGCCCTTTTCCTGGTTTCGATGCTTATTTTTCCCACTTCCCCCATATTTTCTGAAACTTCCAGGGACACCCACTTGCATTGTAGATTCATCTTTCTGGGGAGGCACATCTGTTCATTTCATTGGACCACTGGTCTATGTTTATCTTGAATGCCGAGCCCTGGGTGGCGGCTGTTAATCTCTTTCCCGCCCCTACTGCCACTCCCAGAAATGCCCTTTTGCGTTTAGTGAGGCCGATTTCACCCCTTATTCCCAACAAAATAGGTTTGGGGTCTTTCGGAATTGTGGCACCCAATATCCTGGAGAGGCACTGTAAATACGCTGTCCAAAACTCCTGCAGCACCCCACATTCCCATATCATGTGGTAGAAGGTGCCCTCTGCCCTTTTGCATTGGAGACACTCTGTATCGTCCTCTCCTCCTCAACAGGCCATTTGCGTTCTGACGTAATAATACCTGTGTAGGATTCGCAGCTGTATAAGTCTGAGTTTAGTGTCAATGCCTATTTCCCGTGGGGACATCAGTGCCTCCATCCATTCTTCCGCCTCCAGTGCACCCAGGAACTGTTCCCATTTTTCTCTGCGGTGGGCGAGTTCCCCCGAACCAAAGGAGTTGATTGCCTGGTAGAGGGTGGAGGTTACCTTGGTAGGAATACAGTGTAGGAGGACATTTGTTTCGAGGGGGGGGGAGGCAGGTGGGTATGTCGGTGAGGCTCGGGAATTGGGTGTTGCTGGCATGTGTGAGTTGGAGGTCTCTAAAGCGGTCCATTGGTAGCAATCCGTGTTTCGTTTGTAGAGTTTCGAAATATATCAATCGTCCCTCATGAATGAATATCCCTTTTCTCTCCCAGGTTTCAAAGTGGCCCATTCTCTGGATTTCGGAGAGGTGTGTACTGTTTCACGGGGGTTGGATCAGGGTTGGTCTGCCGCCGCAACCAATATGTCTGTGTACTTGCTTCTAGATTCGGTGGATGTGAAGGGACCCACTCGGGACCCCTCTTAGGTTCTTTTTGTCATCATATAGTATGTGTAGGGGGGAAGGGAAATCGGTGACCCGGGTATGTGGGAGCAGTGGGTCCCCATGTAGCCACTCGTTTGCCACTCGTGCCTGTGCAGCCCAATAATATGTGTGGATGTTGGGCAATCCAATGCCCCCCTCCCACACCGAGCGGTGAAGCGTTTTTAGTGCAATGCGTGGCTGTTTCCCTCTCCCGAGTAAAGTGCGTAGGGTCCTATCAATGTCTGCAAATGTTGCGACAGGGATGGGGAGTGGAGCATTCTGGAGGACATTCAGGAATCTCGGGAGTGCCAACATCTTAAACAGTGCCGCCCTCCCGAGTAGTGAAAGTGGGAGAGAGTGCCAGTGGGAGACGTCATTCTCGAACTTTTGCATTATCAGGTGCAGTTCTAGTTTGGGAAAGTCTTCCTGTGTTGCACTGACCCATATACCCAGGTAGGTAAAGCCCAATACCGAAATGGAGTATGGGCAGGGTTCTGGAATTGCTTCATCCCCCCCTTGAACCCTTGAACCGGGAAGTAGATTGTTTTCTGTGTTTTTACCCGGAGTCCCCCGAAGTGTTGGTATACCTCCAGGGTTCTAGTCACAATCGGGCAGGAGATTTTCGGTTCGCTAAGGTATAACAGGAGATCATCCGCACACAGCGAGACACGTTCCTCCCCTCCCTTTGGCCAGACGAACCCCGCCCATAGTGTGTCTGGTCGTAGCCTAATCGCAAGAGGTTCGATGGCCAGGAGAAATAGTAGGGGTGAGAAGGGGCAGCCTTGCTTGGTCTCCCGGCCTAGCGGGAATGTCCTGGATGGTTTCCCATTGACTCATACGGATGCCTCGGGGAGGGTGTAGAGGAGCTTTACCCATGACATAAAATGTTGCCCGAATCCCATACGTGCCATTATGGCCCACAGGGCGTCCCACCCTACAGAATCAAAGGCCTTTTCAAAATCGACCGCAAGGAGGGCCAACGAAGTTGGGATCTTGGCTGCCCGGTGGAGGGCGACCTGGACCCTGCAGAGGTTCATTCGTGTGGAATTACCCAGCATAAATCCGCACTGATCTGGGTGACTTAGGGACCCAATCACCCCGAGCAGTCTATGTGCGAGGACTAATATTTTTGCCTCTCCATTTATTAAAGATATGTGCCTGTACGAGGCACAGCGCTCTGGGGGTTTCCCTGCTTTGGGGATTACCACAATAGTCGTTTTCCGGAGGTCCGGGGGGAGGCTGCCCCGTTCCCTAATGCGGAGGAACATGCTGTGCATGTGCTTCATTGTTGTTTTGCCCAATCTTTTCCACATCTCTACCGGAAATCCGTTGGGGCCAGGGGTCTTCCCCGTCTGTAATTGTGAGAGGGGTTCCCCCACCTCATCTTCAGTAATGACCAAGTCTAGCTGTTCTGACTGTAGACTTGAGAGGTGGGGGATCGTGATCAGGTCTAAAAAGCATGGGATGGGGGCGTGACTTGGAGCCATGGAGGTCGGAGCAGCTCTGTGAGAGCTCCCGGCTGGTGCCACGCTGCCATCCACAATGCCCCGGTGAATACGAAGTTTCCACATCGGCAAGATTTGTGAAGTGGAGCGCAAGCAAAGCAGCATGTTTTGAGATGCCCCTGGTCTGTCCACAGCACCGGGAACGACATATTTAATCGGACCAAAGCTGCAGGGAATTCAGCACAGGAGCAGGCAACAAAATGGCTGACGTCGCCCCGGCCTGAATTTGCTGGCGGTGAGGGCGGCCCAAGCGGAGCAAACATTCGACACAATTCAGTCTTGCGGACCCTCGTTCGCCTACCTCCTATAAAAGCGGTTCATTATCCCGGCCAGTCTGTGCGAAGGGGCCCCAGCGGGCAGTGCTCCTCCCCCTCCTGCGCCTCTTTCCTGCCTTGGCACCCAGACGGCGGTGGCGGGAGCCGCGGAGCCAACTGCAGACTACGGCAGCCCACCAAGCAGCAGACCGCACAATTCTGCAACGTGACTACCAGAGTATCACCGCTCCAGGGAAACAGAGGGAACCCCTTCTCAGTGCCATCCTTCCATGTATCGGACGGAGTCTCCGCCCAATAGCACAAAGTGCCTCTGCATGACACCAATCCGCCACCCCTAATCCACAGACAAAGAGCCCTCTGCATCCTGCTCCGGCGCTCCGACGGCGGGGACTGGTCCAGCAGAGGCTAAACATACAAGCAGCAGCAGCCCAAGGGGGGCGAGATCCCATAAACCAAGCAGCCCTTTGGACCGGCTGACACTGTCGCTCAGCGGGGCGAGCACCAGGTCCACGGCAGGTGGGCTGGGGGGCAGGGGGGAGTCCCGCAGCCGCCGCTGAATATCACCCGAGGACCCTGCTGCGTCTGTCACGACGCTCAAGCAGCAGAGCAAGGAGTCCGTGGAGTTCTGTGCCCAGTCGAACGCTCCCCCCGAGAACGGGAAAGGCTGCCAGGCCCAGGAACTGTGTAGCAGCGGGGCGGGCGGTACTCCCACGGGCTTGATCAGGGTGCCTGCAACATCCAAGATATCTCAGCCGGTGTCGCAGCTCCCCCGTAGCTGTAGCTGCCCTTCTCCTGGCCAGCAACCGAGTAAATCACCCCCTGGGGCCGAGTAGGCAAGCACATCAGCGGCCAGACGAAAGAAGCGGGCAGTCATTACCCAGCAGCATCCCCGGAGAAGATCTACATAAGGCCTCAATCCCATCCAAAGGGCTCCAGACTCCCCCACAGCTGTGGTTACCCTACGGCCCCATCGGGTCCCATTGGAAGGTAAGGTGGCACCTGCCGCAACTCCTAAGCGCCCAGCAGCACATAGGCACTTGCTCTTCCAGCCTTCCAGGGTCCCCGAGCCACGCTTGGCTACAGCCCCGTACTCTAAAAGGAAGTAAGTGCTCACACATGGGCGTCCGGGCCATGATCCGCACAGAACCCTTCGGGTGAGAGTCCCAGCAGCCAGACCCTGCTGCGAACCCCAAGTAATTTAAGGGGGCTGCAATTCCACACACGACCGCGGCGCAATCGAACTACACCAAGCAAGGCTGTTTGCCCACAAAGCCCAGAACCAAAACCCTTGGTGCGTGGAGGGTCCTGCGCCGCCTAGAGGGACACAAGCCCGGCCCCTGCACCTATACCAATTATCAGGTAGGCCCAGACTCCACCGCCATGGACGCTGGGGCCCAGATGGGACCCGGTCTGGTGGTAGTAAATCTGGTACGCCAGGGAGCTCCGTACGGCCAGAGCTGCACGCCCAAGTTGCACCATCACAGGATTAATAACACCAGCCAGAGAAGTAACCTGTAGTAAACGCCACAACCAGCACCCTGGAAACCAGTGGACCACACAGCATTGAGGGAAACAGTGGGGCTCTGACCCAAAGGGCAATCCACTCCCCATAACGTGCCCCTTGGCAAACACTGGACTGCTAGTGCCAATTGCATCAAGATCCTTCAGAACGGCGGCGATCCAGCAACCAGTGGGGTCCACGGGGCCGCCTGTCCCTATTCAACGCTAAGCTCTGCATCACACGAGCAGCAGGGAGGGCTTCAAATGCACAATCCTGCCCCTCGCCAAGCCGGAGAAGGGTAGACCACGACATTATGGCCAAGGCCCTCAAAGCAACCAAGCAAACAGACATAACAGCATTAATAGCAACACCTATGGGGGATAAAGCCAAAAGAAGCGAGCGCAACGATTGTGGGACGGCAAGCAATCTGCCCGAGCACCCCCCAGCCATGGCGACCCAGTCTGTCACAAAATCAGACTTACAAGACCTCCTATCGGCTCTCACAAAGGAATTTCAGAGAGGAACTGAAGAGGTGAAGAGCAGGATTACAATGCTGGACAAGCGAGTGAGGGAAATCGAGTCGCGAACAGAAGAAATCGAGACCACATTGTATGAACAGAACTTCGAGATCGGTGAGGGGGCAGATGGAATCAGTGTGCTTGAATCTCGGTGTGAGGTGTAAGAAGCCAAAGAAGAGGATGCAGAAAATCGATCCAGGCGCAACAACATCCGCCTGAGGGGTATCCCAATGTCGGTCTCAGACAAAGACCTCTGAGCCTACGTAAATGACCTATTTCGCTTCATTGTAACTCTCCCAGATGACTCCCCACTAGAACTCGACCGAGTGCACAGGGCAAGACCCAGACAAAATTCCACCGCTACAGCAGACGTGCTAGCGAGAGTCCACTTCTACAGGCTTAAATAGGAGATAATGCGTGCAGCCAGAACCACAGACCACATCCACTTCCGAGACGCAACAATCTTCCTCTTCCAGGATTTAGCTGCAGCCACACTAGCAAAAAGAAAGGCTCTCAGTCCCATGACCGACTGACTCATGAGCAGAAAGTCAATTACCGATGGAAATTCCCTACAGCCCTCGCCTTCACATCGAAGGAAAACCTTGGCAGATCCTCTCTCCAAAAGAAGCCAAATCCTTAATGAATCCTGAGACAGAAGAAGGAGCCTCCGATAAATCAAACCCAGATCTAGAGATGGCAGAGCAGGAACCCCTGCGTTCCTGGTCCCGGATGGAGGGTCGCCGCAGAATGCGTGGCCCCCCTGCCAGGGGGGAAAAAGCAGAATAATTCCGGAGTCCCCCCTCTGATAAAGCTGCTTTCTCACCGCAGGTCACATCTTTCGAACTTGGTTACCTGGATCCACCCACACTGGAGCCCCCGGGGGTCCAAGCAATCCCCCAAAGGACATCATGGCAGAGGCTAGCACCTCATAAATAAATGGCACTCCCGGAATGCCAGACGGCTCAGCCACCCGCACCAGCACCGGTCACCAATGGAACCAGTGAAACGCAAGCCTCTATAGCAGCAAACTCACCGACAGAGCAAGAGGTCCTATGGCCTCGTACGGAATTGTCAGCATTGGCCCAGCCGGTTGCCCCGTTGGTAGGAGGCTGGACCGGAATACCCGTTTCTGTTATTGTTCTTTCTTTTTTTGTTGTTGTTATTGTTTGGGGGAAGGGGGTAGGGGGGAACAGGGGGACGACACGGAGAGGAGGGGAGACATCCAGCAAGAAACACACTGCAAGGGAAGACAATCTTCGAGGCAAAAGAATCTTAGTATTCGGAATCCTTCCAGCTGTGGAGGGGGAGACCAAGGAACTGCAATCCACCAGGGGCAGGGCAAACACAACAACCACCCTGAATACAAATGGCCCGACCGGATAACGAAATCTCGGTGACCACCTGGAACGTGCAAGGCCTAAACACCCCACGTAAGAGGAAATCCGTGGAACATAGGCTCTCCCAGCTGGCGGCGGACTTCGTCTACCTGCAGGAAACCCACCTCCTGGCGGCAGACGAAAAGCGCATCTCATTCCAACGCTACCCAAGACGCTATTTCGCTTCTTCAGGGCAAAAGAAAAGAGTGGTTGCCATACTACTAAATCGAGACCTGCCACTAATGCAAATCACAGTCAAAAGAGACCCAGAGGGGCGCTAGGTACTATTGAAAGGCCGCCTAGTTGAGCTCCCAATTACTCTAGCAGCAATTTATTGCCCGAATACCACGCAAGTCCTCTTCCTCCGCAATCTCTTACCGATCATCACAACCTTCGCCGAGGGCCATCTAATAATGTGGCGGGGGGGGCGATTTCAACCTAACACCGGATCCGAATCTGGACAAAACACTCCCGCCAACAAAGGAAGACTTCGGCAAAGCACTCGCAATGGCTGAATTTCTGAGGGAAACTGAAACAATAGATGTGTGGAGGCTATCGAACATGGGGGTGAAGGATTATACATTCTCATCACATGCCCACCTCGGACACTCGAGGATTGATCTATTGCTCCTAACCAGTGTACTCATTCCCTGTGTGGAGAGCATCCAAATAGGACACAGAGCTTTGTCGGACCACGCTGCGGTCACAATGAGCCTAAGTGTGCGAGGCTTGCCCGAGCCCGCTCAGCGATACTGGAGGCTACAAGACCAAATCCTGACTGACCTGGCCATCAGAACGGAAATGGCAGAAGCCCTCAAGAATTACTTCAAGGAGAATACCACCCAGGACACTCCGATATCGATCATCTGGGATGCAATGAAACCAGTCATCCGGGGCGTCGCATGTGACTGCACAGCAAGACTCAGATGCCTGAACAAACTACAACAGGACAAACTAGAGGCGGAAGTCGCAAAGGCAGAGAGAAATCTTAAAGGAGGCCAAACTAAGAAAGCCAGCAGCGAACTCAAGAAAGCGAAACGAATTTTGGAAATGCACCTAGCGTACAGAGCATCCAGAGCGTTAACCTACACTAAGCAATTCTACTACATAAACAGCAACAAAGCAAACCAGCTACTGGTCCACAAACTTACGACGTTGCAGATGAGAAACAACAATCAATGCTTGACTGACAGCCAAGGTACCCGGTGCTACACAAACGCAGAAAAACTAGAAATCATGACAGCACATCACAAGGCAATCATGACAGGGCCTCCAACTGCAAGATCCGCACAACTCCAATATTTAGCAGGGGTCCGGTTCGGCCCTCCGCATCCTCAACTGGAAGCCCTAGAAGACCCAATCTCTACTGAAGAAGTGAGCGACACTATTTTGGCATTAAAAAACACCACCCCAGGCCCGGACGGGCTCTCAGCCCAATTCTATAAGAAATTTGCCTACATCCTTGCACCTCAATTGGCGCCCCTGTTCAACTCGTTCCTCTCATCGGGAACCACCACTCCTTCCATGGAGGAATCCTTAACGGTACTCATACTGAAGCCCGAGAGGGATCGTGACCAATGTGCCTCTTACAGACCCATTACCCTACTAAACAACAATACCAAGGTGTTTGCGAAAATCTTGGCAAACAGACTGGCATGCCTTCTCCCAGATATAATCCACCCGGACCAAACGGGATTCATCTCTGGTCGTAGCACCCACGACAACATCAGAAGAACCTAAACATAATCGAATCTGCCAACAGGATGAGACTGGAAATGATGGTCCTGTCGCTCGATGCCCATAAGGCCTTTGATATGCTAGATTGGGGCTATATCCGCGAAACATTAAAGCACTACGGGTTTGAGCCAAATTTCATAAAATGGACACTAACCAACTACCAACATCCCTCTACCAGGCTCAGATTTAACAGGGCAAGATCGGACAAAATCAATATAAGGAGAGGCACGAGGCAAGGGTGCCCCCTATCCCCTCTCATATTTGCACTCTCGATGGAGCCATTTGCCAACAGAATCCGCTATAATTCAGCAATTCACGGCCTGGAACTCAAAGACCAATCCTACAAAGCAGCCTTACACGCCAACCACGTCCTGTTAACAATATCCCAACCCAAGCAGTCTATGAAAGCATTGTGGTCAGAACTGAAAGAATTCCGGGGGGCATCAGGATTTCAGGTAAATCTCTCCAAGTCCACAGCCACGAGTATACACCTGCCACGAAACCGGACAAGAGCGTTGGAAAGCGACTATCCAATACCTTGGGCGAAAGGACAACTGAGCTATCTGGGGGTCCAGCTAACAAACAAACTGTAAAGAATATACAAAGCAAACCTCCCCCACTGTTCAAAGAATTCAAAAGTGACCTGATACACTGGCGGAAACAGGTGGTCTCATGGTTTGGGAGGATCACAGCCTTGAAAATGAACTTGATCCCTAGACTGCCCTACCACTGCTCAGTCTTACCATCAGCTATCCCGAAAAAGGGGGTACAGGAATTGCAAAAGAACATCATGAAATACATATGGGAAGGAAAGAAGCCACGAATTCCGAGGAGGATCATGCTTCGAAGACGAGCGGTGGGAGGCCTTGGGGCCCCAGATGCAGCAAGATACATCCTTGCATCGCAACTCTCACAGGCGTTCGCTTGGAACACCGCCACCCAGAAACCCCGCTGTCTGGAGCTGGAGAAAGCCTGGAGCCCGATCCCAATAGACTCACTGCCACACAGGAAGAGGACCAGCGACTCCACAATCACAAATCCTCTCTCAGCGACGGAAAACACGGTTCTGACCTGGAGCAAAGCAGCGCAACTATGGAAATGCGGAAGCATGACAGGCCCACTCACCCCATCTGGAATGACCCAGACTTCTCTCCAGGTACTAGCCCAAATATCTTTCACAGATGGAAGGAGGGCTGGAGAACTTCTTCGAGAATGGAAACCCCCTGGACTTCGAAGCCTGTAAAGCGAAATTCAAAGTTCCCGATACAGAGAGATTTAGATACGCAAAGCTTAAGCACTGGCTCTCAAGCAACGTAATGAAAAAACACGAAAGCAGATAACTTACAGCCCTAGAGCAAACCCTTACAGCGACTCCCCCCCAAGGGGAGAATATCAACCCTCTATACAAGCTTATGGACAGAACCGACCCAGCCTACAAGGAAGCCTACATGCTCAAATGGGAGAAAGACATAGGGAGGGTTATTGAACCAGAGGAGTGGGGTCACATCTGGGCCAGAGCGCACATAAGATCCAAATGTATAACCAACAAAGAGGGGGCATTTAAGGTATGCTAAAGGTGGTATCGAACCCCGGAAATGCTCACCAAATGTAACCCCACGATCCCTCCGCTTTTCTGGAGGGGATGTCCGGACAAAGGCACGCTTTACCACCTACTATGGACATGCCCCAAGGCCACCCAAATTTGGAATCTGTGCAAGATCAGGTCAAAGCGATCACTGGCCTCACAATCCCATGGGATCCAGGAATTGTCCTACTGGGAGCAAGGGTTGAAGGCCAATTTCCCCTAACAGGCCGTAGAGCTGAATTATGCGCTCATCTACTAACAGCCGCAAAAATTTCAATAGCCAGGCTCGGGAAAAACCCTGGAGGGCCGGCAATCCAGATGTGGCGGTCGAAGTGTTGGGACATAATAGCTGCTGAGAAAATCACAGCCCATCGGTTTGGGAACAGAGACAAATTTGATCAAACCTGGGCCCCATTCCTAGACTACACTCAACAATACCCAGGGCTGGCTAGACAACCTCCCACTCTCCGATGGATGAACAAGCAAGACTAAAGAGGAGGCCGGAAGAGCAAGGCACAACCTAGAGCCAGCTGAGCCCTGCAGGAAAGACTCAAGTAGACGGCCTGGGACAATCAGCTGCCTGCCTCCCCCTACCCCGCTGAGAGAGCCAGCGCCGATCACTGAAGGTCCACGGCCGTCCCTCCCATCCCACAGTCGAACTGTAAACGCCTGCCTCAATCCCCCGCCCCCTCCCTTCGATTCAGTCTCGCCCTCCTTCTCCATCCTCACCAAGACTTTAAGGACTCGTTGTTTATGTTATTTATCTGTTCTGTTACCAAACAATCAAGTGTTGGATAATGCTCATGCTATATAATTCTAAGCTGTAATATTGTTTGTACAAAACCAATAAAAAAGTGTGGAAAAAATAAAATAAAAAGCATGGGGTATTTGTTATGGGTTCCTTTACTGTTGGGGAGTATAGTTCCTTGTAGTATTTTGCGAAGGCCTCCGCAATCTCGGAATCCCCCGTTAGGAATTCCCCATTCTGAGCTTGGATAGCCCGTACTTGCCCTTTACTCTGTTCCCGTCGTTCTAACCAGGCTAGGGTCTTGCTTTCTTTGTCCCCCCGCTCGTATATCTGGCTCTGGACCTGCCACTGAGCGGTTCGAGCATTATCCAGGGCTCTGTCTTTCAAAATTGCTTAGGCTGTCACTAAGGCGTCATGCACCTCATGAGTCCCCTCTTCTAGCAGTTTTTCTTCCCGCCTGGTTAGTTGGGCCTCTGCTTCCGTGATTGCCTCGTCGTGCCGCTTGCGGTGAGCGGCCACCAAGGATATTGCTTCCCCCCTTATGACTGCCTTATATACTTTCCACCTTACTATTGGACAGTCCACTGCTTCTTCATTTAAATTGAAGTATTTCGACATTTTATTCGAGAGCCCTTCCATTATTTCCGGTATCCCCAAATAATAGGCGTTCAAGCGCCAGGTGTGTTCCGGCTTGTGTACTATACCCTTGAGTTTAATCAGTAGGGGGGAATGGTCAGAAATCCCCCTTGCCAGGAATTCTGCAGATACTAGTCGGTGGGTCATGTTCTTCGGGGTAAAGATAGTCGAGTCTGGAGAGGGACCTATGTGCGTTGGAATAGAACGAGTAACCCCTGTCTGATGTATGGATTGCCCTCCACGTATCCGATAGCCCCATCACTTCGGCAAAGGTGCGCTGCTTGGTCGGGGTATCTGCCGCCCTGTTGCCCATGTGCGTTCTATCCAGAGCTATCGCCATGACTTCATTAAAGTCCCCCCCTATTGCCCACAAGTCCGCTCGTTCTTCTAACATTATGAGTTGGAGCTCGTTAAGGAGTTCCGCCGTCAGCGTGGGAGGTGCATACACTGCTATGAGGCCCCAGGTCTCTCCCCACATTTCCCCAAGTACTATCACAAACCTGCCCCGAGGATCCTCTCACTTTTTTAGTCTTAAATGGAACTTGCTTATGCAAAAGAATCATGACTCCCCTAGAACCTCTAGAAAACCCAGCACGGTAGGTGTGCGGGTAGTTAGATTTTCTGAAGAGTCCGCTGTTGGTACCTATCAGGTGTGTTTCTGTGATGAATGCAATATCTGGGGAGTGTCGGTTGAGGTATTGGAGTACCAGTTTTCGCTTTATACTTGGCCCCAAGCCATTCACATTCCAGGTCAGCAGGGATATCTGTTTCAACTGTGTTACGTCCGCATTTCTCCTGTTCTGGGGTTGTTTGGGAGGATGTGATGCATCTCTTGTGTGCTCCGGGCTCTGATGTACGCTGGTCTCTCTCGCTGTAGGATCGCTTTTGTGTACTACATGTGCAAACCCTAGCACCACAAACTGTAAGACATAGGCCAAGTCAATGTGAATATGCGGGCCATTAGGGGCGATGTTTCACCCCCCATTGTGTCTAGTGCAAGGATTTCTCCAGTCGTTTGTTTCACTGACATTTGGTGCAGTTGCTTGTGACATTAAGCCTTTCCCCTTAACAACTGAAACCCCCAAACTCCCCCCCCACCCTGCACCCCCCCAACCAGAAGCACCTGTTCCCCAAACCAATTGAACCATAACTTACAGTATCACAGCACTTAAGTGGAAAAGCTTTCGGGGGGGGAAGGTCAGGTCCATGAACTTGGTTTTGATGCTCGGGGAAAACTCTGAGCTCTTAAGGTAGGCTGCCCTGTGCAGCACTTTCAATGTGCCCATGGCACGACCCACATAGTCCACAGAGCCCAATCCAGCCTGAAGCGCCTGGGTGGCCATCTCTTTGTCATTGTGTACAATATCCAAAAAGCTGCCCTCAATCTCCCCTATTAAGAAGTGGTTGGCTGCTTCTGTGATGGTAATCCATAATATGTGGAAATGCGAAAATTCCACAATTTCACAAAGGCACAAGAGGCATTGATGGCTTTCAATGCCATACCCCCCAAGCAAAACATGTTTTTTGCCAATGCGTCAAACTTCTCCGACTCCCTTAGAAAAGAGACCTCAACTGCAGAACATCCCTCGGTTGAGGTGCGGTGCTTTGTGGGGGAGCACCAGCAGTATCAGCCCTGTAGTAGGCTTCTCCTTCGAGGTCGTGTACAAGGGTGTTTGACCTTCCTGGGCTACCTTTGTGTCGGATGAACGGGGCACAGTCAGAGCAGAGTCCACCGGCGGCGTCAATGCTGGAGTCGTACCAGCCGCGGCCATTGTCAGGCAGAATCCTGTGCAGTGCCCTTAGAGACCACTACACACAATTAAGAATACAGGTGGCAATACAAGTTTTACAAGCCTGTACTACTATGTTAAAGTGGTAGCAGTAGCGGTGCAGCCAGGCTTATCTCAAGAGCATATGAGCAGTAGCAGAGATTACACAAATGGACCACAATTACTGTGACTCAAGCAAACACTGACTCAAGGTTTCAGGTAAAAAATAAGAGTACATTTATTTTTAAACCATTTGTTATAAACACGACACTTCTAGTAATTCAAAAGCCACACGTAAAATACACTACAACTAACCAATTCGCTTTGTACGGTATACTTCAAGGTAAGTACCCTGTGTTTTAGCGGACCGGTGTTATGAAACAAAAGACATTACCGGGAATACACTTGCGATCATTTTTTTTTAACTGTAATGACAGTTCGGTCTTACTAAAGAAACGCGTATTCGCGGCAAGAAATGTTACCGGGGCAAAAACACACTTCGCACCTGAAATACCAAGAGAGAGTTGGGGGCAAAAATCATTGGCAATACTTTTGTCAAGGCAGACAGAATCAGGGAACACTCAGACAGAAATTCAAAAGTCAATAGGCCGGAGCCAGTGTCAAGTGGAACCGGGCTCCTGTTGTCGAGGATCACACAGTCAGATAGTTCAAGATTCAGCGTAGCCAGGAGTACTTAGATATTGTCAACGGAGGAAGCAAAAGTTATAAGAAGGAGGGAAGACAAAGGCAAGCCTTGGAGGGGAAGAACAGGGATTCACCCCAGATTCTTTGGGCAGAACACAGTACCTTATTCAAGGAAGAAGCTAGTCCACGGCAGTTGTTCCTGGTAGTTTCCTGCCGACCCTTGGTTCCTGGAGCTTTGATCCAAAGGAGGACATCTGGAGGGGTCTGCACCACCCAGGGATGAAACCGGCGGCAGCGACGATGAATAAAAGGTGCGCTCCTTAAAAACAGGAGAGGCTCTTCAGATGGCGATCCAGACCACTACAGCAGTGTGCAGCGATTCTGACCAAGAAGAGGATCCTCTGGCGGTAGAAGATGAGTTGGTTATACCCACCAAGCTCAAGGGATGAAGACTCCGGACTGGATCTTCTCTGCTCGTCGAAGGGTAGATAGCTCAAGACTGCAGCAGGGCTTCACCGGGACGGGATAGTTGCAGCAGTCGACTTATTCTCCGCTTCTCTTCGGTTCCTTGTAGTTCCAGTGGCGACTGTGACTTCCAGCCCAAGAGACCTGCCTTTTATGCGAAAATCCCCCATTCACACAGCCTGGCTGTCAATCACGCAGCAGGGGGGTTGTCCGGCCCGGACAACCACCTCGGCCAATCATGGCAAAGCGCGACTTGGGTTTCCTAGGATAACCTGTGCAGAGGGTGACTACACCCCACCCTCACATTCCGCCCACCTAGACACCCAGGCGCCTAGAGGAGGGCTTCTTGGCCGAAGCCCGCCAAAAGACAGTGAACAAAGAAGGCAAACCTGGTTTGCCGCGCAAAGTAAAACACAAGAAGGACTTTAACAAAAAGAAATGGCGAATAAACCCAACCGGAGCCAAAAGAAAAAGTATTTGGTCAAGCGGGTTTAAGTTTGAGGCTAATATAATAGCCTAAAACAATACCACATTTATCTAGTATAATTGGATAGAAAAGTTAGGGTAGATACCACTGCCACCAGCCAAGTCTAAATGTTAAAAGAGCGAAACAATGCTCTAGGAGGTACAGATAAAAAGGGCTAAGGATTAACTCTTTGCAGTACTCCATGTAAGATGGGGTGTACTGGATCTGTGGTAGATTGACTAAGTTAAGTTAATGGCAACTTTACCCTTTTCTGGGGGACAGTAGTCAGCCTCAGAAATGGAGTCAGTGGGAAGTCTAAAAGACAACCCTGTGTCACTGCACTGAAGGTGCTGTGCAACACACAAAAGAAGGGGGCTACTGAAGTGGTGTACTCCAGAGTCCACAATCACAAAAACAGATGAAATACACATGGCAAAACACAGGTAAAAGTGGGAAAAAGGGGTACACTCTTACCAAGTGGAGAAAAAAAAACTCCAGAGATCCAGCAAAGCTGCTGGGAGACTTAGTAGGTAAGGGAAATTAGCCATTGAATGAGAATTCTCCCTAACAGCCTTCCCAAAAACCTTAATCATTTGCCTTTTAAAATCTTACCACCCTCCCTCGACGCGCCCTTCGCATGGTCCAACAAGTTGAAATTGTGGCTGTGTTTTCTCTTTGTCCGACGAGGACAAGAAAGAGTGGTGGGACTTGCTACACGAGTGCGATTTTCCTGGATTTTCTGTGACGCCTTCCTTCCCGACGATTCTTGGAAGTAGGCCTCCCTCCCCCGGTATCAACCTCTGAGGATTTTGAGATTGACTTTGCAGGAGATTTTGACAGAGGTCAACTGAGCGCCAGCTTACCTAATCTTTCCTTCACCGCTTTTGGATTCATGGCCAGACAAGAACCACATTGCTCGATATCGTACCAGACGCTGAGCCACCACAAGCAGATAGTGTGTGGGTCCATGAGGGACATTTTAGAGTTGCAGTGCTTACAGTGCCTGAATCTGGATGGTTTAGGCCCCCACATGTTGGCGTAGCAGAAATCTAGAATGAAGAAATCAAGCCGTGTTCCGAGTAGCGTGCTGAGTACGTGGAAAAAAGGAACTGCGGTAGGATGTAGTCCATCCATTTAGTACGGCTATCTACGTCACTTACGGAGTCCAGGAGTGGCGCAGCCAAACACTAGGGTGACGAGAGAATGTCGAGCCGCACTACGCCCCCTGTGGAACATATTTCCAAGCAGCTGATGCTGGATGGACATCTATCAAGATAAGGAATCTGTGGGAGAAGCCAATCCGTTGAAATATATCTATTTTCGGGTTCCGTACAGACTTTATATGAAGTCTTCCCCAAAACCAAATATTCAACCTAGCGAAAACTATCTCAGGATGGCTTGGATAGTAAAATAAAGTATATGACCAGATGGGAGGGAATTTTGGGAAGGAGGTGTCAGAGGATGTACAAATGTACATGTAAATTGTGTTTTAGTTGGTATCCAACACAACATAGATTAAGCAAGTTATTTACCAAATTTCAATTATGCTGGTGAGAATGTAGGATACACATTGGCACAAGTGATAATAGCAGTGACCAATAAACTCAATTCTACTGGAAAGAAAGTCTAGCAACAAAAAAAAAAATTAAAAAAAAAGACAGACATTCGGCCCTTAAGCAGTTTAGATGAAAGATTCTTTGTAGATGTGTGGTTCATTAACAAAACTGATCACTCACTTGCCGAATGCCAAGAGAGTAACAGCCAGGATGGGAAACGAAGAATATATCTTGTGCTGGCAAAATGATGATTGCAAACTTTGGACTTTGGACTAATGCTATGGACAGGATTGCGACTGCAGTATACGCGCAATCCACCAAATAATTAAACACATGGCCTGTCACATTGACTAGGTTTATAAAACAGAACATTTAAACCCACATCAATAGGACATTTCTCATTTTTGTAGTTGATAAGCACCTGATGTAAATGAAGGGGTAAAACATGCAACAACTGGTATAAAACCAGTCAGAAAGAATTATCATTATGGAAATTTGTTCTGGTAAGAAGCACTTTGGACTACAACTAGAAATTTAAATTAATTTAAACATAATATTGTAAAACAGTCATTCCATCTGTTAACCCAGTGATGAATAAACTAAAGGAAAAATGAAGTTGTAATAAAGAAAGACGATGCATTAACACAAAAGAAACGCTTGTAGTCAAGACGAGTATGGCATAGAGCAGGTGAAGAGGTTGGAAGTTAAATTACTTACTGGTAAAGTTACTTCTATGGATTCTCCTCCAACAGGTTCTTCATCTTGATATATATCCTTCAGAACAGCCTGTTCTTGGAAACTTTCTACAGGGGACACACTGCAGCTCGACAACTGTCGCCACAGATCTTCAGCTGCCTCGACTAGAAATAGGACATTGCCCCTATAGAAATGGAGCACAATACGCCTCCTTACCTCAGTATTCCTCTTCCATCCTCCCAAGATAAAGAACCTCAATCGGGGGAAAAAACAAGCAAAAAGAAAAAACTATCTTTTCTATTGCTTTAAATTTGTTTGCTTCAGAAGAGGGACAGGTGGAAATGTTTCCTTCTAATGGACTGCATTCTCCCACAGATTTCTCATTCTGATAGACTCTCAAATAAGCACAAAAAGAAGGATGGTAGAAAGTGAAAAAAAAATCATAGCAGAAAGTTCTGCAAGACAGTGTACCAAAATTGGCATTTTGATCAGCCAACAATTCTCGAAAGTAGCACTTGAAAATGTATGCAAGGAGGATCAAGAAGCCATCTGGGAAATTCCTACCAGCGTCAACTCCATCTGTACATGGCAAATGTATACCAGTAGCAACCAACTTTGCAAGGCCGATGTAGTGACCATTCCTCTGGTGAAATGAGCCCTATGTCCCAAAGGCACTTCCCTGCCCACTTTCTTCTACTATTCTGAAATAATAATCACTATCCAGTGCAGAAGAATTTGGTTTGTCACTGCCCTGTCCATCTGGACATGAGAGAAGGATACAAAAAGCTATAAAAGGAAACTATTCTGGCGACATAAAAAATAATAGCCCTCTCATGGTCCAACCTGTGTAATTGGCCCCCCTCCTGCAAAGGAGAGGAGGGGGAAAACTGGATTTTTTATTTTTCTTAGCATTGCAGCCTGAAGTACCTTTTGGCAAAGAGGAAGGTCTCACTCAGAGTGTGACTTTCTCCCTCAAACTTTCAGCACCTGCATCTCTCTAGTGCTTCCGCAGACACCATAGCCACTAAAAAGACAATCTTCAACATGAGGAACCTAAGAGATCACAAATGCATGGCCTCGAATGGGAATCCATAAAGAAGGTAAGAACCATATGAAGCTCCCAGGACAGACCTACAAACTGTTGGTAGAAACATTCATCAAGCCCCTCAAGAAATGTTCAATAAAAGGGACAGTGAAAAACAAAACCTTTCTCTGGAGTGCTCTTGAAGGCAGAAGTGGAAGAAAGGTAACCGTTTGGCTGTACCCATCTTCAGCCCTTCCTCGGCAAAGCTGAGAAAAAAATCCCAAACCATGGAAGTGGGCCATTACAAGGGATCCACACTCCCGCACCAACCTTCCAACATCCTCCACATGAACGCATAGATGGACCTCATTGCAGGCCTTGCCTGAACAGCAAGTTTTTCAGCACCCAGTCGCCAAATCTCATTGCCTCAACAGCAATGCATGAAGACAGATTGTGGATTAGGGTGAAGCACCTGACCATCTAGACACGACAGCAGGCTCGCCCTCAGACTAATACGAGAGATGGGCAGGTGGCCATCTCGTGAATGTCAGGATAGTAGGTCCTATGAACCCAATACGTAGCAATCACAATCTTGGACGACCCGAAGCGCCTCAACCTCCTGAGAACTAAGGGGATGATGGGAACTGGTGGCAACACATAGTGAAGTGTGGTAAGTCAGACATAGGAGAAGGACCAGAAGACATGTTTCAAGAGTGTTTTTTAAAGAAAAGAAAACCTGAACAAGCCCAATATCTATGATGAGGTTCCCCATCTTCAACCAAAAATAAACAAGTGCTCGTCAAGATTTCATACATAATTTCTGTCCCCTGTACAAACCTATTCTATCCTACGTTAGCGCTACCACTAAAACTTAACAATGTAACCTAGTCTACGTAAGTCATGTCCACTATACGTATGGCTCAGGGTGGCTGGTTTCTGACGCCCACCCAGTTCTCGGTTTGGTTTTCCTCTTTAACTCGGGCACTGGTCTGTTAGCCAAAAAAAGTAGCAAAATTCAGTTCTTGGATTTCTGTTCTTGATCCTGGATAAAAGGTGCTTTGGGGTCCCCAGGCAAATTGTCCCGTTAATTTCCAAAACTCTCATGCTATTACTACTGATAGGTATTCAGCATCTTTCTGGAGAATTCAATGCTTCACTCAGTTCGTCATTTACAGTTCTGCTTGAACTATCTGGCCCTCCAGACTTCTGGCTTTCAGTTTGTCTTCTCCTCCCGGGGAGTTTGTATCAGTTTCTAATAGGCTTGTTTACTTTTCTGCATTAAGACTTATTTTATGAATTCTACTCCTATCTCGGATGGAATTATTCTTGCCCCTTTTTGGGCCTACTCATTCTCTTGGTTTTCCCCTTCTTGGGATATTTGTGCTTGTAATTCCTAGCATGTTATTTTCAGTGTTGGCCCTTCCTAGGGATTTCCTTGTTTTCCTTCACTCCCCCGGCGGTATTCTCATTCTGGGCCCCTGATGGGGCTCTTGACTCTCTAGATTCTCCCCTTCTGGGGACATTTGCTCTGGTTTTCCCTTGTGGATTTGTAGCAGCGTTGGCCTCTCCTATGACCTTCACAGTACTAGCCCCTTGCAGGCTCCTTTGTCATGTCTCCGCCCTCCACCTGCTTCCAGTCTCCAGCCACGTAACCGTTTGCTTGAGGCAAGGCAACATAGGCAGTGCTTATTTTGTGGGGGTGTTTGCAAGGGCACTTATTTTTTTGCCCCGGCACATATTGTTTCAGACTAATTTTAATTATGAAGTGCTGATAGTGCATCCATCAACAACAATGAGCAGGTGCGAGCTGTAGTGTGACCCCAAATATGTCGACACTGTTGGGAGCTGTTATGGGGGGTGGCAGCAGTGGTGCCAACGCGCAGTGTCAGAGAAGTGCTAGAAAGTATTTGGCCCCTGGCACTTATTTATTTTGACAAATAAAGCACTGGTTAAAGAGAAGGCAGTGTCTCTTCCGGTGGTGGAACCACCAATCCAAACTCCTTGCCATCCAATCTCCAGTCAGTCAGGAACCGGTCTTTGGCATCCGATTGCCTGTACACCAGGGTGCTCCGTCTGTGGCTGTTCCGTGTTCCTCTCTGCGGCTCTTGTCTCCACGCCTTTTGCCTGGGCTCAGCAATGTTCCGCAAGCTCTCTGCCTACCAGGCCTCCAATGTGGTCCTGTCTCCAGGTGGTGGGGAGGGATGGCGTCCCTACTCTGCATTCCAACGCAGATGGGCTTCAGGTAGGGGCCTTATACAAAGATTCAGAAACTAAGGCAAATCCATTTAAAGCGCCCTGTATATTATTACAAGGTTCAACTGCCATGTATCCGGGAAACATTTGTGACTCATCAGAATATGGAAGTATAGAAATATCTTCACCTGAGGAAGACTTGTACACTAAGGAGGGGTCACCTCTTTGAGATCCTGCCTGCCCTGTCACTGAAAAAGTATATTGCATAGCAGGCTCACCTCTCTAGTCTCAGAAGGGTTGGCTACCTCTTGGGGAGAAGGAACTAATTCCCTGGATTCATCACAGATGACAAAGTCCACTTTACTAGAAACGCGTCCCCCAATACCCACCTTGAAGGAAAATCTGTATCACATAAAAGATTACACTGACTATTGTCTGTTACAAAAAGATTGATGAAGGGGAAGGGGTCCCCAAAAGTCATAGATTTCCAAAAGGACCTTGGTGGAGGTCTTCTAGATAAAAGCGATGAGGCAATATTTGCCGTGAATCAATAAGAGGCACCCAAGCATCTGATGTCACCAGCTGCCATTCTTCTTCAAAAAAGGAAATAGGAAACATAACCAAACCAAAATATGGGTGAGGGTGGGTATATCTCCTCTGAGTATGCTTAGCCAAAGAGGTATGGGTCTTCCTGTGTACAAATGAAGCAAAGCACAAAAAACCTCCACCTCTGGAGCAATAAGTGAAAGGTGAGGTAAAGGAAGAAGGTTACTGGATGGCCAAGCCTAGTCACTTGGCTGTGACCTTGGACTCCGTCAAGATATTCATCGGCCTTCATGCCAAACAAAGTGGCACAATCAAAGAGCACATCCAGCAATTTAGATTGTACATCCGGGCTGAACCCGGTCAGCTTTAAATAAGAAAATCTCTGATAACAGATGCTGTTCTAATGGATCATTAACAGAGTGTGCTGCATCCAAACCAGTTTATAGCACCCCACATGCTGCCTCCTTTCCACTATACACCAACTCCTGGATCTTGACTCAGATTTCTCCCTTTGGGAAATGCGCCAAGGATGAAAACAATTGCCCACAACACATCCGAAAATACTCACAGGCTCCAAGATGCATGCTCCCTGAAGCGAAGACTTTCTTAACCAGTGCATGAATTTAGTTTATGTCCTACCAGTAAGAAAGGTGGATGAGGAAAAAGCAAGCTTAAGGTTGGTCGCTGCCGCCTCAACCTAAACACTTACTGGAGAAAGATGTCCCAAAAAGTACACATGTCTCCCTCCACCAGTGTAAACATTTTAGTGAGCTCCTTGTATATTGCAGGTTCAGATAGGACAATGACGCAGTCGGCTATAGCCGCATTAAAAGACAATACAGACTCATTCAGAGGCCTCTTTCCTGAATGTTCTTAAGCTCATAGTGTGTTAGGCAGAATCCTGTGCAGTGCCCTTAGGGACCACTACACACAATTAAGACTACAGGTGGTGATACAAGTTTTACCTTTGGTACAAGCCTGTACTACTATGTCATAGTGGTAGCAGTGGTGGAGCAGCCAGGCTTATCTCAAGAGTGTATGAGCAGTAGCAGAGATTACACAAAGGGACCACAACTACTGTGACTCAAGCAAACACTGACTCAAGGTTTCAGGTAGAAAAATATAAGTACATTTATTTTTAAACCATTAGTTATAAATACAACACTTCTATTAAACTTCAATAAAAACCACACATTAAATATACAACTAACCAATTCACTTTGTAAAGTAAGTCTCAAGGTAAGTACCCCTGTGTTGGAATGAACCGGTGGCACAAAAACACGTTACCGCGGATATGAATGCGATCACTTTTTGACAGTTCGGTCTACTAAACAAACGTGTATCCCTGACATGAAATGCTACCGGGGCAAAAACACACTTACACCTGAGATACCCAGAGGGAGTTGGAGGCAAAAATCACAGGCAATATTTTGGTTAGGCAGGCAGAATCAAGAAACGCTCAGAAACAGGAGTTCAAAAGTCAAAGGGCCGGAGCCAGGGTCGAAGACACCGGGCCAGTTGCTGAAGATCACACGGTCTAACAGTTCACGATTCAACGGAGCCAAAAGTACTTCGATATTGTCAATGTTCGGAAGCAAAAGTTATAAGGAGGGAAAACAAGGTCAAGCCTTGGAAATGAAGAAAAAGGGATTCACCCAGTTTCCTCAACAGAACACAGTAACTTGTTCCAATGGTGCAGCTGGTGCCCTGGCAGTTGTTCCTGTTGGTTTCCCACAGACCCACGATTCCTGGAGCTTCGTCGAGAAGGACGACGTCTGAAGGGGGTCTGAACCACACAGGGATGAGGCCGGCAGCAGCGACACGGAGTAAAAGGTGCGCTCCTTAAAAACAGGAGAGGATCTTCAGGTGGCTATCCGGACCACTACAACAGTGTGCAGCGATTTCGACCACGGAAGAGGATCCTCTGGCTGTAGAAGATGAGCTGGTTATCCCCACCAAGCTCAAGGGAAGAAGACTCCGGACTGGATCTTCTCTGAGTCGTTGAAGGGCAGATGGCTCAAGACTGCAGCAGGGCTTCACCGGGAAGGGGTAGTTGCAGCAGTCGTCGTTCTCTCCGCTTCTCTTTGGTTCCTTGTAGTTCCAGTGGCGACTCTCTGACTTCTAGCCCAAGAGACCTGCCTTTTATGCGAAAACCCCCCATTCACACAGCCTGGCTGTCAATCACCCAGCAAGGGGGTTGTCCAGCCTGGACAACTACCCTGGCCAATCATGACAAAGTGCGACTTGGGTTTCCTAGGATACCCTGTGCAGGGGGTCCCTACACCCCTCCCTCACATTCAGCCCACCTAGACACCCAGGCGCCGTGAGGAGGGCTTCTGGGCAGAAGCCTGCCAAAAGACAGTGAACAAAGAAGGCGAACCTAGTTTGCCACGCAAAGTAAAACACAAGAAGGACTTTAACAAAAAGAAATGGCGAATAAACCCAACTGGAGCCATAAGAAAGATGATTTGGTCAAGCGGGTTTATGTTCGAGGCCAATATAATAGCCAAGAACAGTACCACGTTTATCTAATATAATCGCGGTAGAAAGGTTAGGGTAGATACCACTGCCACCAGCCAAGTCTAAATGTTAAAAGAGCGAAAGAATTCTCTAGGAGGTACAGATAAAAAAGTGATACGAGTTAACCCTTTCCAGTACTCCATGGAAGATAGGGTGTACTGGATCTGTGGTAGATTGACTAAGTAAAGTTAATGGTAACTTTACCCTTTTCTGGGGGACAGTAGTCGCCTCACAAATGGAGTCGAGGGAAGTCTCAAAGACAACCCTGTGCCACAGCACTGAAGGTGCTGTGTGAGACACACAAAGAAGGGGGCTACTGAAGTGGTGTACTTCTGAGTCCACAATCACAAAAACAGATGGAAACACACAGCAAAACACAGGTAAGAGTGGGGGAAAAGCTCTCACTCTTACCAGGTGGAAAATAATAAACTCCAGAAGTCCAGCAAAGCTGTTGGGGGGCTCACTAGGTGAGGGAAATTAGCCATAAATGAGAATTCTCCCTAAGACAGTGAACCAGAGGTTTGGATGGCATTTCGAGGACCAAGGGTGTCACTACCTTCTCAATGGATTGGGGTGTTCATATGTGGACACCTATTGCATCTCCAAACCAAGAGAAGTATTGAGGCCACTGGCATCACATAGATCCTCTGCCTCATCAGTCATGAAGTCTGGTTTTGCACAGAAAGGGGTTTAAAGCCATGGGGACGGTGTCCCTGTAATCATAAATGGTTTGAATGGACCAAAAATAAACTTGGCCCTATATTCAGGAGCATAACTGTTAAGTGGTTTTGACTTACAGGGACAGGCGCCACCAAGTCGTCTGTTGCCGAAGTCTCTGAGCTGGAGATGGTACGGCTGCAATCTTGAGAGAGCCAGATCAGGTATAAGCATGTTCCCCATTCAATGCTGCATTTTATACATGTCGGGTCTGGGACTCTCCCCAAGTGGCGCAAGTTCAAGAGCAGTAGGACCTATGTGGTATTTTGTATTGGACCAATCAAATTACTGTTAATAAATTCTCTCATAGAAATTGATGCTTCTGACCAGTCTTCCTCCTCGAAATTACCCAGGTCTACCGTCCGCTTTAGTTCCGTCAGTGGTGCAGTGGAGAGCTGTTTGTGGCTTAGTATAATGTTGTGATGGCTTTCTTCGACAATCTTTCCATTAGTAGCTTTATCTTAAGTGGCAAATGAGTGGGTATGTACCAAAAGTTCTTAAATAGATTTCCCAGATTCAGTCTAGTATACGTGTTTAATTCCTGCCCAGGAATCTTATATGTGGCTCTAAATTCCTGGAAGGGTGTAATTTTGTATGTGTAGTGAGGTCTCGAATGAGTGTAATGCATACAGTGCTTCATCTGGACATGTTGCCTAATTTCATTACTCCAGGGATGTTGGGATTTGCAAATAGTGGTGACAAAGTGATTATGTCTTTCCAGCCAATCGCCCTTCTAACTTCCCTATAACCTCAAATTATGAGTCTTCCAGCTGATGATACCCTTTCTCTCTAGGCCACCGTACAGCCTCTGGGATGGGGCATGTTTATACATCAGCTGCATGTCTAGCTTTATGTGTGAAATCGTTGTGGTTGCAGTGTGTCTGTTCATTTGCTGCCACCAGTGGTCGAAGTGTACAAAAAGAAGTAGTGGAGCTATGTTCCCTGCTGGTCTGCCCCAGCTGCCTACAAACTCCATCGCTGTGCCCCCTCCCACACACGATCCAAACTCCCAAACAAACACACCTGCTATTTAAGGCAATGTTCAGTGCAGTGCACTGAAGTGCAAGCTTCAACTTCTTCGTACACTTTTATTTTAAAACTAAACCATTTCAGAACAGTTTATTTTTAAATAAAAGTATAGCAACAGTGAAACTTAAAATTAAAAAATTCCCCCAATTCAACCTCTGGCCGCCACCAATGGAAAGAGGTAGTTTTGAGGCCAGCTGTCCTGGTCTGTACCACCAACCTCAATGGCAATGCACAGGGGTGAGAAAACACGGATCAGACAGAGCAGGGTGATGACATTTTGCAAGGTCCTTGTCCACTGCTGGGTTTGGTGCCGGTTTCTTCCAGGCAACTCTAAAGTGCAGAAGGCGGAGACTGAGACACAGGTGACATATTGGTTGCTATAATTTAAATAGTTACTCACCGTAGTGACTAGAGTACTCACACAGTCCTTAGTCCCTGTTCCTCCATCCTCGTGGGGTCTCCTCCAACATGGGGACGGTACCAGAACCTTTGACAGCGAAAAATGGAGCTTCCCCTTTAAATATAGTATATAACGCAGGGGTACGGCCCCAGGCATGGGTTTGCGCCCCCCTACAAGGCCCCAGCCCCTGGTGCCTCACCTCGGTCCCCTTTGAAGTTAGGTACCTGGGTACACTTTTTACGTATTAGCCCCTGGCATACAAGCGGGGGAATGTGGGTGGGACGTATGGAGGAAAGGGGACTAGAAGTACTCTAGTCACTACAGTGAGTAACTTTAATTACTCATACGTCCTGTCTCCTTTCCTCAATCTTAGTGGGCGATTCCACTGAGCAAGAACATAAGGTGGAGCTGTGACAACCTACCTCGTATCTAGGCTGAAGCAAAAAGGTCCTTCAGAACTGCCTTAGCAAACTCTGCATCATGCCTGGAGCTGGTATGGAGGGAGTAGTGCTTACAAAAAGATGACGAAGTGACACAAGTAGCCGCCTTGCTGATGACAACCCAAGAAGCATGGCTCTGAAACGCAACAGTCGGCCTAAGCTCTGACCGCATGGGCATGAATCACCTCGGGAACCGGTTTGCCCATGGCCGAATACACCTCTGAAATGGCCTGGACCATCCAACGGGCGATAGAAGCTTTGGAAGTCTAGGTGCTGGGATGCGAGCCCCCGAAAGTGATGAATAATGCCTCAGACTTCCTAAAGGATTTTGTACAAAGAATGCAGAGCCTTTTCTGCCTCCGACTGCAGGTTCGGAAAGAACACGGGCAGGCAGATTTCCTGATTTAAGTGACCATCTTGGGCAAGAGGTTTGGATGAATGCACAAGATGACCTTGTCATCATGCAAACCCTTCACCATATTTCATAATGACAACGCCTGCAGCTTGCTGAGCCTGTGCGCAGAGGTAAGCGCCACATATAGCTTCAGTGTCACCAGCCTGATGTCTACCAAGGCCATCAGCTCAAAGGGCTTTCGTTGCAAGGCCGGAAGAACCACATTGAGGTCCCAGACTAGATGTGGCCTATGCACCGGAGGAAAGGGCCTGGGCCACCCCTTGAGGTGAGCCTTAACCCCCTGGTTGGCTGCCAAAATAAAACATGCTCAGGGGAATTCTTGTAAGCCCGAATGGCTGCCAAACATGTACGGCAGGTATCCACCTGAATGCCAGAATGAGCCAGATGAGCGGAAAACACAAGAACGTCTTCCAGGGAGCAGGTGAGGGGGTCCAGCCCCTTGTTGCAAGCCCAGTGACAAAATCTAGTCCACTTGCTCTTATACTGGGATCGAATAGTTGGCCTCCTGTATGATGTCCCAGTTGTCCTCTGAATGATGCAACCTCAGCTGGTCAGGAACCAAGCTGTAAGGGCCAGCCTGGCCGGGTCCGGGTGCTCCACTGCCACACTCTGCTGCGTCCGGAAGCCCCGCCTGGAAACCGGAAGATGGACAGGCCCCTGGGGGCGCAACGGGAGAAGGTCCGAGAATCACACCCTGCAGGGCCAGTAGGGGGCGTACAGAATGAGGCTACAGTCCACCAGAGTCTGGAATTTCTGGAGAGTCCACTGTAGCAACGGTGGAGGAGGAAAAGCATAACACCTGGGCCGTGTCAGCAGAGCTGGCACGCATCCCATAGAGACCTTTGACCCCAGCCCTCCCAGGAGGCAAAGAGGGGGCACTTGGAATTCAGAGAAGATGCGAACAAGTTCAGATCCGGAAACACCCATCTCTGGAACAGGAGCAACAAAGGGTTAATGTGTAACTCTCACTCGTAGGTGTTGAACCCCAAGCAGCTCAACTACTCCGCTTCAGCGTTGCAGCCCCCACCGGGAGGTGGGCTGCTGAAATCTGAATCCCTTCCTTAAGGGCTCATTCTCATATCGTCACCGCCTCCGTGCTCAGAAGGAAGGTGGGGGGGGGGGGATGGGTGCCACCATGCTTGTAAAACATTGTCCTGACCAGAACCGCAGAGCCCCTGATTAGAGGCAGAAAAGCATTGAGAGTCAGGCCCACTGCACTGAGCTTGAGCAGATTGATATGCAGGAGACGCTCTGCCCTGGGCCATGCACCATTTTTGGAGTAGTCCTCCAGAGTAGCCCACCCCGGTCAGACAGTGAGGAATCAGTCGACACCACCACGGTGGGCTTTGGTCGGGACAAGGGGGCTACCACTGCCATATTGCAGTTCATCAGCCACCAGCGAATATCCGGGATGAGGAGCTTGGGGAATTGGGATCCTGTACGACCGAGACCCAGTCTCCTGCTCTCAATTGGCCGCCAGGTAGTGCTGGTGGTGCCTCATCTTGAGGCGGGCGGGCTGGACCGTGAGTACGCAAGACGCCATTAGTCCTACAAGGTGCTGGACCCACCATGCAGAAGTGGTCAAGTTGGCCAGAAAGTGCCCTATTGCCTTGAGGAGTGTGAGGAACCTCTCGGGCATGGAGAGCACCAGCTGCACCGCTGTGTCCCGGCGCACTACAAAGAATACCAGATCCTGGGTGGGAGCCGGCTGCAAATTCCACCGGTTTTCTGAGGGAAAAGCTCAGCTGATGAAGAACATCTGAGTTCACCGCCCCTCGGGGGAGCTGACCCTCACCAGCTAGTCGTTCAAATAAGGGTATAAGCAGTGGCCCTCCAGGTGGAGGAGACCAGCCACTGCATTAATCCGAAAGGGCAGCACCTTGTACTGGAAATTATACAACATATTTGTGAATCACAGAAACTTCTGATGCAGCTGGTAAATGAGGACACGACGGTATCCATCCTTGAGGTCTAGGGAACACATCCAGTCCCCTGCACACAGAGTCCACTATGTGCGCGGGAGTAATTATCTTGAAGCGTTTGCACGTTAAGACAGTTTGAGGAAAGACAGGTACATGACTATCCTTAGGGCAGGCCGGTTGTTCTTGGGCACCACGAAAATCGCAGAGTAGAAATCGGAGCCCCTGTCTGACTGAGTAACAGGTTCCACCGCCTGCATATCCAAAAGAGAAAGGATCTCCCAAAAAGGGCCGGAGACCATATCTGACGTAGAGAAGGAGAGGATGGTAGAGGAAAAGGAATAGGAAGACTGAAGCCCGTGGAGACTATAGAAAGGATCCAGGGACTCTTGAAAAAAAAGGCTTCCAGCTGTCCTGAAATAGAGCTAACAGGCCCCCTATTGGGGAGATGTGTTCCCTGACCATGATGTCACTGCTTCTTGGCGTCTGAGGAGGGGGGAGAGGAAAAAACTGTGCAAAGTCCTCTGCTTCTTGCTCCTGTTGTCGCTGGGCAACCTGGCAGATATCTGCAAAACCCCTTGAAGCCAGTGAAAGTGCATGGTTTGAAGTCGGTCCTGCCCTGGGACTCAGGGAAGGCCTCTTACCTGGTTTAGTCAGGAAGTCCAATTACTTGGTGGTTTGAGTGGAGGTCATATTTGTAAACTGGTCATAGTTGGACGAATGAAAGAGGTCCAGGCCCTCGAAGGAAAGATCTAGGATCTGCTCTTGCACGTCAGATGAAAACTTAGTGGCGTGCATCCATGCAGTCCTTCTCATATCAACACCCCGGCACAGACCTCCGCTAGCCGTGTCGATGTGGGAGACCGAAGACTCTATAAAGGTCCTGCGCATTCGCCTGGGCATGGGACAGGCCGGCCTTGAAGGAGATTTGCCTCTCCAGGAGGAGGCCCAGAAGAAACTCTCCCAGCTCCCGCCACAGCTTCTGGGTAGCCGTGGCCAAAAGGGCATCAACATTGGCCTGTCGTAGATGCAGCACTGATATGGCATAGCACAGTTTGCGCAAAGTCTCAAGGACCTTGTGCTCCTTGCACAGGCAACTGGAGGAGGTTCCCGGGGATGAAGACGATGGTTTAGATTACAGCGATGCTACAGCAACCGCTTAAGAGTGAGGCTGGAGGTGGGCAGCCAGGCGCACCGGCTCTTCGTCCGTCAGCCTGAACCTGCAGACCAACTTCTTGCTCATCTGGATGTTGGCCTTGGGCTTCAACCCAGACCTTTCTCACCAACTGCAGGACATCCTTCTGGAGCGGAATGCCAGAATGGCTTGCGGTATGCATGTCCAAAACATCTGCCAGGACTCCTGACTCCTGGGGGGGCTTCCTCCGGCAGAGGGACCCCCCCAAGTACTCTGCAGGACCCTGAAGGTGGTTATGAAAGGCCTTAACAGATGCCAAGGGTTCATCCTCCTGGGCGGCGTCGTCATCATCATCACCGTCATGGCCCCCCTTTTTTTTTACAGACTGAGGGGAGTTTGAGCCCTGGCACACAGGTGCCGGCAGAGTCCCACCTTGGCCCGGACCCAAAGACAGGTCCAACGGCTGCTAAGGGGGAGGCGTTGGTGGTACAGGAGGAGGCGGAGAAGTCTGGATAACCGGCAAGGGGAGGGACAGGTACTGGCACCGGCAGCGCTAGAGGAACAGTGTGAAGGGCCCCGAGGAGGTGGCAGAGGGGGCACAACCTGAGGGAATCACCTCCTTGACTATATCCTTGAGGAGCCCAGTCATCTGCAGGGAACGCATGAGGAGGAAGCACTTGAAGAATCAGTCCTTGCAAGCCGCCGGGTCCCTCTGAAGCAATGGTTCTCCGTTCCTGGTCGAAACGCTGAGGCGCGTGACATGTGCAGCCATAAGGCACGATGGAGAGATATATCCCTGATGTGACCAGCCACCTGTACCATACAGTCTGCTGCCGCTTCCAGAGGTAAGTGGACTGGAACCTTCTTGCAGGGCCCATTCAATGGACGAGAGCACGGGAGGAACTAGGCCCAAATCCAAGATGGACACCGGCCTAGCAGGCTCCGCTCCATGCCTATATGCCAATATGGGACCCTGCGCCACACCCTGGGCAGGAGGGCGCGAAGGCCCTGTGCCACGTGCTGGATCGGACATGGGAGGACATGTCTTGGTCATTGAACCTCAAACAGAAGAGTCAACCTCAGGGACCACTCTGGTAGGTGCTGAACTCTCGGCCTGCCAGCCGGTAAACTAGTCACCCTGACTCGCGACCTCGTTTTGTCACCCAATTACTAGGATTTATTTTTTCTCATTTCCATGATCTCATTGACTCACGATAAAACGGAGAAAAAGTAATAACCACTAGTTCCCCCAGAAGTGCTATTTCTAAATATCCTTCACTCGCTGCTTTTTTCTAACACAAGTATGTTTCTTTCATGAGATGTCCGCCCATCCTATCGCAATCTCATGTTTATTCCTCTAGGATGTTCATCAGGACAAAGAATATTGCTTTAGTGTGAGATCCAATCCCTCCACTAACCCTTTTAGGTAGCGTTCATTTTAAAAATAAAAGACATACACATATTGTTAATTGCAGATCCCTTCTATTGTATTCTAAATCTACCGAGAATTGTAGTCCATAAAGTTATTACTTACTTCTTTTTTTTATTCCTAGGGGAACAATATTCTATTGATTGTTTAATTCTGATTGAATTGCTTCTGGTGTTGGTTCTGAAAAGAATCAAGATTATTGTATTACAGTATTTAGGATTTCACCAAAGATTTCTTTCATTATACTTTCATTGAAAGGGAAAAACCATGTCATCACCGACCTTTGTTTATTTTATAAAACACATGAAGTTTCCTCCATCATCATTTGAATTATGGGCCTGAAACACCTGTTGGCAAGATGACCATAATCAGTGACCCCACTTCATTTATATTCACAATTACAGTCTATTTATTTATTGGTTCTGTACAGAGAAGCATGGAAATAAGAAAATAAATGTCCTAGTAATTGAATGACGAGACCTGTTTAGGGTTGTTCTTGCCTCATTTGAAATATTAAAAAGTATAACTGATGGAGCGCGGGGCGTAGCCAGCCGCCCCACTGATGTGGCAGCCCTGCTAACTGCTTCCGTGGAAAGCCCGCTGAATGTGAATTCTATGATTCCTGTGATTGAGGCACTTCGAAAAAGCAACCCACTGTGACCGGAATACTCTGAGCAGCAGCTGTGCCAATATGAGGAGCCGACAGTCAGTCTTACTGCTCGAAATCGGCTGGCGAAATCGGGGTCCCTCCACCGAGGCTCCAGGATGGCAAGATGGTGCACGGCCATAACAGAGAGGGAAGGAGAACCCGCCCTCCGAAGAGCGAGTAACCAGAGCATTGCAGGACCCGGACAAGCGAACCCCAGCACCGAATGGCACAACACCAGACACGAGATGAAAGCGGAGTACCTCCATCAGAAGCGGGAGGTGGCTTGCCCCTGCCCCACGTTGTGCTGCGGTGGGGGGCCCTACCATCGGGCGGAGTGGGCAGCGGGGGCAGCCGCGGCCCGGAAGCCCCGTGCCTTGCTGGTCGGGGGGGCCCCCCCTTGGGCTCAGGCAGTCTACCTCGCTGGAGAAAGAGTTCCAACAATATTCGCCTGGCAGACCCCTCAACGGACCTCAGCAGCACCCGCGGTAAGCACCATGGGAAGGAAAGTGACGGTCCTGAGCCCCAGATGGTGGGGACACATCCAGATTAGGAGGACCCACGCAACATATGCAGAGGAGCCTGTGGATCATAAAAGAGAGAACTTACTCTACTCCCACCTCTGGTTCTTTATGGCACAAGGGAAGGGGGCAGACGGCAGAAACACTGGTCTGGCAGCTCACCCTTGAAGATAGGGCAATAACCTAAATTAAACCAGTCAAGAGGACAGGAAAGCAGCCCCCCCCCCCATGCAATGTGAACTCCGGTCTCGCTGGGAGAATGGCTTCTCCCCGCGGCTGACTCTGAACCGGGGAGAGGGGCGCCTGCTGCATTGCCAGCCCAGCGGATCATTCCAACTGGGGCCCCACAGAGGCAGATTCCACGTCGTTGTGACCCCAGGCAGGTCTCCTCACTCGTCAAACTCCAACCAAGGGTGGCTGGGAAGTCTCCAGACTCACGGCAACCTCTCAAAGGACTACCTCCCCCCCAACCTGAAGACAACGGATAACTTGGGCAACTAAACTCCTCCGCAACGTCTCTCGTGGCCTGGTTCTGGAGCTCAAAACCCATCATCGTGGGGGCGTAACGGAACAGACACCCCTGATGATCGACCAGCCGTCTCTACCTTCCTCAACACTGGGAGCCCTGCGCTGCTTAGCAGGATCGCGCAACGCTACCATGTCCAAACATTTCAAGACCCCTAAGAGCAGAGATATTTCCACCATGTTGCTCCTGGCAGATAAAGGAAAGAAGCCAAAAACATTCAAAAACTCTCCTCAGGCTTCACCCGGGGGAGTGGGACAGCTGGCTACAAAGGAAGACATCCAGGCGTTCATGATGGATATTAAATCGGAATTCTGCTCCTGTATGTCGGAACTCACCACCAAACTTGAGCGTATTGATCAGAGAGTGTTGGAAGTGGAGCAGAGAATAGGAGATGGAAGACCCGACTCGGGAGCACTCAGCTACACTCCGGGAGGTACAACAGAAGATCCAGACATGAACAGACAGAAACGAAATCTTGGAATACAAACAGGGGGACTTAGAGAACAGAGGCCGGCCTAATAACCTGTGTATAAGGGGGGGTCCCCTCTGTCTCTCCTACCACACCTGGTTAAAGCCCAACTCTTGCTGGGTCGTATCCACAGGCTTTGCCCCCAAAGGGGACTGGAAACGGACCACCCCCCAGCCCCGACGTAATCACCTGAGTCCACTTTTACACAACAAAGGAGGCAATAATGGCAATTGGTCGCTCCCGAGACTAATTGTCGCTCGAGGGGTACCCCTACAAATCTTCCAGGATTTAGCTGCAGTGACATTACAAAAACGGAGGGCCCTCAGGCCACTAACACTAGTCCTAAGTGATCAGAAAATCAGATACCGCTGGCTGTTCCTGACGGCGGTCCAATTCTCTCATAAAGGGGTCTCTCAAACAATTGCACACCAGGAAGATGCAGAAATGATCCTGAACCCCGCCTCACTGGACAAGGAGGACGGCGCCTCTCAGGAACTCTTCTGGACGGGTGGTAGACGCCACCCCCACACAAGGCAAGGCGGAAGGCCTGGTCAAGGATCCAGAAAGGTTGCCCCAGGGGTCTGCAACCTGTGGCTCTCCAGATGTTTCGGACTACAACTCCCATGATCTCCTGACATTGACTATGCTGTACAGGCCGGATGGGAATGGTAGTCCAAACACATCTGGGAGCCAAAGGTTGCAGACCCCTGCATGAATGATGCTCGTAGCCCAATCCCTCGGGGGCCTGACGACATCGTCGAAACGGATAGCTACGGTACCCTCCACTTGATGCCTCAGATGACCAGTCGAGCGGAGATCAAGGAAGCAGAGACCATATTGATACCAATACCGGGCTCCACATGGTACATGCCCGACTCCAAGGTGGATGTCACCGGAAAGCCCTTGGAGTGCACAGTTGGCAGGTTTGTCCCAGTTGGGCAGAACAGTTGCTGGCAGGGCTTGGTTGGGAACCTGCCAGTTTGTTGTTTCAGCTTCAAAGTTGGAAGCACCAGTTAAAACCCTGGTTGCGCGATGGAACCATGAGTATGTAAGGCAGAAATAGTGACTGAGCTAGGCCCGGCCTCCTCCCTCTCCCTACGAACTTAAGCACCCCTGGGGACCCACCATCGCACCAGAAACGGCACTTCATCTCGTGAAATGTAAGGGTCTAAACTCTTCCCCCCCAAACGAAAATCAACGCTGAAACGCCTCCAAGATCTGGAAGCCTCAATAGCTTTTCTACAAGAGACTCACTTATTACCACTGGACTCCCCACGCCTCCGACAAAGACAGTCCCCACTTCAATATATGGCCTCCAGTGGATCCAAGAAAGGGGGGGGCAGCAATACTCCTGGCTAAAATGACCCGTTTTTGGGGAGCTAGAGACGCTATACTGCCTGGAAGATCGTTACACAGCATTCAAAGGCTTCATTTATGATTTATGGGCAGTTGTATTCACTCATCTCAGTCTACGCTCCCAACAAGGGACAGGAGACGTTCTACAAAGCGCTGGAGGCCAAGCTCATCCCCTTCATTGAAGGCCAAATAATCATTGGAGGGGATTTCAACAGGGTTCCGGATCCCCTGTGGGACAAATCTCATTCGCCGGCCCCCAGAGACTTCAAAATCGTTACCAGGCTTCTCCATCTTTTCAGGAAACTGGGGGTGATGGACTCATGAAGGGTGTTACACCAAGGTGAAAGAGACTTCTCTTTCTTCTCGCATGTGCACCGCACATCCTCCAGGATAGACTTACTTCTGACCTCCCCACAAATCCTCTCATACCTCGACGAGGTAGCCAGAAAGACAAAAATGTTGTTGGATCACGCACCGATCCTGAAAGACATGGCACTGAGAGATGCTATAGCGAAGACGATCCGGAACTACTTTCGGGAGAGCCCAGTGGAAGACACGTCCCCTGCGAACACCTGGGATGCCATGAAGGCTGTGGTCACGGGGGAGCTGATAGCCCATGGGGCGGCATACTGAAGGCGACAACGAGAAACCCGCATAAAGCTGGAAGAAAATGTCTGGATGGCCGAGGACAAACACAAGAAAGGCTGGGCCCCAAGGGTCCATCGCTCCCTGCAGATAGACTGAAAGAAACTGCAAGCCCACAATGCAGAGTAAACTGCCCACTTGCTAGCGAAAACTCTTGGTGGACAAACTGGCCAAGGCAAAGAGAAGGAATACCATAATGAGTCTGCGAGACCCGCAGGGCAAGTTCCACTACTCAGAGCACACCAAACTACAGTTGGCAGCCGCTCATCTGACTGAAACAATGTCGGCGACTCCCCACAATAAAGCCAAGAAAGTAAGCTACCTTCAAGGAGCTTCCATTCCACTTCTCGAAGAGCCTGACAGAGAGGGACTGGAGTCCCCGATCACAGGTGAGGAGGTAGAAGCTGCCATTAAATCTCTGAAACCCAGAGCCCCGGGCCCAGACGGGTTTTCAACAATGTTTTGCAAAGTGTTTCACCCCCAACTGGTAGTCCCATTAACAGCCCTCTTCAACTCCTTTGGCTTCTCAGGTTCCATTAACCCGTCCATGCAGGAATCTGTAACCATCCTCCTGCTTAAGCCCGGTAAAGACCCCAGAGACAATAATTCCTATAGACCCATCTCTTTATTAAACATAGATGCCAACATCTACTCAAAAATGTTAGCTAACCGCTTGGCGTCTGTCCTCCCTAAGCTAATCGATGCTCACCAAACTGGGTTTATAACAAACAGGTCAACTGGGCACAATATTAGGAGAGCTTTAAATCTGGTGGATATAGCAGCCCAAGACTCACATAAACTAGCTCTGTTGGCATTGGATAAGCACTTTCAGCACCTGGGACTGGGCACTGAAATCCAAGGGAATCACACGTGGCCTAGGCCCAAACTCTCCGATCCTCCATAATCCAGACTTCTCTCCTGGGTTGTACCCCATAAACTTTAAAAACTGGGTTAGGGAAGGGCTAGAATCCTTAATGCAAATCTATGAAAATGGCCAACCATGCACATTCAAAAATTGTAAAATCGACCTTCAATGTTAGCCGAAAATGATAGATTCTCTTACGCCCAACTCCGTCATTGGTGCACTCACCCCCTGGTCCAGCAGTAAGCCACTAGGAGTCTTAGCCCTATTGAACTTACTTTGCAAGAGGCCCCAACGAGAGGGAAGAGCTCCAACCTCTGCAAACGGCTACAAGATTATATAATTTCCCTTAGGCCCCCATACATGGCACAGTGGGAAACAGAACTGGGGCACGCGCTGGAAGACCATACTTGGATAGACATATGGACCAGAAGCCACTACTCTTCATTTTGCGTTACAAACCAAGAATGTGCCTGTAAGCTGCTCATCTGCTGGTACTACCCGCCAGTACGCCTCCATCAGTTTAAAAAATCCCTTAGTCCTCAATGCTGGCACAAGTGTGAACAGCTCAGTTCGTACTTTCATATGTGGTGGACTTGCCCCACAGTGCAAACCTTCTGGGCCCATTGCATATCTGCTATAGAAACAATCACTCAGGTTGTGCGCCCCAGAGAGCCTGAGGTAGTCCTCATGGGCGCACCAGCACCAGGGTCATACCCAAGGACAGGGAGGTCAGTGGCGCTTATTACACAACTTCTGCTTGCAGAAAGGATCACGATCTAACCCAGTAATCCTTTTTTTCAGGTAATATATTGGCCAGGAACTGGAGTGCGTGCCACGCCCCTTCTTGTTTTTCATGTACTTTGTGGAGATCGGGACTCCAGAGGCTGCAGCACGGGGGTCATTATGCCCTACATTGGAGAGCCATAATTATGCCCCCCCCCCTGTTAAGGGCAAGATGTGTGCTTTTGGAGGGGAGTCTTTTCCTGGTCACCTGAATTGTTAAAATGGTTTCACTGCAGCTACCACAATTCCTAGAGACTGCAATAGCAATTATATTGGATTCACCTGAACAGAAAAGCAATTTAGCCTCCCTGATGAGTGTTGGCGACACGAAAGCGCTAGGAGGAGAACAGCAGTGCAAGAAGGGAAGTAACCCTGTGAACAATTGGGCAGCAATTGGAATTCAACCCTGTGAATGTACTGGACACTCTGGGATTTAACCCAGTAATCCTTTTTTTCAGGTAATATATTGGCCAGGAACTGGAGTGCGCGCCTCGCCCCTTCTTGTTTTAACCCTGTATTATACAATTGCACTTTAAAATGTAAGTTTTGCATGTGAAGTGAGTCCCCTTTTTTATGTACATATCTGTATGTTGTCTCTGATTAAATGAATAAACTTTTTTATATTTCCCTATATGTACTGGGGATTCGTATGCAGTTATTGAATTATCTGGCTGCAAGTTGATCCTAAAGTTGAAATAAACAGGTTGCTTGTTACTTTGTGCTGTTATATGCAACGTCCACACCTGCAGTAGTGGCCGTCATGTCAGTCGTTCTTCCAACTATGGGCGACATCGTCCCAGTACATGGGTCAGCCAAACCCTCAGGGATTTCAATGATCTTCTTCGTCACAGTATTTTTGGTTAGGTTAACCTCACAGATGTTACCGAAGTACATAAGTCTAATTCTCTCTATGGGAGTCTGTGTTGGAAGAGGGGTCCAATGACTCTAGGGGTGTATAGGCATGGGTGGAGGGTGGGTATAACACTTCCTCCTGAGATGTTCTACCTTGTCCCCAGAGGGGAAGTCTTTTCCCATGAGATCCTCCCTTTCACTACCACCCCCAGGGGGACTATCGGGTAGCAGCCTCACCACCATGGCCTCATAGCAAGGGGCTTCCCCTCGAGGAGAAGTGACACCTTGGGATTCGTCACACCGCCAACACAGGAGCCCACCCGCTTAATTGAATGGCAGCAGGATCTCAAGTGGAGGACCCTCATCCAAAAGGTCGATCAGTTCATATTGTACTTTGAGCTTGAAAGGTGCTGACAAATCAAGTGTTTCCACCACCTTAGTCATCACTCCCTGGATAGAAGCATAAGGCCTGCCTGGAGTCGGAGCCAGTAAGGAAATCCAGCTCTGGGGAAGTGTTCAGATCGCTGGCCTCTAGTAGTTCTGCTGCCGGCTTGAACAGGCCCTCTCCCTTACCATAGGACTCCTGGAAATCCTCAACCACACTTGAGTAAAAGGGTTTCCATCCCAAAAGGGATAGGGTCCCCATCTACAGCAAAGATGTCAGACATTTTCAGGATGAATTTGCTTCTTGGAAGTGGGGCAAACTCCTGTAAGGTTCCTGCTTCAGAAGCAAAGAGCGATGCAGATGGCGCTGGGGCAAGGAAGACATAGGTAGAGGGCCCGACAGTGGAGCTGCATGGTGCCAGACTGGAGCCTTGTCCACTGGAGCTGGGACTAAGCCCTCAGGCGACGGGGCATTGGCAAAAATGTTGACCATGGTCAGCGGAATTTCTCCCACTCCACCAGTGTATAGTATTGAGTGTGAAACTGTACGTGAGGTGAAGGAGTAGAATCCTCCAAAATTACTACAATTTTCTGAGGACGAAGAAGAGTGATGCTTGGATTAGTTGCTCAGGCTGCAGCACTTCTTCATGTGGTACTGCTGATTCTCGTCTTTTTGGAATGGGAAATGATCCTCCGTCCATTCTTCCACCAATGCCTTCAACTGCTATGCGCCTTGAGACTTGAAAGCGGTCATCATACAATGCTCGTGGCAGGTGAAATGTTTAGCGACATGTTTCCAAATGGCCTTTGGTTGCATTGTTTGGCGCAAATGTCAATACTGCGGATTATGGCACTCCCTCAGGCAACACATGCATATCAGTTATGTTCTGAGAGAGAGAAGGACATCGGATTCTCGCAATCTGGACAAGGCTTGAAGTCTTTGTTGGGTTAGGCATGACAGTGGAAATGTTTTAGCAAGCTAAATGACGTTCCTGAAGCGTCCAGAGTGCATGGAAAAATAAAGCATGGGTGTGGCAGCGCCATATTTACTGGCCACAACATCACTGGCCACTGAGATTCGCCTCATCAGCACACTCGCACCCTCCTTTCCTGTCACTCTTTAGCCGGCCTCTCTTGGCCCTTTTCCGGCTCCCACCTGTGTGGCTAAAAACCTCAGGGTCATCTTCGACTCTACACTTTCCTTCTCTCCTCACTTCTCTGACGTCTCTAAGAAGTCACACTACCAGCTGCACCTCCTCAGAGGTATTCTTGCTTTCCTCTCCTTCCCCCAGAAGTTCACTGTCTCCAGAGTTTTGGTTCTCTCTAGGCTGGACCACTGCAACAGCCTCTTTCTAAATCTGCCTGCTTCTACTCTCGGCCCTCTGCAACTCATCCAAAACAGGACTGCGAGACTTGTCCTTGGCCTCAAGCCCAGGGATCGTATCTCTCCAGGACTGAAATCCCTGCACTGGCTCCCAGTAGCGACAAGTATTAAGTTCAAAACCCTCTGCATTGTCCACAAGGCCTTCTGCGGCCTGGGGCCTCAATACCTTCAACTCTCTCTTCCTAAATATCTTCATTCTCAAGCTCTTCGCTCATCCGCATCCATCTCCCTCAGGGTCAGTCGCTTCTCCAAGCAGCGAGTTGGCAGTAGACCTCTTTCTTCTGCTAGGGCCTCCATCTGGAACAGCCGCCCTGCCTCTTAAAAACTTGAGGAGAACCATCTCTGGTTCCTAAAGGACCTCAAGACCTTCCTCTTTGCTTCTGTTTTCTCTCCTCCTCTCCCCTGCTGACCTCCTTGCTGATTCTGAAACTGCACTGGTTACCTGGCTACCCTCCGATCTCGGGCCCAGGTCCCCTCCCTGCCAGTTGCACACCTGTACTGCCCCCCCTGGCTACCCTTGCACTCAGGGACTGCTTCTGTATCCCTACAGCCCATACTAGCACTTGAGCCCTGATGTCTGCACTTAACCTTGCACTTGCCAACAGCTGTCCACACTTTTATTTATTGTCTTTATTTATTTTAGTGTTATCCTATGTACTGCACTGCCCACTCCCCTTTGCCCTGCACTCCGCCCCCCGCTCCCCTGCACTTGTGTGATCTCAATTTCACCTGGTCTAGTATGATTGTTGTCCGTCCTCCCTGTTTCCCCTCCCTTGCATTGTCGCGCATTGAAACATGTGTATAGATGTGATATAAATGCCATATCATATCATATATCATGTCTAGTGTGGGGCAGGGCAGTCCGCTGGCGCTAGAGCTAGAATATCATAGATGAGGAATCTACAGGAGGAAGAAATCTATTCAAAATTAGTCATATTTAGCATACAGTTTTTTTCTGCTTTATTTTCAGTCCAGGTTATTTTCATGGATAATCTACATAGAACTGAAAATACTTGTCTGTCTTCAACCTACCAAAGAAATGCATTGGACTGGATCAAAATTTACGAGGGACATGGAAGGAATCATGCTATTTACGCACATTTGAATATAAAATAAGGGCTGGGAACTCACAAGGAGAATCCACATAGAGTTATGATGAATGTGCATGTTATGGACTCTGCAAAGTTTGGAAATCGGCACGGCCCTTTGTAACCTTGCAGCAGAGTTTGGAAGTCGCAGGGAAATGTGGCATTGTTAGGAGAAATCCACTTACATAATCACCAGCCCCCCAAAGGTTGATGGTCCTATGTAAAGAATTTCAATTTGCAAAGTTTAGTAGGACATACACCATGGTTGTCAATAATGACTGCACTGATGATTCTAGGGACCCAGCACAAGTTGACATTAAATGCATTTATGAGCAGGCAATGCAGTGTAAAAGCTAGTGTATACCATGCAGTATAAGCAAACCAGCATCATGACCAAACACTGGAATAATTAAACAGCAACAAACTTATATAATTTAATAAGTGACTACTTATGTTATACAATGGATTACGTTGTTGGAGAATAAATAATCCTCCATGGATTCCTTTTCTATGACATTATATTTCTAAGGTAGCTGACCTTTGTAAACTTCTCCTTCACCAGTGGGCACAGTGTGGCTCCGCCCAACACCATAAAATGGCACACACCAGACATGACGTTGGGGCAAGTAAATATCGAGGCGCTGTACCAGTGACCTCAGTTCTGCCTTTTCCCCTTAGAACTCAGTTACTGAGGGGCCACAGAACTCATGAAGGTGTACTAGCTATCCGCCAAGAGGACAGCAAAACGGAATCTGTGGGAGGAACATTCATCAGAAAGAACATGTCCACCGGAAGGTGCTGTCAAGGAACTGGCCAAAATGACTGAGCTTACAAGCCTGAATGCGTGATTTGGATGAATTTCCACCGTTCCAAAATTCCCAGCGGCTGAAAAGTTCGACCAAATCACGCATTCAGTGCTAGGGGCTGCAGGTTCTTTCCCGCACCCTTGCTCACTATATCGTGAGTGGGGGTTGCAGGGATGTCCCCTGCAGCCATCCCAAAAAATAAAAAAATAAATACAAATAAAATGAAAAGGACCCTGTGGTGCTGGTTCCCAAACACAGAAGTGAAAGGGAACAGGCTTTGCAAGGACACAAGGTAAGTAAGAGTGTGGAGGTGTGGTGGGGGTCGGGCGGGGGCCAAGTTGTAAATGTTCAGGGGAGAAAAGACCAAAGATTATTTCGGTCTTTTCTCCCTCGAACATTTGGATTGCAGGCTTTCAACCCTGATCCGCTGTCAATCCAAATGTCTGCACCACTTTGACTTACAACTGTTTTAAAGAGGCCTGAGACTTCGCAGAGTCAGCGCCGCTAAAATTGTATCTATGGGGATGTCTCCAGACCACTCGCCTCTTACAAGTCGGAAGCCAGCTCCAACAGTCCTACTGTCTCACCATAGAGCTCTTCTGTTAAGTCCCTTTATTTCGAGGGCACTAATGTACTATCCTGAAAGGGATAGGAACACCCTCCTCATCGAAGATTTCCCCCATTGTCGACATAAACCCCTTTGGGAAGTAGGTATGCAAGAAGAGCGCCGGCGCTCAAGTAGAGGGGACCAGCATTGATTGCTCAATACCTGCTGGAGCGTATTCACGCAGGGTCAGGTCCTCGCCATAGGAGCTGGGGCTGAGTACTTAGGTGTGCAGATGTGGTCCTTTACAGGATCCTTGATAGCATGTCCAAGCAAGGTGAATCCTGATGGAGCCACTTCGACCAAAGCTGCCCGGCATCACAATCTTACTGAAGACATCAAACACTTTCAACTTGAAAGCCTCCCATTCCGCTGGGGTGAGTATTGTGTGGGAAACTGTACCTACGGAGCTGCTTCCTGGGTGTGCCTGGAGAGGGGACTCCTCTACTTCATAGAGTAAGAAGTCTGGCCAAGGGGAACTGCTCAATGAACATGACCTCTTGCTGTGATGAGTCTTCTCCTTTTGGGCAAGAGACCAGTCTTCAGACCGCTGCTTCACACCTCTGCTTTGGACCCTTTGACCTCAAACAAGATCTTACCCCCTTTTTCCTATGAAAAAAGGTGTACAGCTTTGCTGCCCATTCCCAGAGAGCCTTCGAATGCATCGACTGACATGACCCACATTATTGGGGTTAGCACTCCTCCCCCAAACCATAAAGGCAGTTCCTGTGTGGGCTTAAACTGACATTTGTTGTCCACAGTAAGTGAAGGGCTTGAAGTCAGAGCCCTTCATGAGAGCAGGCATGTTCACAAAACCCAAATTAGTGTTCTTGAAGTGAAGACAGTGTACAGAAAAAAGGGACTGAGGTCATGGTATGTGAGGTTCATCAATGCATACTAGCCCTGACATGTCTTGCCTGAGAAAGCGCTGAGCCACGCTACACCCCCTGGTGGTGGAACGGTTTCTGAAGCTCAGCTGCGTTGGAAATAGAATATCATAGATGAAGAATCCGTGAGAGGAAGGAATCTATTAGAAAGAGACAATAGTAACAATGCCATGCAATGAAATACAGATGTAAAATAAGAGTGCAATGGTGACATAACCAAGGGCTACTAATGATAAAATAAAAGCATACCTATCAATAAACTGAGAAGCCTCTGGACCTTTGAGCTGACCCCCACCACTCTGTATAAGCCCTGGTCGGTTATACCTGAAAGAAAAAACAAAATGTAAAAAATATCCCATTTAGCATTGAAAGCGTACAGTACTTAGGTCAAGAAGAATACAAAAAAGGGGGCCACCTTTTGTGAAATTATGAAACGAAAAATTACTTACTTCTCTGTAAAAATGTTTGGATGGATGTTCCTCTCACGGATTCCTCATCTACCACTGCAACTGCTGTTCCGAATAATTTTTGCCACCAGGGGGTGCAACGCAGATCCACATCAGCTCTGGGCGACGCCTCTACGCACTTAGCACTGGACATGCCTGGGCAGCTTTTATTGAGGGGCCGCACCCTGTAATTTTAGTTTCACCCTTTTCTGCTAGCACCCTGATGCAGAGGGACCACAGAACTGGAAGGTGCACTAGAAATCTGCCAAGTGTGGCATACTTGCAGAGCAAAGAGGAATCCATGGAAGGAACATCCATTAGAAAGAACATTACAGAGAGTTAAGCTGTTTGTTCTTCTAATTAATTCCCTCCTCTCATGGATCTCATCTATGATACACTGCCAAAGCAGTACTTCCATTTGGATGAGGGCAGGACACCACCTGGACCAGAAAGCTCGAGAGGGCTGCTTGACCAAAGCGACCATCCTGCACTGATTGGGAATCCAAGCAGTAATGTTTGGCAAACGTGTGCAGCGAGGCTCACGTAGCCGCCTGGCAAATGTCCATAACAGGGACTCCTCCCTGCAAGGCAGATGGGGTAGGCAAGTCCTCTGGTCGAATGTGTTTTGAGACTCTCAGTGACGATCTTTACCAGCCACATTATAGCATTCCGAGATGCAGTTGATCAGCCATCTTGACAGGGTCTCTAAGGCCACCAACAGAACCAACAAAAAGCTAGTCATCTTTCCTGACATTCATCATCTGAAAGGCTGAGCAGCTGAGAGCCTGCAGCAGGCCCAGCCAATAGAAGTGCTCTTCGGCCTTGGAAGGATCAGGCAGAAGGAAAATTATAGGAAGATGGACCTTCCGAGAGAGATGGAAATCGGAGACTACCTCTAGAAGGAAGGATGGCTCACTTTCTGCATCACCTTCTCGTTAGAGAACACTAAATATGGAGGTTTAAAGGGAAAGTGCGCTCAAATATGTTATCCCGATCGTTCGGCCATGTGGTTTTTGCATACTGTGATCGATAGTAAAAAACCTTCCTATGCATTTTACCTTAGTTTTCCTCACTTTTACACATGCCAAAACAAACGGGTTGGGCGTGGCTATCTTGTGCTATCGTATCTGTTGCTGCATCGCCCTAAGTTCAAGTGCCCTCGCGGCAGTAAATCATATCACCCGCCCCGGAAGCTGACATCACTAGACGCTTACGTCCCTTTTCAAAACGCCAATGCAAGTCTTGTGTCAAGGTTCTCTGTGCGCAAGCTATTGACGTGTCACCATGGAAATGGCTGTATGCCTCTTTCCCTAATAAGTATAAACAGACCCCTTCTCATCGGACAACATCAGAGTTACTTTTTCAATCGTTTCACTGTCTTTTTTTTGGATCGCTTGTGACTCATTTCTGCCTGGTTTAGCTATCTTCTTAGCACGAAGCACCTGCGAACAGATACTTACACTAGCATTACTATTGATTTCAATCATTACTTGAGTTTTATTTAAAAATGTGTAGTATAATGGCAACAATAAAGCCCTACCAGTACGAGCCAGTGTATTCCGAGGAGGGAGTAATTAAAGAGAAATATGCAGAAACAATGGGAATCGAACGATAGCTGGGAAGATGAATCACTGGATCATGAGCCTGAGCCTAGCCGCATGGAAGACGTTTCCACCTGGTGTATCTGCAATCGTTGCAGGGTCATGCCAAACGAGGTGGAGAACTTCTGCTGCAAAGAAAACTCTGGATGCTTGGCTTACATATAAGAAGAAGACACACCACCGCTATGCATTTCCGAGCTGCATGACTTCAGGGCAGCCTGCCTCACAAGGTCCGTGTTGAGGATTATGGTGGTGCTTATGCACAAACCTTGCACAACAGATCGCAATCCAATTAACGAGTAAGCGTACTCTAGGTGTGATGTCATTTTGACCAATGAGACGACTAACATTTCATGTTTGTCTCCTACATTGTAGAAATTTTGATCGATCACTGACAAATGAATTTAGTCTGCAAATTGAATATATTTCTCTCACTTTTTGGAAATCAGAGTGTTATCGCTTACGTGGCTTTCACTTACAACTAAAAAACAATATTTATCTGTGACCCAAACTGTTATGAATTGAATGGGTGTTCACTTTTTTAATGTGTCTAGACTTCAAAGCCCAAGTTCATTTATCCACTAAGTAACATTTGTAAGGGCAACTATGCCGTATAATTCAGAATACATTTTCAAGTAAGGGGGGTACACTTATCAGGTTCATTCAATTACAGTACGTATGTTTCTCTTCCACAGGTGGAACAGGCTGGTGGCCTACCGTTCGTTTACATGGTGGCTTTATGGTAGGCTTGGATGCCGCGTCCGACGAGTAATACGCCCCTGTGTCGTCAGAGCCATTTGGTCCAAATTCCGCAGTGACAGCAGACAGTGCAGGGGATTTTCACACACTGTGCTGCAACCTCAAGTATACAATTTGCCGTTTTTTTTAATCCATCAACATCACCAAACTAAATAAAATATAAATGAGCATATACGAATAGTTGTTTCAAGGACACGCTCACTCGTTTAGGAGGCACACAAAAGAACGGTTGGTGCACTTTTACGCTCACCTCATCCGCATAAATCCATCCCCACTCCATTACACCCCACTCTCGAACTGGGTGTGTGTGAACGGCCAAGGTGCTAAACACCATGTGCACTTCAAAAGGGTTCTTCTTTTGCACGGTGATTATTGTTCTCATTGCCTCCCCAGACCCAGTGTCTCCAGGCTCCCCCTCTTCAAGAACCTGCCCCTGCAATCCACATGTGTGTCTCCCTTCAGCAGTGTTCCGGGCCTTTTGCACTCGCCTCATGGCCATGCATTCCCCCTTCAGTATCAATGGCAGTTCGCACCTGTGGCCATGCACTCACAAGGGGCCTGGGGGGGGGGGGTGTGAACAGCCAAGGTGCCAAACACCATATACACTTCAAAAAGGGTTCTTCTGCATGGTGACCATTGTTCTCATGGCCTCCCCAGACCCAGTGTCTCCAGGCTCCCCTCTTCAAGACCCTGCAAAAAACACGTCACACATTCACATACACTCCCACTTTTCTATTCCTTTATGAATAGCTTGACATTTTACAAGAGAACATCTCTGAGCTCTGCAAGGTATCTCTTTATCGTGCTACTTGTTCCCTGGATACTTGCTCCCCTGCTTGCTGAATCAGTTTGTTTGATCGTCCAAGTAAGGGTAGGTCACCTATTTACTTCTCTATATTCATTGATTGCTGATCAATTTTATTTTCTATTTCCATCTAATGTACCTAGTATTGTAATGTTCATTTATCTCAATGACTTCAACTGTCATGACCGCTGCCTCCAAGGAGTCAGATCCAGCCCAACATCCTTGGAAGCAGGGTCACAACTTCCATTCCAGGCACCAGCCGGTCCACAGGGGCCTTTTGGACCTTGTCCTGGCGCCAGTGGCGCCAGGCTCATAAGGGAACCCAGTCCCGGCACAGGAAGCGCCGGGCTCATATTGAGAGGAATGGTGCTTGGGTGGACCTACCTGCTGCAGACCATGCTGCTCACTTACCTGTAGGATGATATCCTCATCCATTCCTGGCTGGAAATACTTTACCTTCTGGGTGTGGCCAGCACCACTCCCTGGGACTGGATACTGGAACTGTTCTGGAAGCTGGAACTTCTTTCTTGCCTGGGCGAGGCTGTGGAAGGAGACACCTAAGCACTCCAGTGGCCTATTTAAACCACACCCAATCAGTGCAACGTGCTTCGCGTTATTCTGCACTAGCAGCAGGACGCTCACCGTGTCAGCTCCAGAGAATCTTCAGCTTCTGCATCTGTGAACAAGAAATCTTCAGTCTTACCTCCCGGAAAACCAGTCTTCAGTCTTCAGCAGCGTCTGAAAGAGAACAAGGACACCAGGTTAGGACAAGGCAAAACCAGCGCTGCACTTGCCTCGTCCATCGGTGCATTCCGAGGCTGCGTACCGCACTCTTCATACTCCGGCAACCCTGCGGAAACAAAGAACATTGGTTAGTGAACCTCCGTGATAATTTAGCTTACCTGTGCCACGTACGCCTCAATCTCCGCCAAGCGCTGTTTAACCGCACCTGCAAAAACAAGGAGGACATCATTAGGGGCACTGTACGCCATCACTACTCACGTGCCTTCTAGCTGTAATCTGCTTGCCCATACTCCGACACGTACCTCGGCGTCCATCTCCAACGCCGGCTGCTACGGCTACCTGAAAAAGGGAAAAGAGACATTAAGAAGTGCATTTAACTTCGAATAACATTCTTTTGCTTACGTGCCTTCACGAGCTCCGGCATTCTTCTCGCTTACCTTATCTCCATACCGGACCTGCAAAGGCAAGAGACATTTAAGGGGACATATACATAAAACACCATATTCAAGCAATTACCGTTCGTGCGGCTAACGACGGCCTTGCTCCCCGACTTCATCCTCTGCAATCAAGAGGCTGGGCTATTAACCAGTGAAGCAACTGGCATTAGCGCCCCTGCACAGACGCAGGATGGAGAGCTCCGCTTTTACCTATCTAAGGTGAGCACATTCAGTCTACGAGTAACGTGGGGAGTCCAGAAAGGGGAAAGTCAGATTGGCCAACCAGACATACATTAACCCCTTGTTCTCCTACTTGCAGACACCTCACCCTCCAGGTCAAAATTACGGTGAGGAGAGGGCTCATCCAAGGTGTTACCAGAGGCCTGCGCGTGACCCTAGAAGACACTGAAATCTCCCAGCCCGGACCTGCGCCTCCGAGGGATTCAGGTGAGCGTTACATCAACGTTGTCTAATGTTTCAAGTATGTTGATCTCGAAAAATAGCACATTGCATTAATGTCCATTGTAATAGAATGGAATCTTTCGTGGTCCATGTTTGTAAGCATGTTTCCTTTTGATGCATGACAGTACATATAACGGGCGGGTAACACTTTACGATTTGCGGTATACCAATCATTTCTGTAAGACAGTAATCACTGTGTTCATTCGACAAGGTTAAACAGGTTTTCCTTCTTTGACTAAAACAAATAATGCATAGAAAGCTGTGATATAATTCAATCAATCACATGCATACAGTATTCTTTTTTAATAATTATTTATATTTTTTCATACAGATCTCACAGACCTTTCAAGAATGCCTGCTTGTATGGTTTTCAGTTGCCCTTCTATGAGCCATGCAAAAGGTCTGGGTACAGTCCTGCATACATTCCCTCAGGATATTGATTTAATAAGAAGATGGGTTAAATATTGTGGTTTGCCTGTGGACGAGATTGAAAGTAGAGCACAGAATGTCTTGAAGGACGTGAGGGCCAATCTATTCCGCATCTGCAGCTGGCACTTTACCGATGATATGTACAAACAATCCAAGTACACAAGAAATTGTTGACCCAAAATTCTTTGTAAATGACTTCCAAATGCAATTCCAACCAAATGTATGCACACGCTGCCTCAGGTGAGTCTTGCATGATGAATTACCTGTGTTTGTTGTTATGTAGGACGATGGCCTTCATAAATAAATGTTATCAATGATCCCTCGATCTAATTAGGGTAGGGTACTGAAAAGTTAACTTCATGAACGGATTGGAGCTTTCGGTGTATATTTACTTAAAAAGTGCCTTTTTTTTGTAGAGCACAATGATGGAAGCACAGACCCCCCCCACAAGTGACTGTTAGGCAGAAACCTGTGCAGTTCCCTTAGGGACCACTGCAAAAAGTTTAAGACTACAGGTGTTGGCAGTAAACCCAATTGGTAGCAGTCTGTACCACCCAGATTTAACTGGTAGCTGTGGCTGAGCAGTCAGACTTCTCTCAAGAAGAGTTAGGCAGTATATAGAGTATACACATTAGGTACAAAAATACAGTAGCACAAGCAAACATTGACCAGAGCTTTGGTATAAAAGTATATAATTATTTATTTAAAAACACACTTGTAAAAATACACTGGCACTAATATGTCAAGCAAGTTCAAACACAGTCATTAGAAATATACACACCTCCCTGATTAATTATTCGACAAGTCTTAGGGAAAGAACACCACTTATTATCAAATACAGAGGTGAGCGCTTAACCAAGATGGAACTCCAATAATTATTTAAAAAAGGAGGGAAAAGGCAGAATTAGAAAAGCACACAATACCAACACTTTTAAAAGAACCACAGCAAGTCAGCAAAGGCAGAGCAAGAATGTTCATAGGCCAGGCCCACTCTTGGAGAGAGCAAGGCGGAATGTGCCCAAGAGTGCTTGGCACGGGCGATTCGACCACGAGACGATCCAGGAAGGCGAAAAGAGGGCGAACTGGTTAACCCCACCAGTTCAAAGGAAGAAGACTCTCCAGGATGAAGATCTTCTCTGTCGTCGGGAAGTGGTGAGGCGGTTCAACAGGGCTCCACCGGTGGTGGTGTTGTTGCAGGTCGGCTCAGCTTCTCCCTCTTTGGATTCTTTAGGTCCTGTGGCGACTTCTGAAGTTCCAGTCCCCAAAGCCCTGCTTTTATGCAGAAAACCCCCATTCACCAGTCCTAGCTGTCACTCAAACATGCTAAGTGGTGAGCCGGGTGGCTCACAACTGGGCCAATCACACAAGAGTGCGACTTCAGTTGCCGAGGCAACTCAGTCCAAGGTGCCTATTCCCCCCTCCCACACATCCTGTAGACCCAGACAGAGTGGCACCACTTTTGGAGGCTTCTGTGCAGAAGCCCGCCAAAAGTGGAACAAAGGGCTCGACTTGGGTTGGAGTTACAGAGGCGAATACAAACGCCATTTTAAAACTGAGTCCTGGCAAAAAGACCCAACCGTGGAATAAATATTAAATAAATAACCCGGCGGTATCTTTAACATTGCACCAAAAAAGTGGTGCGTTTAAAATGAATGGGAAAAACCCATAGGAAATATTCTGGTGGAATATTTCGCGTGGTAACCACTGCCACCAGCCAGAAACTCTGCACAGTGCCCCCTCGAAAAAACAGACCCATGGGCAATCTAATTACCCCTACCAGTACTTCCACAAAATGATGGTTTGTACTGGTTCTGTTCACAATTTAAGACTAGTAAAGTCAATGGTGACTTTACATGCCCTGGGAGACAGTAGTCAGTCCCAGGGTATGGAGTCTATGTTTGGGGGTCACTAGGACACCCCTGTGTTACTGCACTGAGGGTGCTGTGTAACACACATACCAAAAACACATGAATCCCTATGGAGTAAAAGACCCCATAGCCCATAAAACACATTACAAAGTCAAAGGACATTCTCAAATCATGCCTAAGAGTGGGAGAAAAAGAGTCTCACTCTTAGCAGGGGAAAAAAATAAACCCCAAAAATCCAGCAAAGCTGCTGGGGGACTCACTAGGTTTGGGAAATTAGCCTATACAGAGAATTCTCCCTAACAGTGACGAAACCATTGACACGTCCAGTGTCCCAATGTTGAGTCCTACCGACATGCAGAAAGTGATATTCTCGAGTGTTGGATCTGCCATCATATCTAATACAACTTTCATTTTCCCCTTGTACCACTTTATGACAATGCACTGAATGAAGGAGCAAAATTCGGCATCAATTTTTTTTTTTGCCGGAGTCAACACCACGTTCACTTGCCTATTCAAGTAATTTTATTGTACTTGTCCTCTATGAGAATGTGTTACGCTTGGAATTTCAAATAAAATGAAAATGTTTATGTGTGCTATCGGTTATTTACACTAAATGGAATGTATGGATGTCTCTCTATATGTACTGTTAGGCAGAATTATATGCAGTACCCGTTGGGAACACCACCCACAATTAAGACTACAAGTGACAGTACAAATTCACCTTTTGTACAAGCCTGTACTACACAGTTAAAGTGGTAGCGATGGTTGAGCAGCCAGACTTATCTCAAGAGTAAGTGAGCAGTATCAGATAGTTACACAAAAGACAGCAATTATTATGATTCCCGCAAACACTGACTCAAGGTTTTCAAGTAAAAGAATATACATTTATTTCACTCTTCAGTTGTATAACATTACACTAATATAAGCAAGTTAAAAATCACACTCTTAATACACCACACAACTTCCCTTAAATTCCAGATAAGTTAAGCTCACAAAATGAAGTGGGAGCAAAATGGCACTCCAGCAATTTAAAAGGGAGGGAAAAACAAAGTTAATAGAAATTGAACCACACCAACAGGCAAGTGAGCAATAGGAACTACAATGATAAAATCAGATAGAAAAGGCTTAGCGCTAAAGTCAACAGGTCAAAAGTCTTTTGCTCAAGATAATACAGTTCAGGGTAGTTCGCAGTAAAGTTCGTGCCACGGATTCCGGACGAGGTTGGTAGGCAGAAAAGTTAGTTCAAAGAGATTAGAAGGAACCCTCGGATTGGAGAAAGATTTCAAACACTTTCACCGCGGCTGAACGAAACGAACAACCGGATTTGCACATTACCTTAAAACAGAGAGGGAGCTGTAGCTGAGGCGGACGTTCCTGGTAGTTCCTGCAGGCTCACGGTTCCTGAAGGGACTGACGGACTGACAAGAAGTAGGAAGACTGGAGGGTCCTGCACTACCCAGGGAAGAAACCAGCAGCAGAGCAAAGCAACGAATAAAAGGTGCGCTCCTTAAAACCCAAGCTGGGTCTGACCTTCCTGGCTATCTGGCCTACTGAAGCTCTGTACAGCAAATTCGACCAGAGGAGGGGTCCTGGCTTGCAGTTTGTGCGAACTGGTTGGTCCCACCAACTCAAGGGAAGAAGTTTCCTGGAGGATCTTCTCTGTCATCGGATTCTGAAGATTTGGACCTGCAGCAGGGCTTCACCGGGCCCTTCAGCTGTGGTAGGGGTCCTCTTCCGTCAGCTCCTCGTTGGTTCTTTCGTTCCAGTGGCGACTCTGCCTTTCCAGTCCCAGCGACCTGCTTTTTATGCAGTTTTCCCCCATTCATACAGGCTGGCTGTCAATCACACAGCAGGGTGGCTGTCCTGGCAAGGACAGTCACCCAGCCAACCAAACAGGAGTGCAACTTAGGTTACCAAGGGAACCCATGGCAGGGGTCCTAAGACCCCTCCCTCACACCCTGCCAACCCAGACTTTCAGGTGCCTTAAGGAGGGCATCTGTGCAGAAGCCTGCGAAAAGACGGAGAACAAAGGGACCAAACCTGGTTTGGCACGCAGAGTAAAACACAAGAAAGACATTTACAAAAAGAAATGGCGAATAAACCCAGCCGGAACCGTAATATATATATATATGGTCAAGCGGGTTTATGTTCGAGGCTAATATAATAGCCTAAAACAATACCTTGTTTATATAACATAACCGTGGTACGAAAAATAGGGTAGTTATCACTGACACCAGCCAAGTCTTAGTGTAAAGGGAGCGAAACAATGCTCCAAGAGACACAGACAAAAAGGGATAAGAATTAACCATTTCCAATACTTCATGTAAGATGTGGTGTATTGGTCTGTGGTTTAAAGTGACTATCAAAGTTAATAGCAACTTTACCTTTTCTGGGGGACAGTAGTCAGCCCCAGAAAAATGGAGTCAGGGGGAAGTCTCAAAGACAACCCTGTGTCACTGCACTGAATGTGCTGTGTAACACACATGAAAAATATGAGGCCATGGAGTAGGTGAGGCTCCAGTGCCCAAGATCACACAAAAAGTGAAAACACACACAGCAAAACACATGTAAGAGTGGGAAAAAGGCTCACACTCCTACCAGGTGAAGAACATAAACCCTAGAAATCCAGCAAAGCTGCTGAGGGACTCATTAGGTAAGGGAAATCAGCCATTTATGTGAATTATCCCCAACATGTACCACTGTCTGCATCTGATTGTCTCAGTTCCATTTCGCTGTTTTCATCCCTACTAAAACAAGTACTGTGTTACAGCGGGATGCTGGAACTTAGACTACAATCACTTCCTCCATTGCAACCGGTCCAGAGTATGAGGTATGCGTACTTACAGTTCCCTTGCAAGAATGAAAGTAAATCCTACAAAGGGTATTGTTAGAGAGTGAAATGCATGTAACCGTGCACTGTTTCAAACTTTTCTGGTTTCGGTTCTAACGTTACACTTCCTTCCTAATGCAGAATATATTATAAAAAGTTTGAGGGCAACATTACAGTCAGTATGTTTTCCACAGTGATCTTTGATCAAGTACATGCGTCATTTCAGAAGGTTATCAGGTGAAATCTGAAACGTATATTATGCCTAAATAACGTACACTGTTTGAGGGTATATGTTTAAGTGCTCTGTGTGAAGAAAGATTTTAATTTCCAGTATGATGGACTTTTTATTTTTTTTAATGAATATTCTATTCAAGGAATGTACACAAGCTGTTGAATTAGAAGAGGAGGCACATGCACCAGAAGACAATCCCACGGTTTCAAAGAAAATCAAGAAAACAAGGGTAACAAACAAACAAGTTTGTTTTGCAGAAGTGTTTAGACTGGTGTTTTATTCATAGAATGTTTTTGTTTTTAAAGTCGTACGTGTGGTTTGTGTGCTAAATATTGAGCATGCTTTTCAACACATCTCTTAGAGGCCCAGAAGGAAAAGAAGTAGAAAGACAAAGACAACAAATTAAACCAAAGATGTTGCTTGCCAAACAGGTTTCACAATGGAGCAACTACTATTTGAGGCGTAGCTTGATGCAGTCAATAAGCAGACTAGTGATGCTTATTCCTAAAGGCCGGTAACTGAATGGAATGTGACAAGCGACCCCTACAAAGTGTCCATGGACCATTGCTACCAGGTGACAACTCGACAAGATGAAACCAAATACAATTCCTTGCAGACCCCTTGACACAATCTACACCTGATAAAAATGTTTCACCCAAGAAATATTCAATGGTACCCGTTTCTCCAATTCGTGTGCAAATATCACAACCTGAACTAACAGAGACAGAAGCTTCAATGCAATTTACTGAGGAATTTGCTAAAGATCTCGACTTCAATTTCACTAGTTTGGGTGATTTTTCCACAGCACGTTTAAAATCCAAATGGACACAGTTATCAAAATGGTGTTTTCTATTAACAGATAGTCATGGACACAGCCTTTTATTAATGCCCTGTACTGCATGATTCCGCATTCCCCATTTGGGGCGTCCGTTCTTCCGGGCTCCACCACCCATTAAGCCGTCCCGTGTGCAATTCCCAAGGCCAGCCGCTAGCCAACCACACCCCTACGATGTGACCGCACTTATTGTAACCACTACTTGTGATTTAACTGGTTTACACCACTGTTTCATCACCACCACTAGGCATTATCATTAACCCATAATTAAACTGACAACGCCTTTCTCCTCAATCCATTTTTAGGTCCTGTCTCTCCTGACTTTATGTGCCACATACCTAGGCACTTCGAATCCTTGACCTGCTGAAAGCCTTACGACTGAGGACTCTAGCACCCTTTCAGCGAACCGCCTGCAATACAGATGGGCTTGATTCCAAGACGCCACCTTACAATGTCAGGTAGGCACTCTGCTCCAGGCACTTAACATGATAGAAATTTAGTTCCTACTTCATGGCTAACACTCAGCCTCTCTGTCTCACTAGATACCAGCTACTGCTGTATCCAATAGACATCCCTGCTTGTACCCACGGCAGCTTTCTTCATTAATTCTTTTGCATTTGAAGATGCCACCTGAATGACTTAGGTAGGTCACCTACTACAGTGTCTTCCTTTCCTTAGTTGTCAAGGCTATGATCACATTTTAAAACACCTTTGTTTCATTTTTAAACCCTTTAGGTGAACCAAGCTCCTTCATCAGTTGTCTACCTTCGTATTACTATCAATGTCCTGACGACAGTTCGGTACCTTCAGAAAACCTGCCTTTACATCGCAATACCTGTTGCGTTCCACCTTTATCCGAACTAGAAACACCAATTATATGTGTCGACAATGATTACTTGCTGCTATTCATTCAGCAGTACATGAAATTGCACTTTTGTTTGCTACTAACCCACACAAATGTACCCCGTGTATACGCTTGTGTTCTATATTACTTGTGTTATATAGGCTCATGCCTATTTTAAATATACCTTTAGTTATCAATTAAACTTTGTTGTATTACACTTCTACCTCCCTGTGATCTTTGGGCTAGCACATGCATATCTAGTCTCACTGTATTTTAGGTGCACCTCCTGTGCGTCTATAAAAGGGGTAGCCGTTGACTCTACATCCTATCTGTATGGTATTGGTTACTTACATTGTTGGGTTGTTAGTTGGAGCATATTGTGGCGATTATTCATCGACGACGACGAGCAACCACAACCTGTATGCAGACTAGTGATATCTAAACCACTTAGTCCCATGGAAAATCAGGGTGTGCTATCAATGTGGCATAATTGGATGTGTCGGGGGCAGAACATTTTCCAAGGGAACTTGGTTCGTTTTCGATAGATAATATTCCCAGTTCCGTTATAATGCCATCTGTCTGTTGTTCCATTTCTGCATCGGTTTCTCCATACCATTGGGAGCTATACCAATTTCACAGAGCGAACCTTTCATGCACATCGTAGTCTAAAATACTCTCCCACGTTGTCTGTGTGTATTCATTCATGTGTGGTTTGTGTTCGTTATTCGGTTTCATACGGTGCTGAATTACAGGGTAAATGGATACATTTGAATAAAGAACGGCTACTAAAATATATTTTTATTCTGTTATCTACACAGATATAGTGTACCATTTTGCAAATTCCATAGTGTCCAGCTACCGTGGGATGGCTTCTTCAACCAACAATGGCAGATACGCCTAAACGCATCGTCCAGCATCACCATCATGTGAAACAATAGACCGGGACAGATATGCCCTTTGGCGGTGCCAGCGTTTATGGTGTAGCCAGAAGCTGATGCCAAAGCATTGCGATTGAAGGCATGTTGAATACACATCTTTTCCTGAAAGGAACACCATGTGCGTCATTATAACTTTTTGCCACTCTAGCCTAAGGACACAGAGCAATTGGTTGTTGATTGCAATCAGTGGATCAGGATAATGTGGTTTTTGGAGCGTTCTTTGTTATGCGAAATTGCAGATTACTGATGTTTTCTTTAAATAGATTGTTTGCAAATCCAATTTGGAAAGCGCTGTTAGAGGATGTGTGTGTTGATCTTCCGGGATCTGCGCTAACCTACGTAATGACGCGGGTGATGACTGGGCTTGTTTGGCTACGCTGCCCACTAACGTCATGAAAATAGGTGGAGCATATCGTTTGGAATAGTGATGTCAGCTTCAGGGGCAGGTAATATGATTTACTGCCACAAGGGCACTTGAACTTAGGGCGATGCAGCAACAGATAGGATTAGCACAAGATGGCTGCACCCAACCCGTTGTTTTCGCATTTCTAAAAGTGAGGAAAACTAAGGTTAAGATGCAAAGGACATTTTTTACGATCAATCACAGTATGCTGAAAAACACATGCACGAACACTGGGGACAATAACATTTTTGAGCGCACTTTCCCTTTAACAGACAACGCCTGGAGCTCACTCAACCACCCAGCAGAAGTGATGGCAACCAGGAAAATCACCTTAGGGGTGAGAAACCTAAGGGTTCAAAAAGAGCAACCATAAGAAATGTCAACACTAACTTTAAATCCTATGCTGAAACAACAAACTGGGGGAAACTGGCTGCACAAACACTGCAAAAATGGCAAAACAGGAGATAGTGAAGGAACAAGCCCTGTTGAGGGGTCCTCTTGAAAACTGAAATTGTAGCAAGGTACCCTTTCACAGTGTCCATCTGCAGGCCCATTGGGCCAGTGAAAGCAGAGACACAGACCGGAAATGTGGGACAAGTAAAAGGATACAGATTCCTCTTCCCGCACTAGGACGAAAACGTATGCCAGCTAAAAGCATAAATGGACATTGTGGCAGGCCTCCGAGCAGAGAGAAGCAGGTCTAGGACGTCATCCAACAAATCCCACTCCTTATATGTCAGCCTCTCAGCAGCCAGGCATGAAGGTACAGGCTGCTGAGGTTTGGATGGATCACCCACCAAATTTCTGACTGGGAGAACAAACCGCTCCCTGCAACTGACATGTCCAGCAACTCTGGGTATCACAGCCTCCAGGACCAATCTGGAGTGATCAAAATCAATGTGGACCTGAACAGGCATAGCCTCCAAGAACCAGCGGGATGACTGGGATCGGCAGGAATGCAAAGAGGAAGTTGAGCATCCATTTGACCGTCTGTTTGTCCCCCAAAGATCCCCGTCGAGGAAATTCCAGCAGTTTCTGTTCAGACCGAAAGCTAAGATGTCCACCTGAGGAGTCCCTCATTGGGGGGAAATCTCCTCCAGAACTTCTTGACAGAGCTCCAACTCATGGGAGGCTGAATTTGGTCAACTCAAGGGATCCATAATGGCATTCTTGATCCCAGCTAGATTAGTCACCATCAGAGACACATCGTTCTCGAGCCCAGAACCAGTCTTATTGCTTCTCTGCACAGAGGCAAGGACCTGGCACCACATTGAGTGTTGAGGAAGCGCATCACAACTGGTTTGTCCATCAGGATGAGCACATTTCTGCCCCGTACCGTAGATAGAAAAGAAATCGGTGTATACACCAGTCTCATGGAACCACCATGTTCAGTCTCACAACACCCTTGCCGAAACCTGCAGAAAGTGTGAAGTGCCACCCCGAAACTGAGACCACCGACAACTGAGATGCCACTAGAGCAACCTCATGCACAGCTGAACCTACGGCACAACAAGAATGCACAGGGCTTGGAGTCTAAGCAAACGCATGAAGACGAAACTCCTCGTTACAACTGGAGGACATGAACCATCTTGGAGAGGATCATCACTAGGTCCTAAGGCAGGAACACCCTGACTAGGCAAGTGTCCGTGACCGTTCTGATAAATCAAAGGAATCAAAAAGGAAAAGGAAAAAGGAATCAAAAAGACGAAACATGAAACTTCTTAAAGTTTAGGGAGAAGCCCAAAATGTGCAACAGGCTGCACGTACGGAACAGATGCGCTGAGGACTAGTCTGCGGAGCATGCTCAGAGTAGCCAGTTGTCCAGGTAGGAAAAGACATGAACGCCTTCTTCCCCGAGTGTCATGAGCGGCTAGCATGCTCCACCATTGCACCGGACTCACTTGTTGCACAGTCTGCGGGCCACAGGAAGTGGCAGCTGGTTGGTAATGGCGGGCAACCTGCAGCACTCCTGCATGGCACATTTCGGCCAGACTGGGCGCCACCATCTTGCACCAAACATACCTGTGCTCCGGGAGCGCGTGGCCACACTCCTGCATGGGTATGGCAATTGAGTGTCCCCATTGCCATGGCAAAGGACGCCACCATCCAGAACCTCGTTCTGGTGGCGGCGTCCCTATTTAAACCTCACTTCTGGGAATGAATGCTGAGTCTTCGCTGAACAGATTACTTTGCCTACTTACTCTACTCCAGTACTCCCTGCCTCAGGGCTACTATTACCCTGTCTAGTTTGTCAGCTTTCTTCTAGTCCACAACTCCCCTCTGCCTACATTCTGTCTTGTCCTTGCCTGCTCCCAGTCCAGTCCTATCCTTTGCCTACGCTCTCTGCCTGTTACTTGCCCATCCTGCTCTCTGCCTACTTCTGCCTCGCCGTGCCTGCTTTTCCGCCTTTGTTTCCTCTGGCTTGCATCAAGTCTAATTTCACCATCTGCTAGCAGATTTTCACAATTTAGCCTGCCTTCTAGTTATGATCAGCCCAGTCCTGTCTACTGCCTGCCTACAACTGACCTTGATTCACCTTCTAACCTGTTCTGCCTTAGCTACTCGCCTGGTCATTACACTACTTCAAGTTGGACATTGCTTGCTGCAACTCCAGCACTACAACCCTTGCCTCCCAGTTGAGTGCTTGCACTCGCTCTATGCAAATACTGGGAGGCTGTAGGGAAGTAAAGTTCCTCTTGCTTTGCGTTGCTCTTAGCCGGGAATCAGTTGGTGCCTTGTTCTCTGCCTCACTCATTCTATCCTGGCACCGGAACCCTCAGCCTGGACAACATCAGAAGGAAATCCTCCGCCCTAAAGATCGGCGCAGGAGGGAAGCACAAGTTGACAGATTAAGACACCTACCTATCAGCCCCAAGATGGAAGCAATGTAAGTCCTGCATGATGAACTCCAAGCATTACAGCTAGAAGTGGCCAGGTTGTGTCAGGAAAATGTGACTTTCAAGGATGCCATGACGCAGGGCATAGCAGCTACAGCCACGGAGAACACCATGAAATTAAGTGGGGACCCAAGAAAACTCTTAGCATCCTGCGACCACAAAGATACAGTACTTGTTGGGACCAGCCCATTTTGCCAATGACGATACAATGGCTACATATTGAGTCAAATAACCAAACGTGAACTGGCTTGGGCTGCACCCCATGGGTCCACCAACAGTCCTCTCCTCAGAAGTTTTATCAAGTTTGAAAAGGTGCTCTTCAACGTTTTTCCAGCCCCTAAACCTAGTGTCCAAACCCAGAATCTTTTTTTCATTGTATATGGTAAAAAACAACTTTTACAATCCAAAATCACAGAACCTACATACTGTTCAATCAATTACAATAGAACCTATAAAACATGTACATGATGTAGTGTCGTAAAATACAATAATAAAGAATTAAACACAAAAATGCATGCTAAAACACAATAATATACAGAAATACACAGAGATGCACACAGGGATAGAGTAAGGAGGCAGTTCAACAAGTATAACCGGAAAAGGGGAGAAAGAATAAGGAAACCAGAAGATGGACATTTGGGGGTCTTTTTCCCCTTAAACAACGTAGTATCCCCCTAAGGGTACAACTGCTCGTCTCTTCACTGAGACTACCCCATTGTGAAACAAGGATGGAGGGAGGAAGACAGAAAAACAAAACTTAAGCCAATTAATTTAAGAGGGGGAAACTGAAAAACCCCTTTAAAGAGGTTGCGCCATAACCAGATGACCCAATACTCCTTGACCTCATACATAGTAAATAAAGTCCTAGAGTATGATATTTGTCTTCTCCAGAACTTGAACCACTGCGACTGTCAGTGCTACTTCATGACCCGCCACAAGTCTGTCCCAGAACATGCCCTCCAGATGTTTCTCATTTCCCACCCCAAACCTGCCCAACAATAGACCTCTTATAGGCCATGTACCTTCACAATCTAACAAATGGTGGAGAGATTGGTTAGCTGGATTAGCAGCCTCTACACAAGGCAATTGCAGACTGCTCCAAGCCCCTTTTGTGCAAAATGGCTTTACTAGATATCTTTACTAGATATCTGGCTAGAGACCCCTGTTTTTTTAACAACTTTCTGAAACAGATTGACTGGAACCAATGATCGCATATAGTCAATCTTTTCTGACCAATCCATCTGTTCCAAGGCTTTCTTTGCTTTTCCTGGATTATCAATCAGTGTTTCCTGATTTGTATTTGCCCAAGATAACCCTTCTTCAACCTTTGCTTCTAGTCCAGAGAGGATGGTGGAACTCTCTGATTGTCCAAATGATGTTTAATATTGGAGTACAGCGAGCCCTCCATGGCCATGATGATAGGACGAAGGAGAGAGCTTAATCTCCAGCCCACCAGGGCCTTCAGTGAACGTAAGCCCAATTCGAACCTCAAACTGGGGGTAGATCAAGGACCCTTTTCCAAATTAGACCTTCCAGCTGCTGCCAATCCACATTCCATAGGGAAGGATTAGCTTCAAGTCCATACAACAGTACGAGAACCACCTTGGCAGAATAGAAGTTTATCAAAGGAAGAATCGAGAACTTACAGAATGTTCCTAGTACCTTTTTCATCTGGGGAACTAGCTGTATCAGCTTATTCCTAATGTCAGCTTCCACTTTAGAGATGGAAGGAGAAGCATAAACTTTGTAACCCAGATAGATCACCTCTACCACTCTTGGTACTGGCTGATGTTAGGCAGAATTATATGCAGTAACCTTTGGGAACACCACACACAATTAAGACTACAAGTGACAGTACAATTTCACCTTTGGTACAAGCCTGTACTACACAGTTAAAGTGGTAGCAGTAGCAGAGCAGCCAGACTTATCTCAAGAGTAAGTGAGCAGTATCAAATAGTTAGACAAAGGACAGTAATTACCATGATTCAGGCAATCACTGACTCAAGGTTTTTAAGTAAAAGAATAAACATTTATTTCACTCTTCAGTTGTATAACATTACACTATTATAAGCAGTCTAAAAATCACTCTTAATACACCACACCACTTCCCTTAAATTCCAGACAAGTTAAGCTCACAAAATGAAGTGGGAGCAAAATGGCACTCCAGCAATTTAAAAGGGAGGGAAAGACAAAGGTTAACAGAAATTGATCGACACCAACAGGTAAGTGCTCAGGGCAAGTGAACAAGAGAGACTACAATGATAAAATCAGATAGTAAAGTCTTAGGGCCAAAGTCAATGGTTCAAAAGTCTTTTGCTCAAGATAATACAGTTCAGGGTAGTTTGCGGTAAAGTTCTTGGCAAGTTTCCAGACGAGGTTGGTTGGTAGAAAAGTTAGTTCAAGGAGAAGGGAAGGGAAGGACAAGACCTTGGATTGGAGAAATATTTCCAACACTTTCACCGCGGATGAACGAAACGCACAACCAGATTTGCACAGTACCTTAAAACGGAGAGGGAGCTGTAGCTGAGGCAGAAGTTCCTGGTAGTTCCTGCAGGCTCACGGTTCCTGAAGCGACTGTTGGACTGATCAGAAGTAGGAAGACTGGAGGGTCCTGCACTACCCAATGAAGAAACCAACAACAGAGCAAAGCAACAAATAAAAGATGCGCTCCTTAAAACCCAAGCAGGGTCTGACCTTCCTGGCTATCTGGCCCACTGTAGCTCTGTACAGCGAATTCGACCAAAGGAGGGGTCCTGGATTGCAGTTTGCGTGAACTGGTTGGTCCCACCAGCTCAAGGGAAGAGGTTTCCTGGAGGATCTTCTCTGTCGTCGGATTCTGGAGATTTGGACCTGCAGCTTGGCTTCACCAGGCGGTTCAGTCGTTGTAGGGGTCCTCTTCTTCCAGTTCCTCGTTGGTTCTTTTTTCCAGTGGCGACTCTGCTCTTCCAGTCCCAGAGACCTGCTTTTTATGCAGTTTTCCCCCATTCATACAGCCTGGCTGTCAATCACATAGCAGGGTGGCTGGCCTGGCAAGGCCAGTCCCCTTAGCCAATCACACAGGAGTGCGACTTGGGTTACCAAGAGAACCCGTGGCAGGGGTCCTAAAACCCCTCCCTCACATCCTGTCTATCCAGACTCTCAGGTGCCTAAAGGAGGGTTTCTGTGTGGAAGCCCACGAAAAAGCGATGAACAAAGGGACCAAACCTGGTTTGGCGCGCAGAGTAAAACACGAGAAAGACTTTAACAAAAAGAAATGGCGAATAAACCCGGCCAGATCCAAAATAAAATGTATTTGGTCAAGCAATTTTATGTTTGAGGCTAATATAATAGCCAAAAACATGACCACGTTTATGTAAGATAATCGCGGTAGAACAGTTAGGGTAGATACCACTGCCACCAGCCAAGTCTTAATGTAAGGAGAGCGAAACAATGACCCAACAGGCACAGACAAAAAGCGATAAGAACTAACCCTTTCCAATACTCCATGGAAGATGAGGTGTACTGGGTCTGTGGTTTAAAGTGACAAAGGTAAAGTTAATGGCAACTTAACCCTTTTCTGGGGGACTGTAGTCAGCCCCAGAAAATGGAGCCGGTGTGAAGTCTAAAAGACAACCCTGCGTCACTGCACCGAAGGTGCTGTGTAACACACATGAAAATATGGTGCCCTGGAGAAGGTGAGGCTCCAGTGCCCAAGATCACACAAAGAGTAGAAACACACATAGCAAAACACATGTAAGAGTGGGAAAAAAGCCTCACACTCTTACCAGGTGAAAAAAATGAATCCTAGAAATCCAGCAAAGCTGCTGAGGGACTCAGTAGGTAAGGGAAATCAACCATTTATGAGAATTCTCCGTAACAGCTGATCCCCCCCCCACCCCCAACAACCATTGTGCAAATGTCACCCTTTTGAGCGAGTGTCTAAATCTGATTAGCAGCCGCTGTAACCCGACTGCAGTGTGGTCTAATAAAACCACATCATGGGCATAGGCCAGCCAGTTAATCTTAGAACTATTGATCACCAGGCTGGCCAATGCCCGAAACTCACCCAGGTCTGCAAGGTATAAGATGAATAACAGTGGAGCCCCTCGACAGCCCTGGCACCAAACCATTTAATTCTGTAGAAAGGCCCCTTCTAAAGCCCATTTGGTGTTTAGACAAAATGCCTGCTTCCTGTACCCAGTCCTCACATTCGCCCAAAAGGATCCTCATGAATATCTTACTCTCGATGTCCAGGAGTGCGATCGGACGATAATTTATAGGTAAGGTCCGATTGCCCGCCTTGAACAGTGGGATCATGGTAGCCGTCTTCCATGATAAAGGACATTTTTTCCTCTAGACAAAAAAATAGCTTTGCCCAGAGGTTTGGATTATTCTTCAAACCCAGATATGTTAGGCCATTTGGCCCTGTTGCCCTTGAGGATGAGGATTTAAGAGATTAGTTCTCTCAAGCTCTGTTCATCCAACGGAAGGCACCATTCAGCATCCATCTCTGGACAAAAAATCGATTTTATTGGGTCCTTAAAGACACCAGAATAATAATCCACCCACCCTCTTTCCGTCACCAGATTGCACTGACTACTGTGAGTATTTCCCTCCAGTTGATTAATCACTGACCAGAAGTTCCGGGAATCCTGGTTATTAATCAATTTTAACATCAGTTCCCCATCCTGTTGTAGATGGAATATTTTTCTGTCCATTGTATATATTGCAAGGACAGATATAGTTCCCTCCGATAGTCTTCCTCACTCAGCACCAATTTTCTAAGCTGTCTTAATTTTTGAGCCAGTAGTGTTTGTGCCTGCCTTGTTTCTTCATCAAAGGCATGGCGATGCACCTGTTTGCACCTCCCACCCGCCCACACTTGGTGGGAGTGATGACCAGGTGAATTTAACAAATTTATCCGGGCAACTATTCACCTTCTGAACATTGTCTGGAATTGCTGTCAGGTTGCTATTTGGGGCTTCCCCATCTCTCTTACATTTGAGGAGACTGACTTTCCCTTTCCAATTCACATGGGGCTGTTTTTGACTATCCGGCATTCTGACCGCAATATCAGCAAATGTCAGCAACAACTGGCAATGATCGCTTCCACCCTCTGGCCTGATGTTCAGGGAGACCTTTCGTGTAAACGATTCTGATGACATAAAAATGAAGTCCAAAGTCGAGGTGGAATTGCCTCTATACCAAGTAGGGCGGGGGAGATATCCCCTGGGATTGACCCATTTGTGACCTTTAGGCCCCAACCCGTGAGGAACTCCAGATTCTCCCCTTCTCTGAGATTCTCTGCGTGCATGTTATTTGCAGAATTTTACGACAATGGAGCACACTGGGAGTTCTGTTCCCCAGCCAGTATTATCTGTGCTCCCTCGTGTGTTAATTTAACGTCCTCCAGGAGTTTCGACAAGACCTCTAGGAAATCCTACAGGCTGGAGCAGGCGCGGTTCCAATACACATTGATAAAAATGATCACCAAGTGTGAGTTGTGTTGTTTCAAACTTACTCTACATGCTTGGATACCCAATCTATTGTTGAAAATGTCATTTGAGACCCCAATCGAGGTATTTTTAAATGCCATCTATAGGCCAGCCAATGGTCTTCCCATGGCCTTTTGGAGTGCTGATTGGGTGTGGATTGAGTAGCCTTCAATTGCGATTGGATTCACCAACGATGTTTCCTGTAAGCAGGACGTCTACTTCTTGAAAAATCCACTCTTATTTTTTTTGATGTAAAGGTGTTTGAACCCTGCGTGTTCCAGCACAGCATAAACAATTCTGGCTGCCTAAAGAGACTGCTTTCCAACCCCCAGTTTCAGCAGCACTTGCGTTAGAATCTCAGGGAGGAGAGACAGAGCATTATCTTGAAGAATCTTTCCATTGTCCCTTTGGTTCCTCAGAGAATCAATTGGACTTGCGTTGTTGTCAGAGGCCTCCCTTGCCCTGGATGTCCATCCTTGGGCTGTAGATTTCTGTGTCGAGGTTTCCAGCGACAATGTGGAGGAGACCAAGATCCCAGGTCTTTCAAAATCTTTTGAGGCCCCTAATATCGCCTTTTGGCCTTCTCGCGAGGTGAGGCCTAACTCCACCATATAAGGATTCTGACGATAGGGGAACTTTACTGACTCAATGTCCTGTGTATCTAAAAGGTACAGATTTGTGATTTTCTTGAAATATGAGAGGATTACCCCTCTGCTCAAAGACTTGTAGTTATTATTCTTGAACTTTGAGCTAAGCCATAATTTCGGCATTGCGAAGCTGGAGGCAAATCCCTCCTCAAACCTGTCCTGTTCACCCAGCTGAGGTGAGGGTTGTTTTGGCAGAATTTGCTGAATGGGATGTCCCCCCATTTCTGAGGACTTTCCTCCACCATTCACTCTCATCTCCAACACAGATTTCCCTTGCCATGATATGTTCTCTGTGGTCTTACACAGCTTTTTCAAAAAGATTGGGGTTATTTTTAAGCTCCCTCCGTCCACTGCCAGCGCTGATTCCATAGAGGTAACCTTTGTACTCCCACTGGACACCTTTTTGGCAGAAAAATTGGAGCAATTTGTTGGCAGGTTTTTTTTCCTCTCCAGGATTTGCTGCACCAATCAATTTATTTAAGTCCTTCTGCCCCATAGTTGTTTCATTCATACCCGCTTTGGTCACTGGGTTGGGCATACTTCCATTCTTCTTCTCCTCCCAATCCGTTTCGAGGCCTATGCTGATGTTAGTAATTTAAGTTTTTTTCTTGCTGAGAACTCTCTTTGTCAACATCTTTTTTGTCTTTCTATTTTGGCCTTCTCTAGCCTGTTGGCTTGCTTTGGGGCGACTACTACTCAAGTCCTTCCCAGAGGTAGGTTCCAAGCTTGAATTAGACACTTCCACTGGGCTGGCAGCTGTTGGCGATCTCAAAAAAGTGATTTGAGGAGCACATCTTTGTCCCCTTTTTTCGCTTTGATATTTGTTTGCTTCTTTGTTTTGACCTAATCTTCAATTATCAGTGAGGATTCTTTGTTCCTCCTCCTCCGTCTTGCTTCTCTATTCCAAACCTTCCTTTTACATTATGAATGGCCATTGGCTGACTCTTGTGATTCTTGCAAAGGTATGGCCGACTCCCATATATGATCTTCATCAACAAGTTGCAGAGGGCTGGGATTTTCTTCTGTTAAGCTTTCAAACACTATAACTAATGTAAATTCCTCCAATATTGACTCTGACGGGGGGGTATCATCAAAGTTCGGATTGGAATCCTCTCTTTCTCTCCCTCTCCTGCTGCCTCTGCACCAAGGGACTTGGATTGTGTTTTCTTCAAAATCTCCTGGAGTAGGGCGTTGTTCGTCTCATCCTCCTTCCTTCTTGCAACAAGATTCGATTGGATTGCTGACAGATCCAAGCCTTGCTTCACTCCCTCCAGACACATCTCCCTCAGTCCGGGGACCAAGATGGTATTAACATTATTGCATCCCAACAGGGAAGAGTCTAGATTTGCAGTTTCCTTTGCGAGTTCCAACAAAATCCCTACTTGGGATTGGACTTCCACCTTTAATATCTCAAAAACTGAGACTAAAGAATTCAGGACGAAGTTGAGTGCTGGGAGCGTAGCTTCATTAGGCTGTGGACCCCCCTGCCTTCCAGGAGATATTTGGGTCTGTGTTGACTCTTCTGAATTTTTTGGGCCAGGCTCTGGTTCCTTTAAGGTTCCCTGGATATTACTTGATACTTCAGGGGCTCGAACTTGGGTTTCTGGGTCAACTCTTTCAGGATAGAATTCCCTTTCCAGAATGAGAGCACTGGAAACTGGACAGACGGTGTCTCCCAAACCCGAATGCCAGCTAGGATCCTGCACAAATGGGCGATTTTCAGCTCATTTGCCCTTTTGCCCTTTTTTTCCTAAAGTGATCCTCGATTTTCTGGGGGATTTTTTTTGTAGTTATTGTGTATTCTAACCCACGTTGCCAAGCTTGCGTATTTGGCAGTTGTAACTGGGCGGTTTCTGGAATTCTCATAGGTGTATGCGGTGAAGGCTCTGGGTGGATTTATACTTGGATTTGTGAAGACTTACTTGCCCGGGCTAGAACTTTCCTCAGCCTCGGCCTCCAGAACCCGAGGGGTTTCTTTTCCCATTGAAACCAAAAATGAACCATTACACTCCGGAGCGCTCCAGTCATCTTGCATAGCTGTACTTCGCAGTTTCATCCCTGGGGGTCCCCAAAGAGAAGAGGGCTAGGAAGGGAACCACTTCCAGGAAAAGTTGTAAATATAATGTGTTTCTCGCAATTTATATTCACTTTTGTCTTTAACACTCAAAATGAGCAGCGTAGCTTGCATTACACCTTGTACGCTACAATTGAGGAATTCCCCAATTATGTGCTAGTTGAATATCACTGCGAGGGTGGTCGATACAACAGAGCCAGACAGCCAACGGCTATGATCGTAGAAAACTACAGCCACACTCCCTCTGCTGAATGGCCACACACCCAGTAAAGTCAATGCCGATGGTAAATGCAGGATCTTCAATATGAATGGGACATCTGATCACAAACAGAAGAACAAGTTACTTACCATATCTGGTAACGTTCTTTCGATGGGATGTTTCTCCGACATATTCCAAATCTATGACAGGTAATGTCCACAGAAGTGCTGCTTCGGAACATTTTCGGCAGAGGGCTTCCTGTGTCGATGGCGTCGATCCGTTTTCCCTCGAGGGCCTCCGTCGAGGGTCGACGTCACCGGATGTTATATATAGGACGCACGGCGCCCATAGCCTCAGTTATAGTTTATTCCCAGAACGTGTGGCACCAATCTCCTGCCAGTATGACTGCATTAAGCCTTGCGGAAACTTAAGCTGCAATCGCATAGGAAATTCAGTAGAGGGGCAGGCTGGGAGGGCGATGTGGAATACGTCGGAGGAACATCCCATCGAAAGAACGTTACCAGATATGGTAAGTAACTTGTTCTTCGAGGGGATTGTGTCCCCCGACGTATTTCACATCTATGACAAACTCCCAAAGCAGTACCAACTTATGGAGGTGGGAAAGAATTTACAATTTTAGAATGCCCAATCAAATGGCTGAATACAGGACTGCCTTACCAAAGGCCAAATCCTGCCCATGGAATAGTGTCTCACAAAAGTATGGACAGAGGATAGGCATAGGAACGCCCCTCTGTAGAGCAGTGGAGGCAGCCACACCCCTAGTAGGGTGAGCCCGTAAGCCTGCTGGAGGGTCCTTTCCTGCCAAATGGTAACACACAGATCATCAAAATGATCCATCTGGACAGGTCTGTTTGGAAACAGCCTGACTCAAGCGCCTTCCAGCGTAACCAACAAAGAGCTGATCATCCACTCTGACCTAGGACATCCGTGAGAGATAGAAACTCAAAGCTCTTCTAGGATCCAACCTATGGAGCCTCCCCCTTTTCCTTAGCAGGATGTGGAGGAGGATAAAACGCTGGAAGAATCACCTTCTGGCCCAAATGGAATACCGACACAACCTTGGGAAGAAAAGAAGGCCGCACCCGCAGGACAACCCTGTCCTTATGGAAAACAGTAAAGGGTGGCTTGGCGGAAAGTACCTGCAACTCACTCTGCGTGCGGAAGTAACCGCAACTAAAAACACAGTTTTAAAGGACAACAGTCGCAACGGACAAGAATGTAAGGGCTCAAACGGAGCTCCCAATAGGAACTTTAAAACCAAATTCAAATCCCATCCCAGCACCTGGAAAGGCAACGGTGGAAACACATTAGTTGGCCCTTTTAGAAACTGAGAAATCAAAGGAATCTTAAAATAGGAACATTCCTCAGACGAGTGCTTAAATATGGACAGCGCCGCCAGGTAACCCTTAATGGTACCCACTTGCAGGCCCTTGTGGGCTAAAGAAAGCAAAAAAGACAAAACCAAAGGAATGGAACATTGGAAAGGATCCACATTCTGTACCCTGCACCAGTCAAAGAACTTTCTCCAATGGCAATGGTACAGGGATTTCGTTGCAGGCCTTCTGGCCGAAAGCAACACCTCCATCAGGTCTTCGGGGAGGTCCCAATCCTTATACCTCAACATTTCAGATACCGAGCATGAAGGCTGAAAGACCTGACCTCTGGATGGAGAACCCGACCCCCCTTCTGTGAGAGCAGATCGTCTCAGTAGGGAAGACGGCGTGGAGGTCAGATGGACATGTCTAGAAGGTCCGGGTGGGCACCACGCTCTCCAGGCCCATGCTGGAGCAATGGGCATCATTCGGGAACCGAACATCCGTAACCTCTGCAAAACTTGTGGAATGACGGGGACTGGAGGAAACGCTTCCAGCAGTGGGAAGGACTACTGCATTGCGAACGCGGCCCCCAAGGCTCCTCTTGGGGGAAATTCCCACGAGCAGAATCTCTCGCACTTCTGGTTGATACTTGTGGTGAAGAGATCCACCTGTGGGGTTGCCCAAAGGGCAAATATCTCCAAAAGAACTTCCTGAGCCAGCTCCCACTCATGAGAGACCGTGCTCTGCCTGTTCAGAGCGTCCGCCGCTGCGTTTGTCTCCGGCCAGATGAACTGCCGAGATCGACATTTCCTGCTGGATGGCCCAGAACCAGAGCTGCATTGCCTCCCTGCACAACGGGAGTGACCCTGCCCCCCCTTTTTTGTTGAGGTACTGCATGGCCACTGTATTGTCCATCATAATCAGGACATTCTTCCCCCGCACAGACGGCAGAAAAGCCTTCAGGGCTAGCCTGACGGCCCTCAGCTCTAACAGATTGATGTGGGTTCTGGACTCCTATGGAGACCAACGTCCGCTGGCTGTCAACTCGTTGGCATGAGCGCCCCAACCTGTGAGGGATGCGTCCGTCACGATAGTCACCTCCAGCCTTGGTTGCCAAAATGGTATGTGTATTTATTTTATTTGTATAGTGCAAACCAGGCCCTGAGGCTACCGGGCGCATATCTTAGAAACAATGGTTACAAAACAGTATGGGATTACAAAGAACATTTAAGTTGTACATTGGAAAACGATTACATTGGAGGTTTAGACAGAAATACATACGAAATAAGGTTTTTCAGAGTATCAATTGGTCGTCGGGTTTTTCATACTGTCAATTGGTCGTCTGAGGTGACTAGCCAAAGTTTGGCTTTGTGTTTGAATAGGTTCAGGGAAGGCCGGTTTCTGATAGTGAGAAGCACAGAGTTTCACAGTTTGGCTGCCAGAACAGGGAAACTGGCCCCACCGGCTGTTTGGAGCTTGTATCTCGGGATCAGTAGGCTCTTGCTGAGGGCAGACCTTAGTGAGCGAGGTGGGGTATACTCAGTGAACCGTGATGAAAGATAGATAGGGACCTGGTTATTCATGCATTTGTAAGTCAGGGCAAGAGATTTTAGTGAAATCCTTTGGGAGACTGACAGCCAATTAAGGTTCTTCCTAGTTTCAGAGATGTGGGCTGATCTGGGGATGTTGAGGGCTGCCCTGATGGCATTATTTTGTATGATCTGGAGTTTGTCAAGGTTGCATTGGTTAGTGCCTTGGTACAGTGCATTACAGTAGTCAAGTTTGGACATGACCAAGGTCCTAGCAAGGGTTATGCAGTTCTGAGTAGAGAGAAAAGGGCGACATGCTGTGATCAGCTTGCATGTGTATGCAGATGCGGCAGCGACTGCATTAGTTTGTCTGTGGAGGGAGAGAGTGGAATCGAGGTAGATTCCGAGAGTTTTTGTGTCTTTGGAGACTTTTATTGAGTTTCCGTCGATGTTAAAGGAACTGAACATGGTGTTCAACTTATTAAGTCTTTGCTGTGTACTTAGGATGAGGAGCTCTGTCTTGTCATTAAGACAGAGCTCATGTTGTGCCATCGAGGTTTGAATGACATGGTATATGTCATTTAAGGATTTCGAGTCTACCGTGTAATCACCCGTGATGGGGATGAGTATCTCGGTGTCATCGGCATAGTTGGTGTAGGTGACACCCAGATAGTCCAGCACATCAAACAGGGGTTTCGTGAAAACATTGTAGAGGGTGGGGGATACCACGATCCTTGCGGGACCCCGCAAGGGACTGGCGCAGGGTCGGCCGAGGAGGTTGGGGAGAATACCCTCATATGTCTGTTGTCCAGGAATGATTTAATCCAATTGCTGGCACTGTCAGAGAAGTGGGCTGCAGTTTTCAGATGACAAAGGATTTGGTGGTTGACCAAGTCGAAGGCAGCGGATAGGTCTAGTAGTAGTAGCAGGGCTAGTTTACATTTGTCTTTTAGGTCCTCAATTTGGGTTTTGAGGTCTAAAAGGGCTGTCTCCGTACCATGCTTAGGTCTAAAGAAGGATTGTCTAGTGCCTAGAAGATTGTTAGTTTCCAGATAGTTCTGTATCTGAAGATACGCTGCTCTATCTAGGATTTTTAGCAGAAACGGGACCGTCGTGATGGGCCTGTAGTTGGTTGGGACCTCAGGATCTAGGGTTGTTTTTTTTTTAGAAGAGGGATGACCCAAGCATCCTTCAAATTGTTAGGGACCACTCCCGATTGAAATGATGAGTTGATAAAGGTAGTAATGAAAGGAGCGAGATTCCTTAATGATCGGAGCTGGACAGGAGTCCCATTGGCAGTTGGAGGGTTTTAGTTTGCAGATGATATTTTCAACCTCAAGGGTGGTGAGCGGCGTGAAGCAGAAAGGCAAAGGAGAGTCTGGGGTGGTTATTTTAGGTGACAAGGTTTTGCTTGAGAGGGGAGTGTGGAGAGAGTTTTGTTTAGCGTTGATTTTAGATTGCAGAGTGGTTATTTTGTTGAGAAGTGCATTTTGTACATTGTTGCACCAAGTACTGTCTTTAATGCACGAGTCAGGTGCAGGTGAAGGCGATTCTAGTTCTTTGATAATTTTAAATAATTCTCTTGTTAGATTCTGCTTCAGATATGCATAGATTATACGTCTCTTTTTTGGCTTGAAGGATGGCTTCCTTGTAGTTAAGTGAGGTGATCAGGAGGGAAGCTTTATTGGTCGTACTAGGATGACTTTTCCAAAGTGCTTCGGCCTTACGCTTTTCTTTGCACAGAGCGTTAAGCTGCGGGGTGAACCAAGAGTTCAGGTGGGATTGTTGTTTGGCTTTGCAAATTTTTTAGCGGGGCTATGGTCTCAATGGCTTTGAGCAGCGTGTTGTTGAAAGTGTCTACTAAGACGGTGGGGTCCATGTACTGCGTGGCACAGGTGTTCAAGATGGGGAGGATGAGAGGCAGCAGTTTCTCCCTGGTAATGTCCTTTTTATTTCTGGTGGGTATAGCGGGGGCTATGGTAGGTGTGGGCTGAGGTTTGGTGGCTGGCATGAGGAAGGTAATGACGTGATGGTCAGACCAGGCGCAAGCAGTGTTGGAGCCGACAGTGGTGTTACAGTTAAAGTCAGCTAGCCAGTCAAGCATTCTACCCTTGTTATGGATAGGATCATGAATGTGCTGCTGGAAACCTAGGTTGGTGAGGGTAGTGGCAACTTCAGTGGCCATGTGGTCCTTAGGATCGGAGAGGCCAAGGTTGAGGTCACCTAATAGCAGTACCTGGGAATTGGGCTTCGTGTTGGCTGACAAGGTAGATGTGACATTGTCAGTTAATGAGCCAAGTGGTCCTGGAGGTCTGTATAAAAGGTGAAGTGTAGCTGTGTTGGTGGGTGAGAGGGATAATTTCACTGATAAGGATTCTGCAGAGCTGAATTGTGCATTGGCTATAGCACTCATGGTGATCTTGTCACTGTGTATGAAAGCGGCGACTCCTCCTTTAGACAAGTTGGAATGTCGGTCGTTTCTAATAATGGCGTAACCCTTGGGTAAGGATAAGGCGAGGAGTGGGCCAGAGGCATCATGTAGCCAGGTTTCAGTAATGGCTAGGAAGTCGAGGTTATGGACAGTGATTAGGTCTGCGATATCGAGGGCGTGAGCCCTGAGGGATCTTGCATTGATGGTGCTCCCTTCATCAGATTGCGTTCGTCGGCCCAGCATAGAAGATCCTGGCGACAGAGGTCGGAATCTGAACGGGATCCGACATCCTGCTGGAGAACTGCGACCACTGCATCTTGAGAGCCCACTGCAGAGATCTCATCCGCAGCCTGGCCTCTGGCACCAGGAAAATGCAGGATGCCATGAGGCCGAGCAACCTCAAGAACTCAAATGCCAAGAGACTCTGGGCACGTTGAAACTCGTCTACCATCTGCAGAATGTGATGAGCCCTCACCTGGGGAGGCGAACACTGCCCCAGGGATGTGTCGATCACTGCTCCGATGTATTGGAGCCGCTGGGTAGGTGTCAAATGTGACTTCTTTAAATTGAGGGAGAAGCCCAGCTTCTGAAGGGATTGGCAGGTGACGGACAGATGATCCAGGGCTTGCTCGGAAGAACGCGCCCTGATCAACCAATCGTCCAGGTAGGGGTAGACGTGAATCCCCCCTTTCCTGAGATACGCTGCCACCACCACCATCAGCTTGGTGAAGACCCTCGGGCGGAGGTCAATCCGAATGGCAGGACCCGAAACTGAAAATGCGAGTCGCCAACCATGAACCTCAGGTACATCCTGTGCTTGGGATGAATCGGCACATGAAAGTAAGCATCCTTGAGGTCCAGAGACACCAACCAATCCTGAAGTTGAAGGGCCTGGAGGACTTGAGCGAGAGTTACCATCTTGAACTTGTCCTTCCTGAGGAGCTTGTTCAACCAACGTAAGTCCACGATGGGTCTCAATCCCCCGTCTTTTTTCGGGATATAAAATAAGGGGAATACCATCCCTTGTTCCTCTCCGCTACAGGCACCTGTTCTATGGCACCTTTCTCCAGCAGGGATAGGATTTCCTGCGCAAGGAGCGGATCAGGACGCTTCAAAGACAGCCTCCCCGGTGGATTGTCGTGAAGCCTCTGCCGGAAGGGAAGACAGTAGCCGTGGGCTATGATCTCCAGAACCCACACATCTGAAGTAATGGCCCGCCATTCTCCAAGATGCTGCGCAAGACTGCCCCAAACCGGCGGACTGAGCGGACGCGGCTGCGGCAGTGCCTGAGGACAAAGAGGCAACTGCCCGAGCGGCTTTGGCACCCAGAGTACCTTGCTTTCCACCCCGGTTACTCCTACGGTGGCCCCTTTGACTGACAGCTCTTCTTGATCTCCCAAAAGAAGAGTAGTACCGAAAGGAACCTCCCCTCCATTACTGTCCCCCAGGACGAAAAGGCAGAGGTTGACGTACTGCAGCGCTCAAAGACTTTGCTGCAGCTTTGGAGGTCTGCAACCTCTCAAGGCTCTTGTCAGCCTTGCTGCCAAACAGATTAACACCATCAAAGGGCATGTTCAGAGGGCGGGATTGCACATCAGGAGCAAACCCCGACTTCCGCAACCACGCAAACCTGCATATCACGGTGCTCGCAGTCATGGACTAGCTGACACAGTCTGGCGTGTCCAACCCTGACTGAACAGATTTGCACATGGCATCCTTGCCGTCTTGCACGAGGGCCAGAAAACCATCCCTTTCATCCCCTTCGGGAATATGCTCAGCCGCCAAAGGTGCACAGTTCCACAGAGTGTGTGTAAATCTCGCTAAGGCACAAGTGGAGTTGGCCGACTTCAACACCATACCCCCAGCCGAAAATACCTTCTTCGCCCAACCATGAAAGCGCTTATCGTCCCTATCAGGAGGGATGGTAGGGTACGCAGCCTGCTTCGAGGAGGCCGTAGCCACCTCCACCACCAAACTCTTCGGAGTAGGGTACGTCGATAAGTAGCAGGGGTCACTACTGGATGGGCGGTATTTCTTCGGAAGCGACTTATTAACTGCCGGTAGACTCTCCGGAGCAGTCCAAGCTGCCGCCACCCTCCTTTGCAAAGCCATGTGAAAAGGCAACACCGGGTCAGTGGGCGGATCTTGATCCATGATGTACGTCAAATCATCCTGAGCAAAATCAACAGGTGGAGCAGACCACCCCAAGTATTCTGTCACCCTTGACATGAGATGCCGATAGGAGGAATCCGCATGCGCCCCAGGCTCAGGTTGGCCAAACTCCACCTCCGGAGAGGTGTCAAAGCCACTAGCATCATGCAATTGACGGAGTTCCTCGATCTGACTATGCCCAGACAAAAGGTCAACAGGGACATCAGGAGGCACAGGCAAGGCCATCTCCTCATCAGACAGTTCCTCAACCTCTGAAATATCCTGTAAAGGTTGGAAAAACTCCAATCTAGGAGGAGGAACAGAATAGGGCTAAAAAAACAGGCCTCACAGACTTACTGAGAGCATTCCTCGGAAGTTCCAAAGCCCTCAGGGGCACGTCCGGCAAATCCTCCACAAACGGCGTCGAGGGCGCGAGGGAATCAGCGTCGACATCGACCGAGGCGCGACAGCTTTTTCGAGGGCGGAGCCCCGGGAGTATCCCTCGACGGACACAGCGCTGATGGAGTCAACGCCTTCTTCGAAGGCTTCACAGGTTTCGACGGTCTCGATGGCGTTGAGGACCGGGACCTGGCACGGCTATGGCCATCGCCCTTGTCCGATCAGGACCTCTCCCAATGATCGCGCTGACCTCCCGAGCCCGAAGGCGTGCGAGTGGTGGACCAGGCCCGTTCCTTGTCGGCTTCTTTCGAAGGCGCAGACGGAACTGTGCCTTGCGATTCGATATCGCTAACATCTGCTGGCGGAATGCATCCCATTCGGCCAGCGACGAAGACTTGGTGGGACAAGTCAACCGTCTGTCGGAGTCCTCCTCTTCCTCCGAGGACGGGGAAGGGGACCGGTTACAGCACTTCCTAGAATACCTCGACGAGGTAGAGGAATGGCGGGAACCACTCCTAGACCGAGACCCCCCTGGATTTTTGCCGACGCAGAGAGTCGGCCCTCGCGTCATCGGTCGAAAGCCCAGCAGACTTCGATTTACGGGGCTTAGACACCCTACCTACCTTCAATTTCCCCTTATGTTCCCGCAAGGCCTTAGACATCAGGGACTGGCAATCGTTGCAGTCGTCGGTGGCGTGGCTTTCGCCGAGGTACCAGAGGCAGATGTCGTGCAGGTCCGTGATGGACATCTTCAAACCGCAGTCCCGACATTTTTTAAAGACCGACTTCGGGGTAGTAGAAGAAGATGAAGACATCGTACACGAAGAAAGAATCGAGCGCGCCGAGATTCCAAAGCAAACACGTTTGTGGGAAAAACAGAACTGAGGCTACGGGCACCATGCGTCCTATGTATAACATCCGGTGATGTCGACCCTCGACGGAGGCCCTCGAGGGACAACGGATCGACACCATCGAAGCAGGACGCCCTCTGCTGAAACTTTTCCGAAGCAGCACAGCTGTGGACATTACCTGTCATAGATGTGGAATATGTCGGAGGACACAATGCCCTCGAAATATACTTTGCGTACCTCTGAATCGCAGGCACTCCCACAGTCTTTTCCCCTCGTTAGAACATCCAATAATGTAACTCACAATATCTCAATGTGCGGTGTGGAATGTAGAATGCTCGATCCGTCAGTTGCATTCAGACTTTGGCCCTCTGAGTCTTCTTGTGTTTTCTGTGTCTGGCGCCTCCAGTGCCAAACAGCAACAAACAGTACACAAAAAAAAGCACTGCCCTTAACTCTGCAGCCGGGCTTCATGCCGCAAGGGTTGTGTGCTCTGGGTTTTATTTCCTGCTTCCAAGGGGCATGACCATCCACTCAGACGCCCTTAAAGTGGTGCAGGGCCCAGTCACACGCGGGATAAATTGCAGATAGTAAGTGTCTCTCTGACGGCTACAGCAACAAACAGTACACACAAGCCACTCTCTAACCACTTATCGACCAAGTCATTAGACTGGACCATTACTTGTCTGAAAGGCTGGAAGAGAAGAATGGAGCCAGGACACTCCGCTCACAGAATACTGCTGTTCCACCAACTTCACAAATGGACAACGATCCAGAGAACCGATGCAGTTGGGAACACTATGCCAACACCCTCACCAAAACAGAGAAGATACAATAACGCCCGCTTTGACGTGCCTACATTGTGGAGTATCCAGGCATGACTTGGGGTCCTGCCCATTACGGCCCCCGAAGCCAGCGGGAAACTGATGGTCTTGTTGGAGATCACCATCGTCTTCCCCTGCAAGAAAATGAAGCAATACCTTGTATGCCCGCTGCACGTCCTTTGGCGGTAAGCATTTAAGTTGGGAGAGTTTAGTTGGAGCTGAATTAGGAGGGATGTTTTGTACTTTACTTCTTCCCTGTTTTTTTTTTTTAACACATCTTTTTATTGGTTTACAAAACAAGCCACGTAGACATGTCAAGCATCAAACATCTGTCAAGCATGGTCACAGTGCAGAGATACAGTTCATTACCTTATTCAAGCTGTAAGGAGGGACAGGGAACCAGGTCAGAAAGGGTCCCCAAGGCAGGCCGGGGCGGGAGGGACACAGGGTCTCTGGTCTCACGCTTCTGGGCTCTGTGTTACCAACAACATACGGGCTATCCAGGCTAGGTGGTTATACATTTCCGGTCCATCTCCCCCAGACCTTCAAGTGGTTCCCAGGGCAGCCCCAGGCGTTGTATATTCGCTTCTCCAGGGACGCACAGCGGTCCATTTCATTCACCCATGGGCTAAGGCACAGCCCATCTTGTGGGGTATGAGTCTTTTTCCCAGTCCGAGTGCCGCTGAGAGGAATGTTTCTTCACATTTGGTATACTCCACTTCCCCCCAGATCCAGAGTATCACCGTCTTTGGATCCTGCAGGACTGGGGACCCCAGGACCCCAGTGATCTTACAAATGCATTTGCTCCAGAAGTCTTGAATAATGACGCCATCCCAGATCATATGAAAGAAAGTTCCTTCAGCCCGGCACTGCAGACAGTCTCCACCCTCCAGCGCCCCCCACTTCATCATTGGGGCACTAGAGTGATAGGGCTGGTGCAATATTTTAAACTGTATTAGGTGGAGTTTGGTGTCTACGCTGATTTCCTCCATTCCTGTTTTAATTTTGTGTGTTAAGAGTTGCCTCTTTTTTTTTTTCTTTCTACTTTTCTCTTCTCCCTTTTTATTATTTCCTGACCTGGACAGAATGGATATGTCCTCTGATGTGTTCTGTGAGATTACTGTGTATATTATGTTACAATTTAATTTAAAAAAGCATTCGAGTCATGTGGACTTCCTCTCAGACTATCATACAGGCCTTTTACCTTTCTGGATTCTGGGGCATCTGGTAATTATATAGGTTCAGTATTCGCATTAGATCAAGAAAATGAAATGGTGAGAGAAAAGACGACTTTGACCAGAGTAAAAGTCATTGGTGGCACCCCTCTTTCTTGAGGGCCGATCAACCAACAAATAAACTGGCTCGGTTTATCGTTCAATCAACATATGGAAGAAATAGCCCTAGGCGTCATCCGGACACTTTCCTTTGTCATAGGTGTTGGCCTTCCTTGGTTGATGGACCACAATCCATACATTAACTGGACCACGTAAACTGTGATAATTGGTTATGACCTGTGTACCCAGCAATGTTGGTTGGCTTAGTCTAGCAGCTCTTAGACAGCCCTAAAACAAGGATACACCAGACCCATCGGTTGTGTGCCCCACAGGGGTACCCAAAGAGTACTACAAATATCAAATAGTATTTTCTGACCCAGAGGACATTCTGTTAACACTCCACTGAGAGTTTGAGTGTGAAATCAAACTCATACCCGATGAGCCTATACCCCATAGTCGGATATACTCCTTAGCCCAACAAGAGCATGGAGTTTTACAGCAATAATTGGACGACAGCCTTGCTAAGGGAAATGTAGCCCCTTCCTGGTATACTACTGGTATACTACTGTTCTTCGTCCCGAAGAAAAATGTACACTCTGGCCTCATACGGACTACTGAGAACTGAGTGATATAACTGAATGATACAACTTGCAAAGATCGAAAATCATTACCGTTGATCATGCGATATCCTGGAGTCCCTGGAGACAAAGTTTACTAAACTGGATGCACGCTGAGTGTATCACCTCATCCGAATCAAACAAGGAGACGAGTGCAAGACTGCTTTCAAAACATCACTGGGGCATTTAGAGTATTGGGTAATGCTCTTCAGGCTCTGTAATGCAACCGCCATCTATCCACGGTTCAGGGAGTATGTATTCTTGGATCTCTTAGGTTTCTCCATCTGGGTATATTTGGATATTGGGCACTGGGTATATCTCTGGATAGTTCGGTCGGGGAGGAAGTCCAGGATGGGAGCGATCTTGAACCACAGCTCTCGATCCTAGCGCGATACAATGGCAAGGGCGTTGGCGGCCTTGATGGTAGTGGCCGCAGAGTAGATAACTTGTCGCCCCATGGCATGAATTTTTTCCCCTCACTGTCCACAGGGGTGGACGCTGCCGAGGAAGAAGCGCCCAACGTCTTCTTCTTGGCTGCTGCCGATACCACAGAGTTTGGCGACGGTTGGGCCCGCAAGCACTTGGGCGCAGAGTCCGGCATCCTGTACTTCTTCTCAAAGCGATCTCTATTCGCCAGGGCCGTAGAAGGGTTCTTCACATCCCAAATGTCATCCAGGAGTGGGACCGAGGGGATGGTCAATCTCTTCGCCTTGTGTTAGGCAGAATCCTGTGCAGTCCCCTTAGTGAACACTGCAAAAAGATTAAGACTACAGGAGTAAGCAGTAAAACCAATTGGTAGCAGTCTGCACCACCCAGATTTACCTGGTAGCTGTGGCTGAGCAGTCATAATTCTCTCAAGAAGAGTAGGGCAGTATATAGAGCATACACAATAGGGCTAAAAGCACAGTAGAGCAAACAAACACTGACCAGAGCTTTGTACAAAAAGTATATAATTATTTATTTAAAACACACTTTAGGCAATATACTAGCACTCTAAATCAAAAGCAAGTTAAAACACAGTCAGGTAAAGTATACACACCTCCCTTAATAACTATTAGACAAGTCAGAATTAAAACACTGTATTGTGGTTGAAGGCAGAGTACATTCATTTATGGATTGCAGGCAAGCTGAAGCCTTTTTAACTGACCTGGATGTGGAACCTATGGAAGCAAGTACTGCACCTACTTCTCAAAAATCTACGCAACAACAGAAAAAGAAAAGGGATAAATAATAGTACTGAATTGCGCTTGTTTGTTTTATTTATTGTTGTGTGGTATTTATTTTTATTTTTACTTATACTGTAATATTTCTCTCAGAAATCTATGGGTTTTTTTAATGTCAAACCGTTAGTTTAAAACAGTTTCTTTTTCTCAAGCACTGTTGTAAATTCGGCATGGCCATGGGAATCTGTTAGAAGAAGGTACCTTCTGTGTTTACTTGTAAGCGTGCCGTACGTGATGCGGTGCATGGCGTACTACGCATTGCTTACGGAGGCCTGGCGAGTGGATTGCGAGAAAGGGTCGGTCTTCAGCAATTGGAAGTAATGTAATTGGCCGTGACGGTGATGGACAAAGGGATGTGAACTTGGATGATCACTAGGGTACATGGTCAAGCGGATTTTTTTCCTGTGATGAGCGGCTCTGCCGGAAACAGGGATTTTCGATGTCGGGAAAAAGGTATGACCGAGTCTCTCAATTGATATGTATATGGAGCTGTTTACCGGTCCTTGGGGGCTGTTCATATTGCACAGCGCCATCGTCTCACTTGTGCTGACACTGAGTTTTTTTTACTCATTTGTATCTCACGCAGCCTTCCCATGCGTGTTGGCCCTCTTGTTCTTCATCTTGGTGAATGTTTTCTATCCCAAGCTTGTTTGTGATCAGCAACTTGAGACATGTATGCGGCCTTGTACATCTTTACGCACGGCCCGTTACATGATGTATGGTAATGTTAGGAACAACCAGTCCTACCAGTCCTCCAACTATGCGTCATACCTGTCTGTGTGGCTCTTTCAAAATGGGCAATAACTTTCAAGTAGGGGGTAAACAGTGAAATGGTGTGGTGCTGCCACCTGCAATGCAACGTCGATGTGTTTCTGTCAGCAGCATGAGCAGTGCATTTCACAAAGAAGGCACACCATTTCTTTCACCGTCATTTGTGGCTCGTTCATCATCAGTGCCCCAGGCTTGAGATTTTATTTGTCGGGGCTTTTCAATTCATAAAGATGCTTCCTAATAATCCGAGAAACACAGGAGGTTACTGTGACATTTATACAACTTGCACATTCTATGACTTCCTTTTCTCTCTCTTTTGCAATATGAGGGTAAATGTATTATTAGATCTTGTGGGATTTTGGTATAATTTTTGAAAAATGCTCATAAAAATGACATGTGATACAACTGAACATTTACCTTGGTGTTAGTGGATTGGTGGGGAAGTATATGTTTTTGCTTACTACTTGACATGTGATGCTTTTATGTTGATAATGCATTCCGGGGCGCCTTTTCTCTGGGTCTTGTGTGTCACTGTTTGTGCACTAGTTTCGGGAGCACCCTTGTAGTAATACATATTGTGGTTGCTGGGGTTAGTGCAAGTAGTCTATGGCACTGTTGTTATGGCTAAGCGGTTTGGTGGTGTGTGTTTACTTTTCCCATGTGATCTAGCAATCTTGTGCTGATGTGTGTACTGTGATAAGGTTGTCTATGTGCTTTTGTGTAGGGCTAATGTGGAGTACTACTCTCTTTCCCTTTCTCTTCTATTCAATTGTTTGCGCACTGTAGTCACTGTGCCACTAAGCACGGACGAGACATTGTTTTATATATATCTTGATTTGGTCATAGGTCGCTTGTTTTGAGTGGCTGTTGATGGATAAATGTTTGTTTGCAGTGGTGAGTTTGTCTGAGATTATATACATAGTAGCGCCAGCATTTTTGGAGTGATGGGTCTTTTGGGGTTTTGTTGAGGCTTTCTCAGGTTCCTGTTTGGGGGGGACTATTACTTGTTGTTCACGACTTGTACTTGTTGCACTGTCTAGATGGATAGTTTATACCTTTTAAATTTGGGCACAGCTTTCTGGAAGGTGGTCATGAATAGGTCTAGTTTTGTATATATTGTAACTCATAGTGGGCCCAATCGCTGTTGGGCTCTTTTTTGTTCAATTTACTTGTATCTTTGTGTCTTTTGTTTTGTTTGTCTGTTTAGCAAGGTGTGTGTTTTTTGCTCTGATTCGATTATCCATTGTCAATTGCTTATTGTTCATCATTTTGATGTAATGCACTTTATTGAGATCATGTGAATGGTGATTCTGCTGATTTTTGCTTTAGAGGGAACTAAAGTATGCGCTTATTGACTATTGGTACTTGGGATGTTAAACGTGTCCTTCTAAAAGGAAAAAAATTCTATCCAGATTATGGAGGGAAAAGATTTATGTGGTTCTATTTCAAGAGACACACCTTGAGGATGGCACTGAGAGCCTCCTTACTAATTCTAGATATACGAAGGTGTGGTTGAATGGTTATTCTACTAATTCACGAGGAGTTGGAATTTTGGTTAGAAGGGGGTTGGGTGTAAGTGTTGACAAGATAGTTATGGACGATGCAGGTCGGGTCATTTTAGTTGATTTGAAATTTGAAGATAGGCTGTTTACAATCGGCTCAGTTTATGGCCCATGTGCAGTGGGGGGGTCTCTTTTTTGATACTGTAACTAAACTTCTGGCTGACATGAGGGGAGAAGTAATCATTTTAGGTGGGGATTTCAATTGTGTTATGGACTTCAAATTGGATAGATCTTCGGCATGCTCCTTTACTGGCCACAGATCTAGTAGAGAATTTTGTGATTTTGTGGATACCTTTGATTTGATTGACTCTTGGAGAGTCTTGCATCCGAAGACAGTAGAGTATTCATTTTACTCTCCGGTTCATGATTCCTTTTCAAGGATTGACTATTTACTTATATCAGATCATATGGCTGAGACGATAATCGAAGCTAGAATGTGTGAGCGGCATCTTTCGGATCATTCTCTACTTTTGGTTAGATTGCGTCTTGCTCCGCACTCTCCGGATTCTGCTAGGTGGAGGCTAAAACCATTTGTTCTGAAAGAGGAAAAAGCATTACAATCGCTTTCTGGTTTTGTGTCAGACTATTTTGCTGTAAATAAGGGTTCGGCTGATAGTTTAATGGTTTGGGATGCGTTTAAGGCCTCAGCTAGGTGTGAATTGAATACTTGGACATCTAGAGTGAAGAAGGAAGGGGAGGCAAAAATGAGAGATCTTGAGCTGGATCTGGGTAAATCACAATCGGCTTATGCTCGTACTGGATCAGTGAGGGATTGTTTAAAGATGGAAAGGTTGTATGAGCAGTTGCGTCTGGAGTCTGAGATTCAAGCAGACCGTGGGACTTTTTATTCTAAACAACGCTTCTGGGAGAGAGGGGATTCTGGGGGTAAATTGCTTGCGAATAGGTTGAAGTGTTTGTGCGAGAGGTCTTTTGTCCAGAAAATAAAAGATGAGTCTGTTAGGATTATTGTGAAAAGGAAGTATATTGGTGAGTGTTTTCGGAATTATTAGGAATTGTTATACTCTGAAGAGCATGTGCTGTTAGAAAGTGATCTGGTGGAGTTCTTTGAAAAGATTGAAGTTCCTTGTCTGTCTGATGAGGCCAGAGAATTTCTGGATGCTCCTGTTTTAATGGAAGAGGTGATAGAGGCCATTATTAAAATGAAGTCTGGTAAGTCACCTGGCCTAGATGGACTGCCGACTGAGTTTTACCAATCTTTTGCTGAGCAGCTAGCTCCAGAATTATGTGAACTCTATAATCGGTTTCTTATGGAGGGTGTTTTATGTCCTTCAATGAGGGAGGCAGTGATTACGGTAATCCCCAAGGAGGGGAAAGATGCATCGAATTGTTGTAATTATCGCCCCATTTCACTTTTGAATGTGGATGCAAAATTATTTACGAAAATTTTGACTTCCAGGTTGGATAAATATATGGGTTTGTTAATTGGTAGGTCTCAAGTGGGTTTTATGAAGCAACGCCATGGATATGATAATATTAGGACTCTCTTGGATATTTTGAATTTGTCAACCTCAGGAATTGATGATTTGATTTTCATATTTCTTGACGCTGAGAAGGCATTTGATAATGTGGCTTGGGCTTTTTTAAATTTTACTTTCGTTAAGATGGGTTTTGGTCCCCTATTTATAAATGCTGTTGGGGCATTACAGTCGGGTATTAGTGCAAAGGTCTGGGTGAATGGGGTACTTTCATCTTCTTTTAGATTATTTAAAGGCACACGTCAAGGATGTCCACTATCACCTTACCTTTTTAATTTGGCTCTTGAGCCATTTTTGTCATATATTCGGCAGTCGGATTGCCTATCCGGTTTTATAGTTGGTGAAGTTGAAGTTAAGGTTTTGGCGTATGCTGATGATATAGTTATTGTTCTTAGTAATCCTGTAGAGGGGGGAAACATCTTGAAGAATATGATTTCTGAGTTTGGTGGGCTCTCAGGTTATAAAGTTAATTGGGAGAAGACGGTTGTGTTTTCCAGCTCGAGACGCTCAGGTGTGTAGAAGATTATTAGATTGGAATTGTAAATCGGAAAACTGTAGGGTGAAATATTTAGGTGTCTTTTTGTCTAGAGATGTGAAAGGTATGGCGGAGTTCAATATAGATAAAGTTCTGGAAAGCATGAGGACTATGCTCCGTAGGTGGAGTAGACTCTTTATCCATCTGGGCAAAGGTTAATGCTATTAAAATAGTGCTCCTACCCAAGGTCTGTACATTATTCAATTGCTACCTTTAAGGTTTACGAAAAAAGTTTTGGGCTGTGTGGATCGGGTCTTTCAGGAGTTTCTATGGGGAGTTTCAAGGAAACCAAGGATACCCAGGTATTTAATGGTTAGGAGTGTACATGAGGGGGGTTTTGGTTATCCTAACATTGAAAATTACTACAAAAGTTTTTTGATTAAAAAATGTATGTCGTATTTCTCGTTGAATGAATCAGACATTCCAGTTTGGGCTCAGATAGAAGAGTTTAAGATGAGACCCCGAATTGAATCACTGTACTCTCTTGGAAAGTTACCTAAATCGGTCAGTACATTGCAGGCTGTCCATGCTTCCAAAGATGCAGTCACATCATTGATTGTAAGTGGAGGGCAGGGACTTCATTTCTATGGAAAGGCCTCCATTTGGCAGAATCCGGGGTTGCAGATCAATAATAAGATGCTATGCTGGAGGAGTTGGATGAACAAGGATATATTACTTATTAGAGACATATGGGATGATGACGGTATGATATCTTTTGAGTCTCTGAAGCGGAAGTTTATGCTACATGATAGGGAAACGGGGAGATATAGATTGTTGAGAGATTTGATTTCTGAGAGAGTATTCATGCTTACTGACCCTTTGTTACAAAGACCAGAAAGGTGTAGTTTTATTGTAGTTGCGCCTCGTGCAGCGTCTAGTTATTTGAGGTTGTTCCCGGTAGAAGAGAAATTTAGATCTTCATGGAATGCTCTTCGACTTATGTGGTGTGCTGAACGGGGTGGAGATATTTCTATGCAGGATTGGGAGGTTCTATGGAAGGTTCCAGTTAGGATGAAAATTGATCTAAATTTACGATATATTCAACAGAGGATTTTGGGGCGTCTGTTTTGGACTCCAGTTAAAATGCACAGATTTGGCTTAAGGGAGGATAGTATGTGTTGGAGTTGTTCTACGGAGGAAGGCACTTTGCTTCACATGCTATGGAATTGTTCGAGGGTTAAAGGTTTTTGGAGTGAGGTTTTGGATCGAGTTGATTTGGTCGGGAACATCTCTTTTCCAAGGACACCATCATCAGTTCTTTTGAAATCACCAGTGGGCACTCGTCACTTTAGCTATGCGACTCTGTGTTGGGCTAATAAGGTGTTTTTGGTGGCGACTCGTCAAATTTTACGCCTCTGGAAGACAAGAAAGAAACCAAGTATTGATGAATGGTTATCGCAGGTGCAGTTGCTGTCAAGATTTGAGAGGATTAAGTATTATGCTTTACATAAAGAAGAATTTTATAAGGAACAGTGGGAGGCTTTTAATGAACTCTATGTGTGAATTAAGTGCTGATGGGCGATGGTTTTTGTTTCAGAGTGGTTAATTTACTATTGTGTTCTTTTTATTGTGTTTGTCTTGTGTTGTGTGGTTGTGTGCTTGTGTTTTTATTTATTTTTTTATTTTTTTCTCTTGTTTTCCTCTGAATTTTTGCTAGTTAGTTCAAATTAGGTTTGTTGCGATTAGTAGAGATAATTGATAGGTTTTTCTTATTTATTCTGTACTATTTGTATCAATTTGTATAATGCTTTTTTCGTTTTATTTGTCGTTTTCTTGTTATCATCATTGTTGTTTTGGAATGATATGTATTTCTTTTGATAAATCTTTAAATAAAGTTGTCAAAAAAAAAAAGAATTAAAACACCACAGATGTGAGCGCATAACCTGATGGTACTCCAATAGTTCAGTTAAAGGGAGAGAAAAAGACAGCGCACAGAAATAAAACAGGTCCACAACACTTTTTAGGAGTTCTCAACAAGGGAGTAAAGGCAGTATAGACTGTAGAGCCGAAGTTCATAGGCCAGGCCCACTTTAAAGGGAGCAAAGCGAACTGTGCCCAGGATCACACGGTTTAAAATGCACTAAAAGTCTTTGCAGAGAGGTTGGGGTGATTCAAGAAGGTAAAGTTAGAAAGTCTGGGGCCAACCCAGTTGGCAAGCCAAGAATTTAAGGGTCACCTTGGGCAAACCGAAGAAAGGGAGGGGAGGCCAGACAGGAAACAGTACCTTAGACAGAGAGGAAGCTCCAGTGGTGGCAGTTGTTCCTGGCAGTGGTTGCAGTTCGTTGTTTCGACCAGGGGAAGAGAGGATCTCGTAGAGGAGGAAACGTGGAGTCATTGCACTGCACAGGGATGAAAACAGCCGCAGAGTTTGTCAATAAAAGGAGCGTTCCTTTTATTCGCGGTCAAAGTGGTGAAGCTTGGCTATCCGGCCGCCGGGGTGCTTGGCACGGGCAATTCGACCAAGAGACGTCTTTGGAAGGCGAAAAGGGCAAATTGGTTGGTCCCACCAGCTCAGAGGAAGAAGACTCGTCCAGCAGAATATCTTCTCTTGTCGTCGGTAAAGTGGTGAGGTCGTTGCAGCAGGGCTCCACCAGTGGTGTCGTCGTTGCAGATGGCTCAGCTTCTTCCCTCTTCGGATTCTTAGGTCCTGTGGCGACTTCTGAAGTTCCAGTCCCAAAGGCCCTGCTTTTATGCAGAAAAACCCCCATTCATCAGCCTAGCTGTCAATCACACATGCTAAATGGTGAGCCGGGCGGCTCACCACTGGGCCAATCAGAGTAGAGTGCGACTTAGGTTGCCGAGGCAACGCAGTCCAAGGTGCCAATTCCCCCCCGCCACCCCTCCTGTGGAACCCAGACAGAGTGGCACCATTTGGAGGGCTTCTGTGGAGAAGCCCGCCAAAATAGTGGAACAAAGGGCTCGACCTTAGTCAGAGTTACAGTGACGGACACAAACATCATTTTAGAAAAGAGTTCTGGCAAAAAGACCCAACCGGGGATTTAATATTAAATTAACCAGCGGTATCTTTAACACTGCACCAAAAAGTGGTGCGTTTAAAATCAATGGGAAATCCCATAGAGAATATTCCGGTGGAATATTTCGCGTGGTAACCACTACCACCAGCCAGAAACTCGACAAGAGGGGACTGGACAGTGCCCCCTTGAAAACAGACCCAGGGGCAATATAATTAACCCCTTCCAGTACTTCCACAATATGATGGTCTGCACTGGTTCTGTTCACAATTTAGGAGCAGAAAAGTCAATGGTGACTTTACATGTCCTGGGAGACAGTATTCAGTCCCAGGGTATGGAGTCTATGTTTGGGGGTCACTATGACAGACACCCCTGTGTTACTACACTGAGGGTGCTGTGTAACACACATAAAAAATAGAGGATACCCTATGGAGTAGAAAGAAAACCCCATAACCCATAAGCACACAAAGAGTCAAAGACACTGAAATCATGCCTAAGAGTGGGAGGAAAAGAGTCTCACTCTTAGCAGGAGAAAAAAACAAACCCCAAAAAGCTGCTGGGGGACTCACTAGGTTTGGGAAAGTAACCTTATGAGAGAATTCTCCCTAACACTCGCCCCCCTCGCCCCCAGACTAAGGGACAGGAGGATTGAATCCACTCCTGGATGAATCTCATACCTCTAGTCGGTTATAAACATCCTAGAGAGACCATCAACATTTTGGTGGTGACACCCTGACCTGTGCTCAATGGTGAAATCAAACCCCTGAAGGCAGACTGACCATCTCAATAGTTTTGGGTTTTCCCCTTTCATTTGCATTAACCATCTCAAGGGTTGGTGGTCAGTCTGAATAACAAAAGTAGAATCATACAAGTATGGCCTAAACTTCTTCAGAGCCCACACAATGGCAAAACATTCTCTTTCAATAGTTGCCCACCTTGTCTCAGGATCCTTCATTTTCTACTGATGAAGCAAATGGGGTGTTCCCTACCTTTCCCATCCAGTTGACTAAGGACTGCACCTATACCTGCATTAGAAAGTTTGGTGGTAGTCAGGAGCTCTTAGCACTGGAGCTTGACATAGGGCTTTCTTCAGGTTTTCAAAGGCCTGATTGCACTCCTCATTCCATATGACCTTTTTAGGGAACTTAGGAGAGGAGATCACATTCAATGGAGAAGCTATGGTCCCATAGTTCTCTATGAAATTCCTGTAGTACCCAGTGAGGCCTAAGAAAGCTCTCACCTGGGTCTGAGTAGTAGGTGTTGTCCAATTTTGCACAGCTTCAATCTTACTGGGCAAAGGACTTATTTCACCACCTCCTACCTCATGTCCAAGGTAGACCACTTTACTCTGTCCAATCTGGCATTTACTTGCCTTTATGGTCAGATTGGCCTTCTCGAGATCCTGCAAAACATGTCCTAGGTGGTCAACATGCTCTTCCCAGGATTGGCTGAACACTGCAATGTCATGCAAGTATGCCATGGAGAAGTCCTCCATCCCCGCCAGAACCTGATTTACCATCCTTTGGAATGTAGCAGGCGCATTTTTCAGTCCAAAAGGCATAACCTTAAATTGGTATAAGCCAACTGGGGTAGAAAATGCAGTTTTCTCCTTGGCATGGTCTGTCAGGGCTATTTGCCAATAGCCTGACGTCAGATCAAATGTGCTGAGGTACTTGGCTGAACCAAGTCTATCCACCAACTCATCTGTCCTTGGCAAAGGGTGGGCATCAGTCTTGGTGACTGCATTGAGAGCTCTATAGTCCACACAGAATCTCAATTCTTTGGATCCTGCCTTTGGTACTAACATAACTGGGCTAGACCATGGACTAGTAGAGGGCTCTATTACCCCGAGGTCAAGCATCTTGCTGACCTCCCCTTTGATGTGGGTTCTTACATTCTCTGACATTCTGTACCCTCTGCTTTTTACTGGCAGGCAGTCACCAGTGAGTATGTCATGCTGACCCCAAGGGGTCAAGCCTGGTGAAAGTGAGAACACAGAGGCAAACTGATTTAACATAGATTTGCACTCCTCTTGTTGCTCAGGTGTCAGATTTGAAGAGAGATTAACTCCTTCAATCTTTTCATCCAAAGGTAGGCCTCTGAGGAGATCAGGGAGAGGTTCACTCTCTTCTTCCTTTTCAGCTGAAGCTAGAAGCAAGGCTCCTACTTCAGGTCTGGAGACATACGCTTTTAGTCTGTTGGTGTGGAAGACTCTGGGAGCCTCCTTGTGATTGCCCAAGTCCACCAGATAGTTCACCTCTCCAAGTGTTCCCACAACCTTGAAGGGTCCCACCCATTTGTCCTGCAAGGCCCTCTGCCTTGCTGGAATCATAACAAGAACTAGCTGGTTTTGAGTGAACTCAACCATGTTAGCCTTTTGATCATGCCAATGCTTGACCAAAGCTTGACCAGCCTTCAAGTTATCACTAGCTTGGGCCATCATCTGTGACATTCTCCTCCAGAGTCCTATCACATAGTCAGTCACTCTGACTGGCTTGGGGGTAGGAGCACTCTCCAACCCCTCCTTAATCAGGGCCAATGGACCTCTGACTGGATGGCCATAGAGAAGTTCAAAGGGACTATAACCTACTCCCTCCTGAGGGACTTCTCTATAGGCAAATAGAAAGCATGGCAGTAGAAGATCCCACTTTCTTTTAAGGGGTTCCTCTAAAGCACCTGTCATGCTCTTCATTGTCTGATTAAACCTTTCAACCAACCCATTTGTCTGAGGGTGGTAGGCGGTAGAGAACTTGTAGGTAACTCCAAAGTTTTTCCACATGGCTTTCATGTAGTGGGACATAAAATGTGACCCCCCTGTCAGAGATTACCTCCTTAGGAAACCCAAGCCTGGTAAAAATACCAAGGAGGGCATTAGCCACAGCCTGAGCTGTAACAGTCCTCATAGGAATTGCCTCAGGGTACCAAGTAGCATGGTCTACTACAACAAGGATAAACCTGTTGCCTGAGGAGGTTGGGGGATCAAGGGGTCCAACAATGTCAATCCCTACCCTCTCAAATGGGACTCCCACTACTGGGAGGGGCACTAAAGGTGCCACATTCTTGGAACCACTCTTACCAGAAGTTTGGCAGGTGTGACAGCTCTTGCAGAACTTATCTACCTCAGCCCCCATCTTTGGCCAATAAAAGTAGAGAGAGAGCCTTTCCTTGTTCTTCTTGAAACTCAAGTGACCAGCCAAAGGAATCTCATGGGCTAGCTGCAAGAACTGGAGTCTGTTTTCTTGAGGGACTACAAGTCGTTTGTAGTCTCCAGGTGCAGACTCAGTCGGTTCACTGTAGAAGAGGCCATCTTCCTAGTGCAACCTATACGTCCCAGGCTCTTGCCCATCAGCCTGAGAAGCTGCCTGGTGGCGGAGACCTTCCAGAGTTGGACATTCTCTTTGTCCCTTACGAAAAGCTGACCTGCTGGGTCCACCTTCTGCCAGTAAAGACTGCAGCTCAGGATGGTCAGCCGGGTCCAGATCTCCAATAAGTTCTTGGCCTCCTTCAAGCTCTTCTTCAGAGTCTAGTTCAACCACACAGGGTTGTACCTCCCTCTCAGCCTCAGCTGGAGGTGGAGTTACTGGTGTAACTTTGGACAACCTAGGGGAAGTCCTTGTTGGAAGCACTGGAGTGCTTGCTGCTGGTTCCCTTCTAGAAGTCTTGAGTTTCCCCTTTGCTTCTGGTTGTTCAGCTATAGCAGTAAGTAGCTCCAGTGGAGTAGGAGTGATTTTTTCTTCCATCATCTCCTTAGGAGGACTTCTCAAGGTTTTCTCCCTTGCAGGTCTGGTTAGTTCCTGTAACCTTTTACTAGGAGGTCTGGAGGTATGTGACACAACTCCAAGATTTTTCAGGTAATTTCCCAACAGAGCCCTTCCTGGTACCTCACATTGTACACTGACAGGTATCTTCACAGTCATATCATTGCACTGGATGAGAACTGGTAACTGGGGACACATCTGCACAGGCCCTCCAGCTACCTTGGTGAGGCATTTGGGGGACCTAGCAACCTCTTCTGCCTTGAAAAAAGATTCATCCACCACAGTTATGCTGGCTCCAGTGTCCCTTATGGCAGGGGTCTCCTGACCATTCACTTGGACACTGTCCTTATAATACTCTTTAGTATTATCTGGGATAGAATTATAGACATCTAAATTCTGTTGTTCCCACAACCCCAGGGACACTAAAGAAACACTGGCTGAGACTCCAATGGGTTCATCAGCCAGTAGTAGAAAGTTTTCACTTGTCCTTGGTACTTCCTCCTCTGGAGCGAAGGCTAGGGAGACAGTGTGGACCCCTGAAGGTTTACCCTTATATCTGGGATCCCCTTCCACATGGTCAGTAGCCTTACAAACATACCATGTTCCAAATGCTTTCTGGAATGGTGGCTTGGTCTGACCTCCTTCTGGTCTGGGACCAGAAGGTACACTAGCCTGATTTTGTTTCCCAAGTGGCTTACCCTTATGGTGCTGTTTGGGGCCCTCTTTGGAATTGGAATTATTTGAATTCTCTTTGGAGTCCTTTTTAGGCTGTTTTCCCTCATCCTTTTTCAGAGTTACCCCAGAATCCTTGTGAGTGGCCCTGTTGGCAACCCACAAGTCAGCAGCCTTAGCTAGCTTCTTGGAATCTATTTCCTTTGAATCAGCCAAGTGCTGTCTGAGCTCAGGAGAGCAGGCATCATAAATTGACTCCAACATAACAAGATTTCTCATCCCCTCATGAGTGTTCACTCTGTAACCCTTAATCCATCCCTCTAAGTTTTTCAAAATGTCACTCATCCAGATAGCCTAAGGGGTACCATCATGCTTTTTGAGGGTCCTAAACCTCTTAAGGTACTGGGAACGGGTCTTCCCAAATCTAGCTATTAAAGCTAGCTTCACACATTCATAGTCCATCCTATCCACCTCCCCCAACTCCATTACCACATAAGATGCAACAGGGGGGAGCCTAGAGAACAACCAAGGAAGCAACTGATTCCCTGTGATGTCCTGGAGCCCATGATTATACTCAAACATAGCCAACCAATCCAACACATCCAACTTAGGTTCATACATACCCACAATCTCTTTAGGCATCCGGGGTCTTTTGGGACTGGAACTCCTAGAGGATCCGGGGAGAGAAGCATTTTCCGCAGACAATTTCTTCATCTCTAGCTCATGCTTGAGCTCCATAACTCTGAGCCTTAGTTCTTGGTGCTTTTGTTCAGATTGGGCACTAATTCTTTTGAACTCTAATTCAAGTCTCATTTTTTCCAGTTCAATGAATTCAGGACTTAATGTGGGACCTGACAAAGGTCCAGTAGACACAGGCTGAGGTTCTACAGCAGGCAGAGGGCCAGCGGGGACAGTTGCATTAGTCTCATTTTCCTTTTCTGAATCTACAACAATATTATCAATACTTTGATCCATATTACCATCATTACTGTTGTCTACATTTGCTGGGGAGGTAGGCTCCTCTGAACCACTACCCAGACTTTGATTTTCTAACAATCTCTCTATAAGTTCCATTTTCTTGCCTATTACAGGGAGATCCTTATGTCTACAAAGAACTCTTAAGCAATCAGCAGTTTTTGTAGAAAGGGACTCCTGGATGTAACTTTGCATAGTTGACTTGTTAAAAAAATTACAGTGCTAAGCTTTGTGGTTAGTTGCAATAAAGTATTTAGAAGCACTCTAAAATGTATACTCAATACAAATCCCACCGCTGTACACCAGTGTTAGCTGTGGCTAAGCAGTCCGACTTCTCTCAAGAAGAGTAGGGCAGTATATAGAGCATACACAATATTGCCTAAAGTGTGTTTTAAGTAAATAATTATATACTTTTTATACAAAGCTCTGGTCAGTGTTTGTTTGCTCTACTGTGTTTTTAGACCTATTGTGTATGCTCTATATACTGCCCTACTCTGAGAGAAGTCTGACTGCTCAGCCACAGCTACCAGGTAAATCTGGGTGGTGCAGACTGCTACCAATTGGGTTTACTGCTTACTCCTGTAGTCTTAATATTTGTGCAGTGTTCCCTAAGGGGACTGCACAGGATTCTGCCTAACACCTTGCGGCGCTAGTATGAGCTGGAAGTGCTCCGAAGCTCTAGAGATCGAGTGAAACCAGCCTATCTCGTCTGGCGGAGAGGATCTGGGAGGCGGCGACAGGATGTCGCCCATCCCAACGTCATCGCCCATGCCTGTCGTCATCGTCGTCGCCATGTTGGGTCTGTCTCATCCCTCGTGGGAGGGGTGGGGGGTCGAGGGAGGCAACGGGTGACAAGGAGGCGGAGGGTGCCTCTTACTCTTTTTGGCCAGTGGTTCCTCTGTCGCCAGAAGGTCGGCCGTCGACGGCGCCGTGGGAGGGACTGCTGGCGCGATAGGCAACCTTGTCCATACCTCAGAGACCGGAGTATGCAGTGCAGAGAGAATGTCCACCGAGAGATCTCTAGGCGGCAGCTGAGGCGGAGGTGCTAACGGAGGCGGAATAGGAAGCTGGGGTGCAGGCAGGGCGCCCAGGCCCTCGTCGCCTTGCCGCTCTTCCTCGACAGTATCCTCGCCGTTGTCCTCTTTGTCAGCGCGCTCATCATAGGGCCTGTTCTCGCCGTTTTCCTCCTCCTGGATGTTTTGAATGTAGATGAGCTCCTCCTCTGAATAGATATCCGTGGCCTGGAGGACCTCTGTGGCCTCCCCCCCTCTTTGCGTTCAGAGAGGATGGCCTCGGGGAGATGACCAGCATCTTCTTCTCCAGGGTCTTCTCTATGGGCCGGAAAGCTGCCTCCCTCCTGGGAGGAAGGGACACCCTCGCCTTCAGGGTTGTGCCCTGTGAGTCCGCCTCAGCAGCCTTTGGAAGAGACGCCACTACCCCCTCGATGGAAGGCTGGGCCTTCGCTGGTGTACCTGGGCCTTCGCGGTCAGGACCGGTCCCTTGTCCTGTTTGGCCTTGGGCATCCTGGACACCTTGTCCTGCTTGCCAATTTCCTTAGGGGGAGGGTCAGCGCCCCGATCCCCCTTTGCCTTCTCCGGCAGGTCGGTCTTGAGCTTCTCCTTGAGTTTGCCCGGATGTTCTGACTTCCTCTTGGATGACGATCCTGAGCGCTGACTGGTTACTGAAGTCGCTGGAGATGTCGGATGTGCCCTGGCCGCCGAGGAGTCCGCTGCAACGACGCTCCCGGGGGCAGTGGACTCGCAGTGCTTAGCCTTCTGTTGGGCACCCTCAAAGGTCTTAGAAGCCCGCGCAGCCTTCTTGGAACCAGGAGAGACATGCTCCTGGGAAACCAGAGCAGAGGCCTTGGCCTGTAGCCACTCTTTCAGCCACCTATGCCGATCCTTCGGCGTGCGAGCCGTCATCTCCTGGCAAAAAGCACAATCTTCCTCCTTGTGCGTCGGGTACAGACAGTAAAGGCACTGGGAATGCTTGTCATCCGAGAAGACATTCCGTAAGGTGCAGTCGGAGCAAAGCTTGAAAAGGGATGTTGAATCAACCTCCTTCTCCTCCTCCAACATGGTCCATGCGGCACGGGCCTGAAGAATCTTCTGGAAGCCTGCACGAAGAAACTCGACTAAATTCGCCCTTGAGGGGCGCTGAACAATCCGAAAACGAGTCCCTGTTAATCGGAAGGTTGATCGATGGAGCACAAACCTCGATTGACCAAAAAAATAGAGTAAAACTCTTCCAAAAAGCAAAAAACGCAGTAAAAGTACGAGAGCTAAACACGAGGACTCCCAACACTTGAACGTGCAGTAAAAATCTGAAGATGGTTGCTATAGGAAGGTCTTAGGTGGAGGGCAGTCATTGGCTAGGGGCAGTATGACCCAGAACTCAGTGATTGGTTGTTGCTTTCCACCTCTGGCACTCCTACGGTGGCCTCTTTGACTGGCAGCTCCTCTCGCTTTACCAAAGGATGAGCAATAACGAAAGGAACACTGCAGCGCCCAACGACTTCCCTGCAGCTTTGGAGGTCTGCAACCTCTCAAGGCTCTCGTCAGCCTTGCTGCCAAAAAGATGGAGACCATCAAAGGGCATGTTGAGGAGCCGGGCCTGCACATCAGGAGCAAACCAGACTTGTGCAACCACGCAAACCTGCGTATTACGGTGCTCGCCGCCATGGACCGGCTGACGCAATCTGCCATGTCCAAACCCCACTGAACGGCCTCACACATGGCATCCTTGCCATCCTGGACCATAGCAAGAAAACCATCCTGTTCGATCCCCTTAGGGAATATGTTCAGCCGCTAAGGAAATACAGTTCCACAGAGTGTGCGTGAAACGTGACAAGGCACATACTGAGTTGGCCGCCTGAAGAGCCATACCCCCTGAAGAAAACACTTTCTTCGTCCAACCATCAAAACACTTGTCGTCCCTATCAGGAGGGATGTAGGATACAACGCCTGCTTTGCTGGGGCCGTAGCCGCCTGCACCACCAAACTCTCCGGAGTGGGGTGCTTGGTCAAGTAGCAGGGGTCGCTACTGGCTGGGCTGTATTTTCGTGGCAAAGACTTGCCCACTGCCAGGAGACTCTCCGGAGCAGTGCAAGCCGCCGCCACCCTCCTCTGTAGGGCCATATGGAACGGCAGTACCGGGTCAGTTGGTGGACCTTGGAGGATATCCGTGAGGTCATACTGAAGAAAATCCCCTGGGGGAACAGACCACCCCAAGTACTTGGTGACCCTAGACATAAGGCGCCGGTACGAGGAGTCGGCATGGGTGCCAGGCTCAGGCCTACAAAACTCCACCTCCGGAGAGGTGTCCAGACCACTGGCGTCGTGCAGGGGCTGACGCAGGTCCTCAATCTGGCTATGGCACGAGAGGATCTCATCTGGCACCGTTTCAGGAACCATGCCATCATCAGAGCCCTCATCCACCTCCGAAATGTAGTCAAGATGGTGGAAAGTGGGCACAGAATGGGGAACAAAGCCATGCTCGGCCTTGGCCAGAGCCGTTCTAGGGGGTTCCACCGTGCCCCGGGGTACCCCCGTCGAGACAGCCTCGAAAGGCGTCGAGGGCGTCGAGGCCAAACGCGGCGCCAACAGCATCGACACAGGTCTCGAGAGTGGCGTTGATGGTTTCCTCGGAGGCCGAAGCCTCGAGAGAGTCCCGCGACGACCTCGGCGCCACAGACGTCGACGTCTTCCTCGAAGACATCACAGGTGCACACGGTCTTGAGCGCGTCGAGGGACATGGAACAGGCATGACTAGATCGATTCCCCTTGTCTGAGCGGGACCGTTCCCGCGAATCGTGCCGACCACCCGAGCCCTAAGGCGTACGAGCGGTGTCTCTAGTCCGATCACGACCAACCCCACTCGGAGTCGCGGATGGACCAGTGCCCTGCGATTCGAGAATCGCTAGCATTTTCTTACCAAAGGAAGCCCATTCCTCCGGAGTCGCCTGCTTGGTGGGATAAGCGACCCACCGACGGGCGGAGTCCTCGGATGAGGACGGGGAAGGCGACCGATGACGGCGCTTCCGGGAGTGCCTCGAAGAGGCAGAAGAGTGGCGGGACCCACTCCGGGACCGAGATCCACTGGACTTCCGACGACGATGCGGAGAGTCGCCCCTCGAATCGTCCGTCGAAAGCCCCGTGGACCTCGACTTCCGGGGCTCGGACACCTTACCGACTGACAGTTTCTTCTTGCGCTCCCACAAGGCATTGGACGTAAGCACCTGGCAGTCGACACAATCATCCGTGTCATGGGCCTCCCTGAGGCACCAGAGGCAGGCGTCGTGCGAGTCCGTCACCGACATCTTGGACCCGCAATCCCCGCACTTCTTGAAGCCCAGATGCGGGGTGGAAGAAGAGGTAGACATCTCGAAGAACTTTTTCTTCACAAACGAACAGGTTCGAAGAACCGAAAGAACAGAAACTCCAAAGAGTCGAGGCGCGCCGAGATCTCCGAAGCGAACACGTTCACGGAAAAAACAGAACTGAGGCTACGGGTGTCGTGCGTCCTACTTATAACATCCGGTGACGTCGGCCATCAGAGGAGGTCCTCAGGGACAGCGTATCGACGTTATCGACGCAGGACGCAGACGCTGAAAGATTTTCCGAAGCAGCACAGCTGTGGTGATTACTGTCATAGATATGGAATACGTCGGAGGACCCAATCCCCTCGAACTCAGTGATTGGTTGTTAGGAGAAAGTAACTTCAGAAATGAAACTGATTTTTTTCTTTACTGAGGATTCCCAGCCTGACGACAGGGAATATTCATGAGCATGTGAATCCATGCAAGACCCCATGCTGGAGAAATATACATACTGTCTGTACTTTTATTATTTTGTCACTAGCTTAACCATAGCAACGCAGAAACTACAAGAAGCGAGAGATCCGGAGCAGGCTTGCAGATGCTTACATGCAAACTAACCTATGGAGCTGCAGGTGCACCTGAGGGACCCGACAGAACCTTTCACGACTAACATATGTTGAATATAGAATAGCACAATGTAGAGGCCATGCCATGGCTTAGGAAAATTACAGTAGGCTGTTAGGAAAGAATCTCATTTATGTGTAATTCTCCCTCCAGTAGTGTAACCCCCAACTTTTTGCGGATGTTAAACACCCTAGTCTGACTTTACCAGAGGAGCCCAGCCTTCTGCTGCACTGCTCTGGGCTTTTCGCTCACTTTTTATGGGGAAACTGACATGCCCTTAAGACAGTCAGTACAGGGAGACTTTGTTTCACTTAGTCCTTTCCAATGTTGCAACTTTTCTGCAACATGTAACCAGTGTACAATGTACCTTCCAGTACAGTATACTTGGGTCTACTAGTCATTTCCAAAGGCCCTAGATACTCTCGAAGGATTTTTTTAGGAGAAGTGCAGATGTGTCTTGGACAGGGCTGGTGGCAGCTTATCATTTTGTATACTTTTAACCCTTTCCTGCCAGGTAAACCGAGATTACCGCGTTTGGCTCAAATAGGTGGCCTTGCTCCAAAATGGCCATGCCACGAGGTTCTTTGTCCTGTCCTTTGGCCATCTTGCCCCTTCACCTTCCCCAGGTCGAGCCGACCTGGGTCAGTCCTTATTTGGGCATGCATTCTCCCGAGAAACGCCAAGCCTTCGCAGGCTTCTGCATGCCTTGTGTGTGTGCCTCCAGGATGTGGGCTGGAACGTCTGGTTCCAATACACATCCTGGGTGCCAGAGATTCTGGAGTGCTGTGAATGTCTGGGACCACTGTGGTCCGTGATTGGTCAACGTATGGTATGCCTGTATGTGAGCAGATCTCCCATTGGGTCCTCTTCGTTTTGGAGCAAAGGAGATTCTGGATAAGAGAAGGCCCCAGACACCCATACCATGTCGATCTCTGGAGTTCTCACTGAATGAAGGATAGGATCCTAGTATCCTGAAATTAAGAAGCCGAGTTGAGGAACCGCTGGTAACCCACTGGAAGGTTTGGCACCCTGAGCCTGCTGTCGTCCCGTGCGATCCCTCTACATCTGGTCGTCCTAGAGGGTCTGCAAAGACGCTTTGACCCATTGGAATGGTGGGACCAACTATTCTCGGCACCTTCATCAAACCATGCAAGTAAGCCTTCTCGGAAGTGTCCCTGGGCCAACCAGTAGGCTGACCAGTTTACGCAAACTCTTTGCCCTGATACTGCCGCCGTTTCGAGGAGGCCCTCGAAACTTGGTACATTGCTAGCTCTGTGTTCACGGCACCCTCACACCGAATTTCGAACACTCGACGTTCCCAGGTCTGAAGTGAGACAAGTGCACCAGAACCGGAACATAGGCGGTTACTGTGTCGCCCAGCCGTGGTGACGACCTTTGCAGGCGCGCTGCATTTGTGACAATCTTGCCCCTGAAGCCTGCTGCAGGGAAAATAGCCTGACCCATCCACCAGGAGCGGTATCGTCGTCACTGAAAGCCTTAGGGCTGCCAGATTGCTGCACTTGAACCTGCAACCGAAGTTGACTCTACTGCCGAAGTTTGGCCCGTAGTGCGCCGGGGGTCGGTGAGTAGTTGCAACCCTAACCGGTGGCCCCTTTTGCCTCCATTCATTTTTACACACAAGTGGCCCCTTGGGGCCCCCTCTCCTTTCCACTGCTAGTACAAACTATTCCCAACTCTTGGAATCGACTCTCCCCTCAAGTTGAGACCCTCCTCGAATAGTGGGAACCTATTCTTCATCGCCTCACCCACCTTCCTGAGTTGCTACAGACCCTTGAATAGACCCGGTTTTGCCCATTTTAACTACTGTGTGTGCTAGCATTGCATGTACATTTGAGCATTAGGCTCCAGTCTTCTTAAGGATTGGACTGCCTCTTAGGAGTGTGTTGGATGCAGAAGGGACTAAAGACTATTTGCACTGCTTGTTTCCTTCCCCTTTTAGGTTGTGGACCCATTTCGTGCATTAACCCTTTAGACCCCATTGGTCTTGTATATATGTATTTTGATAGTGTTGGCTTAATAGTATTACTGTGATTTGATTTGTGTGCTCAAACTCAAAGGCCTTGAAATAAATGTATTAGTATTTTTAAGAGATCTACACCGGACTGGGAGTGATCTGAAAGTGTCCTTTACTCTGTATGCTCATTGAGGTCTTTCAGTCACCCTCACCCCTCCTGAGACCTAGTCTTGACCTCCGCCAAGCTACTTTGATTGGTGTGGCTTGTCCAGAAGGTTACCCTGTTCCAGGAAACTGGGCTGGCCTCCTGAAACTCTGCCCACCAGGTCAGAGTTCAGAAATCCATCTTAACATAGGCCACAACCGTTTCAGCAAAGGCTTAGCTGAATTCAGAGCGAACATGAGAGCAACCGTGTGGGACAGGGCCTGCTGCCAAGGCCACTGAGATACGATTGACATGCCATTCCCTGAACTACATTAACACTGGCACAGTAAAATATGGAGAAAAAAAAAATCGGATTAAACAGAGCTCCAGGAGCCCCAAACACGGTCTCTGGGCACGTGACCTGGCTGAGCTGATGATGAACCGAGATTGCAGCTGGCAAAGAGGAGCAGTCTCACACATCCAGACAGAAGTTGCAACAAAGTCGTTACAGGAGAAGCAGAGTGTTGCATGATGAGAATGAGCACTCTCACAGGCATTGGAGGTGCACACAGGTTACAATGCATACACATGGTTGTTCTTATTAACTTGAAAAGGCACACATCGAGCTGAGGACTTTTTGGGTCCCAGACCTGGGGGTGACAGCCCTAGCCAATCACAATTTATGACCCTAGGGATGGGTAACAATGGGCAAGAACCAATGATCAGACACTCACACTGCAACGTTGTAGATGTAGCATATTTTGGGGGTGGGCCAGGCCTGACATCTGACATGGGAGAGCCAATGAACTAACTCGTATATAGTCCACTATAGGTGGACTACCACTCAATGTCCAATCCACTTGTCCGATACGTTTTCTGGAGAGGGGCCCAGGTTGCGACATTTGTGTGGCGTAAGAGTCTAACAAAACTGGCCTGCATGCCAGAGCTCACTGAGATGTCACTGGATTTTCTTTGTCCATGTACAGAACCCTGTTGGTTTTGGCTCTAATAAACCGCAATTGAACTTGCTGTCAGTCTGGTCCTGCATTCCTTTTGGGAGTGGGAAGGAGTTGAGCCTTCCATGAGTTTGGGGTCTGTGAACTCCTAGTAGCCCTCCTGCTTACCTGGGAGTTCTGTTTCAACTAGTCTGTCAGAATAAGAACATGCTTTCCCCTGAGGGATAGCGCGAAACCCATCAGAACTAGCCTGATTGCTCGCAACTCCAGCATGTTGATGTGCCAATTGCACTCCACTGGAGACCAAAGGACCTTCACTTGTAGATTCCTGCAGCAAGCTTGCAGCTCTTAAGAGACTCATGTGTGACCATCTATGCTTCGGACGATGGAGGCCTAAAGGGGTCTCTGCTATCATGCTCTGCCTACTTGCCTACCATGAGAGATTGCAGACTACTGACTTTGAAACCCTGAGGATGTCCTTCATGTTGTCAAAATACTGAGACCATTGATCCCTCAATAGCAATTGAAGTGGGGATTGTATCCACAGCCTGGCATCTGGCACTAGAAACATGCAGGAGGCCATAAGACCCAAGAGACAGATGAAGAAGCTGCTGGAAGCCCGTCCGGGTTCTGGAAGAGTGCGACCATCTGACTGAAACCAGTGACTCTTTCCTCAAGGGGTTTGAGGGGGGCTCCTTCGCCACCCAGGTGTCCAGGACTAGGTTGTTGAATTGGAGCTTCTGTATTGGTGTGACATGGGACTTCTGGAAATTCAGACAGAAGCCCAAACTGTGAAGCAGGGCACAGGTGTCCTCGAGCTATCGATACCTGTTCTGGAGACCTTCCTCGAATCACCCATTCATCCAGCAAGGGAACACTTGGACCCCAGATCTCCTGAGGTGAGTCACCACCACTTCCATCAGCTTGGTGAGAACCCTGGGAGTTTAGGCCAAAGGTTTGCACTGTGAACTGATAGTGTGTGTCCCCAATGACAAACCTCAGGAATTGCCTGTGCTTGCGATGGATTGTCACATGGAAATAGGTGTCCTGAAGGTCCAGCGACACTAACCCGTCCTACCTGGAGCTGCAGAGCCTGGAGAATTTCGCTCAATGTCACCATCCTGAACTTGTCCTTCTTCAGGAACTTGTTCAAGTCCCTGAGGTTCAGGATGGGGCGGAGTTCTCCCCCTTTCTTGTTACCAAGAAATAGTGAGAGTGCCAGCCCGCCCCTATCTCTTTAGGTGGCCCCTCCACAGCATCCTTTAAAAGCAGGTTTCTCAGTTCTTCCAGTAGCTCCTGTTCCAGTTGCTGGGGAGCCGGTGGTAGTCTGGCTGGTGTTCTTTTTAGGAAAGGGAGGCAATATCCCCATCTGGCCAGCTGCAAGGTCCAGGCATCTGAGGTTATTTCCTTCAACTTTTCCCAGTGTTCAGAGACATTCCTTCCAACTGGGGAAACGTGTGGGGAGAACTCAAAGCGGCTTAGCGGGCCCCACCAGCCGACACTGCCGAAGTTGATTGGCACTTAGAGGTCACCATGTCCATGCCGGGGCGTGCGAAGCGCCCTGGCACAGTTTGGCCTGCGGAAGCCGAGCCGTCCTACCAAATGGGCATAGCGCCTCTAGATCCAAAGGCGAAAGATTATTTGGTCAGCTGCTGCACCGCAAGGCCTAAAAGTGTTTCAGCAAGGTTTGATTCCTTGAACCGTGCCAGGGATTCATCAGTTCCAAGAGGTGCTCACCATCAAAGGCCATATCAAGCAATTTATGCTTGCACATTTGGGGAGAGCCCTGAACCGTGGACGTATGCTGCCTTCCAGAGCACTGTAGATGTCCCCCATGGAACAGCCAATGCAGGCAGCTATGTCGAAACCTGCCTGACGGGCTTGGCATACCACCTCCTTCCCATCACTGACCATGTCCAAAAATCCATCTCTCACCTCTCCAACTGGGAGTTAGTCTATCGCCTCCCCGATCATCCTCCAGAGTATGTGCGAATACGTGGCTGTTAGGGAGAATTTTCATTCTATGGCTAATTTCCCTTACCTATAGAGTCCCCCAGCAGCTTTGCTGGATTTGAAGGGTTTGTTTTTTTCTCCTGCTAAGAGTGTGACTCTTTTTCGCACTCTTAGGCATATTTGCTATGTGTGTTCTAGGCTATTTTTTGTGTTTAATGTCTATGGGGTTTATCTCACCCTCATAGAAACGATCTTTATCCACATGTGTTACACACCACCCTCCGTGCAGTGACACAGGGGTGTCGTAGCGACCCCCAAACATAGACTCCATACCTTGGGACTGACTACTGTCTCCCAGGGCATGTAAAGTCCTCATTGACTTTACTAGTCACTCTTTATGAACAAAAGCAGTACAACCCATCTTACTATGGAGGTACTGGCAAGGGTTAATAGTTTTTCCCTTATGTTCATTTTCGAGAGGGTACCGTACAGTCCATCTCTCAAAAGTTTCTGGCTGGTGGCAGTGGTTACTACCAAAAATATTCGACCGCAAATATTTCCCTATGGGATTTTCCTGTTGTTCGAGGCCACCACATTTACTGACAGCCTCTAACATACCGCCGGTTTATTCTTATATTAACTTTACTCCGGTAGGTTTTATTTGCCAGAACTTTTATATAAATTCTTTCTCGTGTCTTTCTCCAAGATCCTAAACCCAGGTCGGGGATCCTTTGTTCATCCCTTTGGCGGGCTTCTGCCAAGAAGCCCTCCTTTCTGCACCACTGAGTCTGGGGTGGAACCACTGTGTGGGAGGGGGAGTAGGACCCCCTGGACAGGGTTGCCTAAGCAACCCATGTCGCACTCTGCCCTGATAGGCTGGAGGGTCTCCCGCCAGGATGACCACTCCACTGTGTGAGTAACAGCTAGGTTGTATGAATGGGGATCTTTTTGCATAAAAGCAGGGTCCCGAGGACTGGAAGAGGAAGACGTCGCCACTGGAACTAAGAAGCCAAAGAGGAGAGAAGCCAAAGACATCTGCACCAACTGAACCACCGGTGAAGCCCTGCTGTAGCGTCTCACCACTTTTCTCCACACAACGAGAGAAGATCTTCACCTACAAGAGCCTTCTTCCCTTGAGCTGGTGGGGCCAACCAGTTTGCCAATGGCCTTCCTGGACCTGCCTTGGTCAAATCGCCAGTGCCCTGCACTCGGAGACCGGTTAGCCGGGCCGCGATTTAAAGGAGCGTACCTTTAATTCGTTTGGCAGCACCGCAGCTGGTTTCATCCCTGGGCAGTGCAGTAACCCAAACCTTTCTGCACGACTAGAGTCTCTCTTCCTCTGCTGGATCTCCCGAACTGCAAGAACTGCCAGGAACAACCGCCACCGCAGGAGCCTCTTCTACATATTAAGGTACTTTGTTCCGCCAGGCCTCCCTTTTCATTTGGTAGCGCTTAAGGTGTTTTAAATCCTTTACCTACCTGCTGGGTTGGCCGCCCCTATCATTAACATTGTCTTTCACCTTCTGCATCCACCTTTTCGAATCGTTTAACAAAGACTTGACTGCAGCTACGAGAACATTATGCTCCTGGGCTCTTTGCCCTGTGGCACAGGCCCATTGACTCTGGTTGAATCTATTATAACTGCCTTCTCTAGATTGCTTCTCAACTAGAACTGTGTTGGTGCACTTAACTCTTATAACCACCTCTTCCTTCCCACTTTAAAAACTTGTCAAGTGCCATTTTGCTCGGTTTGCACCTAAGTATTATACATGCCAAAGTACTGCCTTGCCTAAACTTGGTCACAAACTTATTGGGAAGTGTTGCTAGGGTGCCTAAGAGTATATTCCTGTATAACTTGTTCTTTCCCTCCCTTGTGAGAAATTGCTAGAGTGCCATTTGTGTTTGGTTTTCACTGTGCCGTTTTGCTCAGTTTTCACTCCTGCTCAACCTTGTCTACAATTTAACCAGGGAGTTGTGTATACTTTTCTTGACCGATTTTAACTTGCTTTGATAACTGTGATTTAGGTGTTGAACTAGAATTGTGTAAAATAAATATATATTCTTGTTAATACAAAGCTTTGGTCAGTGTTTCTTTGTACCATAGTGCTGTAGCCCTATTGTGTAAACCCTGAATACTGCGCATCTCCCTCTTGAGATATGTCCGACTGCTTAGCCACAGCTACCAACTAAATCTTTGTGGTACAGACTGATACCAAAGGGGATTTATTGCTCATACCTGTAGTCTTAATCTTCGGTAGTGCTCCCTAAGCGAACTGCACAGGATTCTGCCTAACAGTGGCCAATGCACAACTGGTGTTAGATTGCCTCCAGTGCCATCCTCTAAAGCAAATTTCTTGATCAGAGCGTCAGTCTTTTTGGACTGCCTGTCCGCCAGCAGGTTTGAGGGGACAATACAGACAGTGATCGTGGCAGCGTGGACCGCAAGGATCTCAAGAGTAGGGTGAGTAGACAAAAAGAACAAGTCGCCCCTGGCCGCCTTGTATTTTTACATCAGGATCAACTGCTGGTGTTGGACATGGTTGTTGCCATAAAGCCCTGATGGGATCGGATATAGCTGCACTGAAAGGCAACACACTTTTGCAGCATCAAGGCCAGAGCCGCACCCGCCATGGCATTCTCAAACATTTGGGTCTTAAATGCTTAAATGCTTCCCACTCCACTCTCGGGGTACACTTACTCAAGTATGACTTACCCCCTCCTCAAACAATCGCAGTCGCACACCTGTGTCGATGCCTCTTCTTTAATTGTGAGAGGACGAATGGTGAAACTCACTCCGTGAATATGACCTCTTCTTTTCTTTTTTGCGATGCCGGTCCTCCTCGGCTGTGAGGCCTACCGTGTCAGGCACGACAATCTGGTAGCCTATCAAACCAGAGACTTAGAAGTTGAGGAGCGCCAACTTCACCAATCGTTCCCTTTGGGTTCATGTGCTGACAGAAACCGCACAACTTGGCGTTGTTTTCCACCGGAGACACCACACAAATTGGAACAACAGGTCAGCGTCACGAGAACAAAACACTCACGAAAAGATAATGTTCCAAACAATGTGCCAAGCATGTGGAAAAAAGGAACTGGAGTGTGGGGGCACAGTGACATGTTATATGTACTGGCAACGTCACATCCAGAGTAAAGGAGTGGCACAGTCGAGGCATTCTGAGACCAAGAGACAACCCTAAACTGCACTATGCCCCCTGTCAAAATGTTCAGAGCAGCTGCTGCTGGATGGAGACATCTATGAAGATGAGGAATCTGCGGGAAAATGCAAACCATTGAAATTATTTTTGAATGAATAAAAAGTAATTCCTGTTCCCGCTGGAGGTATTTTATAAGCAAGCATAAAAATATTGTTGCTCTAGTGGTATGCCACTTATCTGTTGGCTGCATGCCCACAATGGGACTTGTGAACTACTTGTCCCTGTCTCTTGAGGAAAATGTAACAACTGGACAACAATACACATTATCCTGAAAACTATGAAAGGACCTAAGAGACACTGCTGCTGTGTCAAACCAAAAAGAAGTGGCATGTTAGGGTTGAGTGGTAAAGATTAGGTGACTGATATAAATTAACTTGTTAACTGCACCGGTAGCTAGTGTTTGCCATGATACAGCATATGGAGTAGACATTAAATACCTACTGCTAAGAACTCTAGTTCAATAGTATCTAGTCATCATGCTCTGTTCAATTTGATGCTCTAATTTCATTGCACTATTTATTCCGTGTCACCCAAAAATTAAATGGGCAGAGAAAAAGGTGTGCTTGGCTCAAAGAAACATTGGAAGTAATTAAATCAGGTCTGGTGTCAGGTACTCAAGCAATCCTTTAACGTACACCTAAAAGTGTGCAGTGGAACAGGAACAAAATTGTTCACAGATCTTGCCTTGGACGTATCAAATGCGGATGGAAAGGCAAGTAGGATCAGGGGTAGTACTAACAACCCATTATCCTCCTGCATAGAACAGGCGGGTCGGAAAGCACTGTCTTGTGGGAGAAGCTGCATTAGATGTTATCCCCAGCCATAGAAAGGGGGAAGGTGCAGGAAGAGGACTGCAATAAGCAGCAGTAGACTCTTGAGGACAACGCTGTTATGCTCACCTGGTATCCACGGGGAAGCCACCCAGCCCTGGTTGGATGATTTGCACTCTCAAACCCTCTCCCGGTCCCTTGGAAAGGCCTCTGGTTAAAGATGGGTCTGCAATATAGGAGAGCTGGATTCAATACCAGATTGTCTTTATGTTTTCCCACCTCCCTTGGCCTCAACTCCTTCCTCCCCCTTGGGCCTTCTCCTCACCTTAATATTGTAAGAGGTGGATTTTCCGTCCTGCTCCTCGTGGCAGGGGTGCGTAGATGTGGGGGGCGAGCAGCGACCAAGTTACTTCACTGGTGCAAGCCCCCCTGTGGGAATCCAGGCCTGCTGCGACTCTGTAGGTTTGCTGCTTTACAGTCTTTATATGCAGTTCTTATGTTCCTCTTAGTTTGAATAATAATGTCTTGCTTCTTTCCTTTTAGGTATGGAAAGGTATTTTGGTGTTGTCATGCAGTTTGAAGATGAGCATGGGCCGGTAGGCGAAAGCGCGGTGTGCGTGATGCTGTCCGGTGAGTAATGCGCGATGCACGGTGCCGTTTCACCTTTTATATTGCTAACCTGTGTCTTTTCTCTCCTTGCAGGTTGCGATGTTCCTCGCCGAGCACTGTAATGTTCCAGCAATGATACTGACCAGGAGAAGACTACCAGGTAAGAAATGTGTGGATTTCTTCATTCGGGAGGAAACGTGAGTAAACGCTTACTAATGCCATCTTTCTTTCTCCTCTTTCCAGGCTATGGTATTCCAGGATGCATGTGGTGCCGGATGATGGAGTTCGTACCTTCAGGTGAGTGGAACTGAAGTCAGCGATGGATTGAAGACAGGATACTGTTCCAGGTAAGTTTCGTAGTGTTCTTTCTCTCTCTGCAGGTCCTTGGTTTCAGGTAAGCTGGCATCAAAGAACTGGACACAGTGAGCGTTACGCTGCCCACAGCAGAATAACGCAAAGCATGGTAAAGTAGTACAGGTAAAATAGTCCCAGGCCTGACACACCCAAAGTAGTCCAGGTAAAGTAGTCCCAGGCCTACCACACCCAAAAGACTAGACCGCATAGCTCAGTTCGTTGTAACTGAGCTATGTGTGTGCCTCCATGTTGGCTGAACCCCCCCCCCCCCCCCAAGTTAAATAGTCCCAAGTATATAGTCCCATTCTAATGTTGGTTATGAGCCGCCAGGACTGACTCCAAGAGAGTCTTGGATGAGGTTTGAAGGCCTTTGACCTGGCCCTAACTGGAAGGCTGACTTGCCAGTGAGGGCCAGGGGCAAGGGTCATGACAAACGCCACATGAGAATCACTGAAACAGAAATAACAACTGAACAGTGACTGCAGCACTGAGGACAACTAGTCATCACTCTTCTCTCCCTTACCATTAGAATCAAACAGCATGTGTCAAGAAGCAGACAGCGATTCTACATTGAAAAATATTGGTGGAAAGCAATTAAGCCTCAAAAAGTTTACAAAGACAACATGCATTTGGCATCCTTGATCCTTTCACTACACAGCTTTGCATAGGAAGACCTGGAAGTTGAGTGAGCCAACAAAATCTAAAATTTGACACTATGTTTTCCCCTGATCAGAAAACATTCTTTTAGATGCAAGGGCACATGCACAGGCCTCATGCCCTCCTTTCTTGCCATCACCTTACAAGGGATGGGAGGCTTGGAGATTTTCAAGGAGATAACCTAAACTGGATTTTCTGATGAATGATTATAGGGAATATAGTGGATGAAAGAGTTAGGATCCTCAAGGTGCCAGAAGACCAAAAATCGGGGCCTAAGACATTTGTTGGAAATCTAGACACATTTTTATTAATCAGGTGGTAGGTATAGACTGAAAAATGACATGATGGGCAGCGTTCCTTTAATGTGGTACTGTTGGTCCTGAAGGTTTGCATTGCCTTTCCTTCCCAACTATTTGAAACACTGCCCAAAACCCACTGCTGACTGAAAACATTTTTTCATAGCAGTTGAGCTGGAGATCGTAAGAGATGGATGGATCACAGGAGATTGGAGGTTTCATCACATTGCAAAATGGTGAGAGTGAGTGCAAGTGAAAGTCACTGCACTTTCAGCACATACCTTATGCCTTTACATATTTAGAGCTTTTGAGGGAAACATATGGGAAAGTGGTATGCAGGAGATTTACTTGGTGTCATGGCCACAGGCCCCAGAACACAAAAACCACACCATGTAGTGATGGGGGCAATGGGTCACTTGACTCACATGTGTCCCTTTGGGACCCATAAACACAGGAGCCCTGGCTGGACTCAGTTCTGGAGCCTTTGGCGCCAGGCTCATATAGAAATGTGAGCAGGAACACTTTATTTCAGTGCAGGAGTGCTTTTACTTTATTTCAGTGCAGGAGTGCTTTGATTTTACAAGAACTTTCCAGGAGCTGAAAGCCTTTATTCCAGAGAACATCCTCATGTGCTGACTCATTGGCTGTGGCTCCCTAGGCCTGGTCTTCATGTGCTGACTCATCGGGTGTGGCAGGGTGTGGCTGAACCTGGTGGGCGTGGCTTCAGAAGCTCAGCTATATAAGCTGCTCCATCCTTAAGGCCGGTGCTTCGCGTTACTGTGCACTCACGTGCAACGTGACGCTCACCGCCGCTTGGACTAGTTTACTTACCTTTGAAACCAGTCGTTCTCCTGCATACTCACCTCCAGGAAACCAGTGCTTCATCGCTTCATCTGCAGACTCATCTCCTGACATCCAGTGATCTTGATCTCGACGCTGCAGCACCACACTCCGCATCCACGAACTCGGACCCTGTGAAGAAGAAAGACAAGGTTAGAACATCCGTCCTAGGTCTGCGCCACATTTGAACCCAGCACGCCCCCTAGTTAACAACTTACCAGCTAATGTACCACTGCAGCTTCGCTCCTCATTCACTCTGGCAGCAGCCTCGTGCTCTGCAGCTTCTGCCGGGCCGGCAACATCACCTGCAAGGGAAGAAAGCAAAAGAGCAAACATCAAAAGTGGAACGGACAGCAATACAAGACAACAAACTTTACAATACAACAAAAACAGATGAGGAAAGACAAAGGCAAACAGGAACACTTACCTTAAGTATGGTGGCTTAGTCGCAGCAGGACTGGACTACCACGTGCAAGGCACCAGTGAAGAAACTGGGTCCAGATCATACAAGCGCCCCTGCCAGAAACAGCAGGATGGAGTGCTCCCCAAAACGAATCAACAGGTGAGCTTTCCAGGGACAGCGCATCCCATGGGTACCATGGTTTGGGAGAAGGTGTCTGGAAGGGGGATCAGGCGCACAAGCTGGCATACTCACGCCCCCCATTCTCCACGCAGGAGCAGTCCCAAGCAGCATCACCTATTACCACCAGTCACCACATAAGCGCAGTGGGCGAAGTCGGACCCGAGCGACCTCACCCCCGGGAGGGCTGCATCCGTGCCCCAACGCCTCCGCAGAGACCAGGTGAGCGTAACACTTAGAGGGAGGACAGGAATAATGAAATGGAAGCAGCGGAGCCAAAAGAAATTATAAGTTACTCACCGTAGTGACTAACGTACTCCTTGTCCATAGTCCCCTTTCCTCCATACTGTATGGGTGTCCCTCGCTAGGGACGGGAAACAACCTTTTTCAGCAGAAAAATGTGTCTTCCCTTTAAATTTAGATGCGCGTGTGGGTGTGGCCCTGGGAGCATGCACTGCCGACTCCGCCCACTGGCACCACTCCTCAGTCCCCTTTCACGAATCGACAATATTAAGATTGCCTAATGACGCAGGTTTTATTAAGGGGGCAGATGGTGGGACGTGTGGAGGAAAGGGGACTATGGACTAGGAGTATGTTAGTCACTACGGTGAGTAACATATAATTACTCCTGCGTCCCGTCCCTTTTACTCCACACTGTATGGGCGAATACAACTGAATGCAGCCCCTGGGAGGAGAGTTGGCCCGCTTAAGAAAACAAGTTCTTCAGAACTGCCTGGCCAAATGCCGCGTCAGACCTGGTACTGGTTTCCAAGCAGTAGTGTTTGCAGAAGGCAGAGGGAGTGGCCCACGTAGTCGCTTTGCTGATAGTCTGCCATGGGACGTGTCTTTGAAAAGCAACTGCTGTGGCCTTTCTCTGATAGTGTGGCCATGCATGTTTGCTGGTAAAGGATTATGCTGCCCCTCGTACGCCTCCTTGAAGGCCATAACCATACACCTAGCTATGGAAGCCGTGGATGCTTGATGACTTGGTTTCGAGACTCCAAATGTGATAAACAGGGCATCCGATTTACTGAAGCTCTTAGTCCTGTCTAGGTAAAAGCTCAGAGCACGCCTGACTTCTAGGCAGTGCAATACCTACTGAGCCTTGTCCTTTGGGTTAACAAAGAATGTTGGGAGCACTATCTCCTCGTTTAGATGAAGGAGGAAACGCCCTTAGGCAGAAAAGTAGGGTGTGTTCCAAGCACCATCTTGTACCAGTGAAAGGTTGTATAGGGCTTTGAAGCCACCAGGGCTTGAATCTCGCTGATACGTCATGCCGATGTAAGGCCCATCAGGAGGGCCGTCTTAATGGTAACAAGCCTGATGTCCGCCGATGCCATGGGCTCAAACGGCTTGTGCGCTAGGGCGCAGAGCACCATGTTAAGGACCCAGACAGGGTGTGGCTGTTTTACAGGCGGATATAATCTGGTTCGACCCGCCAGGTGTCTCAACCACCGGATTGGAGGATGAGCATATATCATCTTGTAGGCTCCTATGGCCGACAGATAGGTGCGGCATGTGTCCACCTGCACACCAGAATGGTCCAGATACGCTGAGAAGGATAGAACATCGTCCAGCGAGCATGTCAGTGGATCAATCATTTTTGTTTCCGCCCAGTGACCAAACCTGGTCCACTTGCTCTTGTATGGACTCCTGGTGGAGTCGCTCCTAGCCCCCTGTATGATAGCCAGGTTATCTCTCGACAGGTGAAGATGCTTCAATGGGACCTGTTCAGAAACCATGCTGTGAGGGCTAACTTCTGCGGCACAGGGTTAACCACTGTGCCCCCATGCTGGGAGAGTAGGTGGGCAGGGACCACGGGGAGGTGTACCACCGGGGGAGATCCGCCAGATGGAGGAGTTCCGAGAACCAGGGTCCTGCGGGCCACTACGGCGCTATCAGAATGAGCCAAAGGTTCCGGGAGTCCCTGACCCTGCCGATGACCCTGTGAATCAGAGGAGTTGGGGGAAAAGCATATGCATTCATGCCGTCCCACAGAATCTGTAATGCGTTGCCCAAGGAACCCCTGCCCTGCCCCTGCCACAAGGCGAACTGTGGGCATATCCTGTTGTCGACAGTGCCTACTCCCAAATGTCGATCGAAAGCCTGCAGACAGGCGGTGACCTGGTACCCCCCTGCTCTTGATCTAATACATGCAGGTGGAGCGGCCTGTTTGGATGCAGACCGATCTGCTGGTGATCATGGCCGGAAAAGCCCAGAGAGCAAGCCAGATGGCCATCATCTCGAGCCAGTTGATGTGCTCCAGCTGCTCCCGATGAGACCAGACTCCATGGACACTGTGGTTGTCCAGGGTAGCCTCCCACCCATCTAAGGACGTGTCCGTGGTTATGGTAATCTGCGGTAGATGGCTGCCAGAATGGCCCGTCTACCGGCAGGCTGGTGTCTGTACTACACCAGATTAGGTCTTGGTGGCGATGTTGTGATATGCCGACTTGCTCTGCCTGAGAGCCCTCTCCTGATTCCAGGAAGCTGAGAAATGAAGCTGCAGCCTCCTCCTCTTGAGTCTCGTATGCAGTACGGCAAGGAGACATGCCACCATGATTCCCAGCAAGTGTTGGCACCACCAGGCTGAGGTTACTGTCCTGCTGAGGAAATGACCCGTGGCCCTTTTGATTGATGCAATCTCGTCCGGTGAGGGAAAGATCATCTCTGCCCTTGTATCCTAAAGAAGACACAGAAATGTCAGAGTCTGGGTGGGTAGGAGCTGTGACTTTTTGAGAGTGATGGAAAATCCCAGGTCGTATAGCGTATGCATCAGCGTGGAAGCCGTGTGGTGTACTCCCTGTGGCAATCTTGCCCTAACTAGCCAGTCGTTGAGGTACGGATAAAAGATGTGGCCCTGCACCCTGAGCAGGGTTGCCACCGCATTCATTAGACTTGTAAAGACCCTCGGGCTAAATTGAGACCAAATGGTAGAATTCTGTATGGACGGTGAAAACCCATGATCCTGAACCTCAGGAAGGACCGATGGGATTCCCAAATCGGGACGCGCAGGTAAGCATCCTTCAGATCCACGGAGCACATCCATTCTCCCTCGCACAAAGTCTCTGCAATGAAGGTTGGGGTAACCATTGTGAACTTTTGAAGGGGAAGGGAAAGGTTCAAGGAAGAAAGGTCTAACACAACTCTCAGGCCAGCCTGGTTCATTTTGTGTATGGCAAAGATCCGGGAATAGACACCCCTGCCTAGCTGAGAAGGTGGGACTTCCTCTACCGCCGGGCTGGCTACAAGAAAACGGATTTACGCCAATAGAGTTGGTGCCCCAATCTGCGGGAGCGAAAGGGAGGAAGGAGGTAACAAAGGAATTGGTAGGTGGAAGCCCGTGGAGACTACTGAGAGGATCCATGAGTCCATGAACCTTGTCCTCCATGAGTGTGCGTGAAGGGCAAACCTGCCCACCACCGGAAACTCGTGGATCCGGATGGACCAGTCACAACTTTTTCCTCTGAGGCTGGTGCTGAGGAGGGGTACTGGAAGAAGCCCTGGTTTGATGCTTTGTGCGGCTTGTATCTATGTTGGCTCTGGGACCCGTCAGGTTGCCTGGACCATTTCTCCTGGAAGCCCCTGAGGCCTCCAAAAGCCGATTCCTGTCCGAGCGCTGTTGTGACTGGCTGTATGGCATGTTAGAACCGACAAGGATTTAGCGGTCTGGGAGCTATTCTTTTTCTTGTCTAGTACCTCCTCTGTTGTAGAGTGGAACAAGTCGCCTGTCTCAAATGGCAAGTTGAGGATGCGTTGCTGCACATCTAGGTTGAAATGCATCGTCTTGAGCCAAGCCGTCCTCCTCATGTCGGTAGCGATGCATATGGCTCTGCCTGAGGCGTCAAATGTGGGCCACCATAGATTCCATTATGTCTTGGGCCAAAATTTTGGCTTCGACCAACCCTGCCTTGAACCGTGCATGGCTGTGGGTAGGAGGCTCGGGAAGAAAATCTGCGATCTTCTGCCACAACTTTTGGTTAAGCCCTGCCGACAGGGTGTCAGAGCTGGCTTGATGCAGGTGAAGCGTGGCATTGGAGTATACCTTTTTTTCTCCAAAGGACTCCAACAGCTTTTCCTCCTTGCCCAGGAATGAGGACGCAGATGCAGCTGGGGAAGATTGCGGCTTGGAATACAGAGATGATGCTGCTATATCAGAGGAATGTGGCTAGGGGTGTACCGACAATAAGAGGGCATCCCCTTCCATCTGCCTGTATTTAGCAAACAGACACGTATTGGTAGGCTGGGTGGAATGAGGCTTGAACCAGCCCTTTTTGGCTTGGAATGCCACATCTTTCTGGAGAGGGATGCCAGTTCTCATAGAAGGACGCAGCGTAAGAACCTCCGCCAGGACCCCCGCCTCTGGTTGCTCTGCCTGTGGCTGGGAGAATGCCTGAGTACTACGGCAGACCCGCCAGCCTCGTAGGGAATAATTTAGCAGACGATGGTGTGTGCGGGTCTTCCTCCTCGTCCGTGTCTGCCGCTGTATCCTGCACATCTGGGGGTGCAGGAGTGGGAGGTGGGCGTGGGCAGCTGTGGCGTGCTGACTGGCATTGCAGGAGGCAGCTGAGGGGGTTGAACTGGGGGCTGAGCTATCATAACTGGAACGGGCGCGGGCACCAGTGGCTGAGCTGGTCCCAAGGCCTGTACACCTAGCAAACAGGAGTGGCTGAGTAGGGGCCGGAGCATGCTCTGTCCTGGGCGGCCCTTGTCTCGCCATATAGGGAGATGAGTACCTACCCAGCGAATCGGAGGGGTAGGACGTGGACCAGGTAATAGGAGTTGTCCAATCCCATCTGGATGGGCGCTCTCCAGCCTGATCGAGTGGGACAGGCATGGGCTGAGCCGTCATTTTGTCTGGCGGACCGGCCATTTTGTCCTGCTCCATGCCACGTGCCAGAGACGTGGTGGATGCTAAGCTGGGCCCAGCATCCACCTGCACGCTGAATAGCAAAGGTTGAGACCTTCCCTGAACCTCAGGTCGAGACCTGGGAGGCGGTGTACCCTCGGCCATGGTGCCGGTAGTGCTGCATACAGGCGCCCCCTCAGACATGATCCCAGTAAAAGAGCCCTGCGGCCCCTCAGCGCTAGCACCAGCAGGATCTTGAGAGCCCCTCGGCCTGCGGGCTGGTAGCTGGAGTAACCTTGGTCTTCTTGCTGGTTTTCGGATATGGGGGGTCCCTCCCCCTCCCACTCAGGCACTTGCCAGGGAAGGAGTGACTCTTACGGGGTGAAAAGGAGAACAGAGCACTTACCTTGGGCCTGGTCTTCCTTATTACATATGCTTTGAGGTACTCTGGCCGTGATCCTTCAAAGAGCTTTCTCCAACAGACCAACCGATTCTTCTGGGCGCGCAGAGTCAAGGCGTTGCACGCGGAACAGCCGCCCCAGCCATGGTCTGCACCAAGGCACTAGAGGCAGAGTGCATGGGGGTTGGATGTAGGGAATGGACTCTCTCAGACTGGACAGCCACTGAAGCCCATCATCGTCAACATCCGGGGAGGAGAGTGGCATCAGAGGACAGAGCAGTACCTGACAATTAGAAGTAGAAAAGAGAAAAAAAGAATAACTTCTTCAGGGGATGAGTACGTGGAATAACAAGGTCAGAGGCCTAGCCCAGGAGCGCTGGTAAAAGCGGTCCGCCCCCGTTGATGCGGAAAAGAGGACTGGGGAGTGGCGCCGGTGTGCAGAGTCAGGGAAGGGAATGCTCCGAGGGCCACACCCCGACGCGCATTTAAATTTAAAGGGGAAGACATGTGTTCTGGTGAAAAAGGTTCCGTTTCCCGAACATAGCGAGGGAAGCCCATACAGTATGGAGGAAAGGGGACGGGATGTAGGAGTAAGGGGAGCAAAGACTCCAAATGGAGCTACGCACATGGGGCTGAGGTGAAATGACCAAGTAATATTGAGATCAGAGAGGGCTCGCAGGAACACAAAAGGAAATGGGAAAGGAGAGATATGGTTGCGTACGCCAGTAAACAAACACCTGCTACAGCAGAGGTATTCAAAATGTGGGGCACATCCCCACAGGGGGGTATGGGGGGGCGCGAGAGTCAAGCATGAAATGTAAAAAAAAAAAAAGAATGTATTTAATTGAGATTGGAGGAAATGGGCAGGGACGGCTCAAATGGTCGGACTGGAGCATAAACTGTCTCAGCCACCAAAGTGGCACCTGGGCTGGCTGAACTGTCAAAAGGGACAGTTCAATTCAGTTCCCCAGCTGTACATGCTCAATGAGCCATTGCACAGCTCATTGGAAATTCTGGCTGGGGCACTGCATGTCTGTATGTGCGAGGGGGAACTCCTGCTCCTCCTCACACATACGGACAGAGCAGCCTGGAGTAGGGCCTTTCAGCACACACACGCAGGACCCTGCAGAAAGTATGTTTATGTTCATTTATTTTTTATTTAAATATGTGTATGGATGCGTGTATGCTTTTGTCATGAGTGAGTGTAGGGTGATGGGTGCTTGCGTGAATGATAGTGATTGCAGGGTGAATGTGTGTGTGGGTGTTTGTTTTTGTCCATTGATTTTGGCAAGTGGGGGGCAGAGTGGGGGAAGGAGGGTTGTACACCAAAGGCAATTTAAAGTATGCTCTAAAATGCAACATTGTAACCCATTATTTTACATAAAAATCATGGGGGGGCCAAACCCTCCTTGATTGGTTTGGGCTCTCTCACTGTGCTCTGTCGCTATGGCATACCTGGTGGAAATATTTATGCCCCTCCACTTAAAAAAATTCACCAGCCACCACTGGTCCTAGGACTGTGCTGGGATCAGGGTGGGGGAACCCAGGGACTGTGGTCGGAGCAGGATGGTTTGGCCCTACACAATTTCTTTCCCTCTGAGGCTGGGGCTGAGAAGGGGGACTGGAAAAACTCCTTGTTAGCCGCCTCGTTCCGTTTGCGCCTGTGCTGGCTAAGGGATCTGTCCGGTTGCCTGGACCGTTTCTCTAGAAAGCATCTGAAACCTTCGAAGGACTGACCCTTGTCCGAGTGCTGGTGCATTTGGCTGCAGGTTTTAGGAATGGACTTGGTGAGGATCGCTAACGATTTTGCGGTCTGCAAGCTATTCTTTTCCTTATTGAGTTCCTCATCCTTTGTCAAATGGAATGGGTCCCCCCTCGAAAAGGCAGGCCTAGTATGTGTTCCTGCACATCTGGGTTGAATTTTGTCACCCTTAGCCACACCATCCTTCTCAGGTCCGTGGCAATACTAATGGCCCAACCTGAAGTGTCAATAGGGGCCACCGTGGATTCCCTTATATCTTGTGCCACGATTTTGGCCTCTGCCAGCCCAGCCTTGAAGCAAGCCTGTCTGTGGGTAGGGAGCTCAGGGAGGAAATAGGCAATCTCCTGCCATAACTTCTGGTTGACAACAGCCAACATGGTATCTGAGTTGGCCTGGTGCAGATGGAGAGTGGTGTTGGAATACATTTTCTTCTAAAATGCCTCCAAGATCTTTTCCTCCTTGCCCAGGAATGCCAAGGCCAAAGAAGATTGTGGCTTGGAGTACAGTGATGCTGCCGCTATCACTGAGGAATGTAGTTGGAGTGTGCCTACATTAAGAGGGGGTCCCATTCCGTTTGCCTGTATTTAGCGTCGAAACACCCATTAGTATGCTGGGTATAGTGTGGTTTGAGCCACCCTTTTTTGGCAAGCGCTACTACTTCCTTCTCAATTGAGTTCCCGTTCTGGCAATAGGACGTCCTTCTCAAGTGAGATTCCCGTTCTGCCAATAGGACGTAGTGTGAGAACTTCAGCCAATACCCCCGCCTCCGGTTGCTCCACCTGTGGTTGCAGGATTCCTACGTACTCAGCCAGACCCACCAACCGCTCGCGAAAAGCTTTGGCTGACAATGGAGTGTCCAGGTCCCCCTCCTTGTCTGTGTCCACTGTTGTGTCCTGCGAGTCCGGGAGAGCTAGAGGAGTGCTGGGCGCAAGCAGCTGTGGCATGCTCATTATCTGTGCCAGAGGCTGCTGAGGTGGCAGAGCCGGGGCTGCTGTGACTGGTAACAGGCATGGGGGCTGGGGCTGCTTGACTGGTACAGGCATGGGGGCCCAGGGCTGAGGGGGACCCTGGGGCAGTGTGGCCGTGGGTACTTGCGGCTGAGCAGGAGGGAGCATGTCCCTGATCACGTCCATGAGGATGGCACACATCTGTGATGATCTCATGAATGCGAGGAACTTCTCGAAGAACCTGTCTTCACAGGCCGGAGTGCCTGCTGGTATAGGCATAGGGGTCGGGCCTTGAGGCTGCTGTGTCCTGGGCGGGCCCTGTCTCGCTGCATAGGGTGAAGTCAACCTGCCCTGCGAAGTGGATGGATAGGATGTAGACCAAGTGACAGGGGTTGACCAATCCCACCTGCAAGCTTGTTCCCCTGCCTGGTATCGGAAGAGAAAAGGCGTGGGTGAGCAGTCATTTTTCAGGCCCAGTGGTCATTTTGTTTTGCTCCATGCCTCATGCTTGCGTCTTGGAACTTGCTGCGACCGGCTTCCACAAGTGCGCTGATCGGTGGTGGTTGAGACCTATCCTGCAACTCACGTCAGGGCCTGGTAGGTCAAACGATTCATGCAGCCTTATTCGACAGGAACATTGTCTGAGGGGGAAGTAATGCATGGGAAAATATGTTTTGCCCAGAACAGCTTATAACACCGGATAACGAGGGGGTACAGGCAACATAGTTCGCCTCGGCACGAAGCGTGATCCCCTGCCCTGGCGACTTGTGGAGTTTAGGTGGAGTTGTGGTATTCAGGACCCAGAGAAAGAGGTTCCCTGAGCGTCTGATGCAGTGCTGTAGATCCAGTACGGAAGAGGAGTGGAGACACCCCACCAGCGGGAGAGCCATGTATCCTGAGGCTGGGGCCTGGACCGCCAGTGCTACCAGAAACAGGGCGGGATGAGAGGAGGAGCTGCAGATTGCCAGTTGCGGTCCGTGGCTGCAGTGGCAGCCTGGTACCGGCAGCTAAGGGAAGAGCACCCCCCCAGATGAAACGAGGCACAAGGAGTTAAAGCATTGGCGAGGAGCACCCCGGGAATACCTTGGGGTGCCGTGTGGAGCCCAGTGTCATGATGCCTACCCCCGGGCATCCGGATCAAGCCCATCAGCCCCGGGAGCAGGCATCCAGACATTTACAAAAACCCCAGCAGCCCCAGCTAGGGGCTGTCTGGGTTCAGTCCTGGCGCCGTAGGCACCAGGCTCATAATAAAAATCAGTCCTGGCGCCATAGGCGCCAGGCTCATAGACATTACTTGCCTCATGCAGACCATGCTGCAAATAAATCCAAGCCAACGTGAGGCCTGGATGGGACTATTTTACTACAGGGACTATTTTTTACTCGGGTGTGGTCCTGGGGAACTTCTTTCCTGGGACTACTTTGGAGGCTATTTAAAACACGCCCGAACAGCAGCACATGCTTCGTGTTATTCTGCATCCAGCAGCGTGACTCTCACCGTGCCTGCAGCCAGCATCCAGTCTTCTGCCACGCCCGCCTCGAATCCGGAGCTCCTAGAATAAAGAGGAAGAAAAGGACAAGGTTAGAAAACAAACTTATTTCAAATTCCTCACCTGATTCCGGATCCATTTCATCTCCCGACCTGGAAAGTACATCAGTCCTGCACGCATCGCTTCGCCAGCTCCAGCACGGCGCCATACTCACCAGTTCTCACAGCATCTTTCGATCCGGCACTGTCTCCATCATTTCCTCGCCGTACTCCGGCACTAGGGGCACAAGAATAACAAGGTGAGCCAAGGGAATCAACAAATACCTCTTACCACCATAGACTTACCTGATTTACCACCGGCGGTATTATTCTCCATATCTTCATATGCCGCATCTGTAAAGAGGGAGAAAAACAACACGTTAACGCATGCAATAGTTACCGGACTGCGTTGGGTAACACAGACTCTTACCTGAACGCCAGCAGCAGCTACGAGACCTTCTCCTCACGAACTCAGTTGCAACTTAAGGAAGGAAGGGGACAAGAGTGAACATCGGGCACATTGAATTCTTTGAACTTGATACTTACCAATCCCGCCTGGGACTTCAGAGTCAATGCTTACCGGAACTCTCCCAACGCCTTCAAACCAGTGAAGTAACTGGTATCTACGCGCCCCTGCAAGACACGCAGGATGGAGAGCTCATCTTTTACAAACATAAGGTGAGGCTACTAAGGGGATATCGGAGGTGAATAGTGGGGAAGAGCGAGAACCGTTGGGAGGCCATCACTAAAACCCACAGGTGGCTAATCCCCGTCACCACTTGCAGGAAAATACTTCTTCGGGTCCAGCAGACAAGACTAGGCGGGCCAGTCCAGACAGTCATCTCTGCACTACGCATCACGTTGACGGAGACCACAGTTGTCTGGGTCCGATCGACACCCCTGTGGGGTCCAGGTGAGCGTAACACCCAGCCCACTGAGTTGCTTGGGAGCAGGACGCCAGGAAGGAACCAGAGGTGAGCCTGAGGGACGAGGGAAGCCGCTCCTGCACAGACGGAGGAAGCAACTTTGGCGCAGAGGTACCCGCAAGAGAGTGGAAGGTGGGAGAATCCTGAGGGGCCGCTGGGACCCGAACACATGATGGAGGAGAAGTTAGAAGCATGGCAGAGTTAAGCCCTTACGAGGAGCTGCACATGAAGTGGCTGTGGGAGCAGCAGCAAGAGGAGCAGCCCCCCTATTGACAGATCTGGAGGTGACAGAGCTTAAATGTGTAGGCCTGCGACGGGTGGTGCACATCCCCAGCGGGCCAAGAAGGGGAGACAGCGAGTCTTCAGACTTCAGGGAGTCCAAGGCAACCAGAGGAGAGGCAGTACTGCATTAGTGGCCGATCCCCAGGTACTGAAGAGAGAGCTGTGGGACCTGTTGGGGGAACGGCCACAGATGCTGCCAGGAGGCAGAAGTGGCAGCATGGTGTAGGGCTGTAGAGCCCCAAAGGTGTGGAGAGAGGAGTGGGCCCCCAGGACCAGTGGAATCCCCCTGTGAGGAGGACTACTGTGGGAGGGACCGGATTGTGGAAGAGCCCAGGGAGAGGGACTGACAGTGGAAGCCCCACTGAAGGAATAGCCTAGCGAAGGAAGGCCGGGCTGAGGAAGGTCTTCCCAGGCCAGCGCCCTATCTGGGGTGTGCAAAGTCGGTGAGGCTGGAAGAGGGCAAGGAAGGCAGCAAAGTGGCCTGAGTGGGTTTCAAATCTGCACAAGGACAGTAGAGGGCACATGTGGAGGAGCTGGAGAGGTGCCCTTGCACAATGCCGCTACCAGGACGGTGAGGCGATAGCAAAGGCCAAGGGAGAAGGGGGGCTCCAACCTTGTTCAGCAGAGATTGGTACAATTAAAAGTGATATCCAGGCCATCCTGGAGGAGATATGGGGGATGCAGGCAGACAGGAGCGAAGGCAGCGGATCTCTCAGCAAGGATGGACACCCAGGAGAAAAGAGTGGAGGAAGTGGAGGGTCACCATGCCTCGAGGGGGATCTTAGAAGTGCAAACAGAGGCCTGCTTTTTGGAAGTAGAGAGATGGGAGGAGGAACTACACCTCAAGGTAGATGACTTCAAAAACCGTCAGAGACTAAATAACCACTGCTTTTTTGGGCTGCAGGAGGTGGAAGGGGAATCCCCGTGGACCTAGAACACAAGAAATAAGTGGAATGATCTTGGGTTCCAAGGAGGGGGAAACGGTAACCCTAAACAGAGTGCACCATGCTGGAGGAGGGAGCAGAGGACTGTACACTGTTCTGCCGCGGTCGCATTACTATGGTGACAAGGCAAAAATACTAGATAAGGCGAGAAGAACAAGTTACTTTCTTACCTGGTAACGTTCTTTCGATGGGATGGTCCGACGACATATTCCATATCTATGACATGTAACCACCACAGCTGTGCTGCTTCGGAAACTTTTTTTTCGGCATCTGCGTCCTGCGTCGATGCGCCGTCGTCGAGGACCTCCTCCGACGTCCGACGTCATCCGATGTGATAAGTAGGACGCACGACGCCCGTAGCCTCAGTTGTAGTTTTTTCCCCCAGAACGTGTGACATTAGTCAACTGCCAGTCAGACACAAAGCCTTGCGAAAAGTAAGCTGCAATCGCAAAAGAAATTCTGCAGCGGGGAAGGCAGGGCGGGAGCGATATGGAATACGTCGTCGGACCATCCCATCGAAAGAACGTTACCAGGTAAGAAAGTAACTTGTTCTTCGAGGGGATTGGGTCCTCCGACGTATTCCATATCTATGACAGACTCCCAAAGAAGTACCAGAGCAAGGAGGAGGGAAAGAATTTAGAATCAAAATTTAGATTAGCCAATCAAATAGCAGAGCAAAGGACCGCCTTGCCAAAGGCCAGATCCTGTGCTCGGATGGAATCAAGGGAATAGTGACGTACAAATGTATGTACTGAAGCCCAGGTGGCTGCATCACAGATGTTGCGAATAGGAACACCCCTCTGCAGGGCAGTAGATGCAGCCATACCCCTGGTAGAATGGGCCCGCAAGCCAGCCGGTGGGTCCTTACCCGCCAAGCGGTAGCACTCCGAGATGGCCAAAATAATCCAGCGAGACAAAGTCTGTTTCGTCACAGCTTGCCCTAAACGCTTTCCAGCGTAACCAATAAAGAGTTGATCGTCCACTCTGACCCGGGACATGCGCGAAACATAAAAGCTTAAAGCTCTCCTCAGATCAAGCCTATGGAGCCTCTCCTCTTCCTTACCAGGATGCGGAGGAGGATAGAATGCCGGAAGAACAACCTTCTGGGCCAAATGAAATTCCGTCACTACCTTCGGAAGAAAAGAAGGACGAACTCTAAGGACAACCCTGTCCTTGTGAAATACAGTGAAGGGTGGCTTAACTGAAAGTGCCTGTAACTCACTCACTCTGCGAGCGGAAGTAACCGCAACTAAAAACACAGTTTTCAGAGTTAACAACCTCAAAGGGCAAGAATGTAAAGGCTCAAACGGAGCACCCATAAGAAACTTAAGAACAAGGTTTAAATCCCAACCGGGCACCAGGAAAGGTGACGGAGGGAACACATTAGTGAGCCCTTTCAGAAACAGAGAAATTAAAGGAATTGTAAAATAGGAACACACTTCAGACGAGCGCTTAAAGATGGACAGCGCCGCCAGGTAACCTTTAATGGTACCCACTTGCAAGCCCCTGTGGGCCAAAGAAAGTAAAAAGGACAGAACCATGGGGATGTCACATGCCAAAGGATCCACATTCTGAACTCTGCACCAGTCGCAGAACTTACGCCAACGGCAACGGTACAGAGACTTTGTTGCTGGCCTTCGGGCCGAAAGCAACACCTCCATCACGTCTTCAGGGAGGTCCCAATCCCTATACCTCAACCTTTCAGAAGCCAAGCGTGAAGGTTGAGGGATCTGACCTCTGGATGGAGAACCTGACCCCCCTCCAGTGAGAGCAGATCGTCTCGGTAGGGAAGACGACGCGGAGGGCAGATGAACAAGTCGAGAAGGTCCGGGTACCACGTCCTCCGAGCCCATGCCGGAGCAATGAGGATCATCCGGGAACCGAACTTCCGTAACCTCCGCAGCACTTGCGGGATGACGGGGACTGGAGGAAACGTGTACAGCAGCGGGAATGACCACTCCACCACAAACGCGTCTCCTAAGGCTTCTTTTGGAGGAAATTCCCGCGAGCAAAACCTTTCGCACTTCCGGTTGACACAGAAGGCAAAGAGATCCACTTGAGGGGTCCCCCAAAGGGCGAAGATCTCCAGGAGAATCTCCTGAGCCAACTCCCACTCGTGAGAGATCGTGCTCTGCCTGCTCAGAGCGTCCGCAGTCACGTTTTCGTCTCCGGCCAGATGAACTGCCGAGATCGAAACTTCGTGCTGGATGGCCCAGAACTCGAGCTGCATCGTCTCCCTGCACAGAGGAAGTGACCCTGCCCCCCCCTTTTTGTTGAGGTAGTGCATGGCCACTGTGTTGTCCGTCAGGATCAGGACACTTTTTCCTCGCACAGTCGGCAGAAAAGCCTTCAGGGCTAGCCTGACGGCCCTCAGCTCCAACAGATTGATATGGAGTCTGGACTCCGACGGAGACCAACGACCGCTGACAGTCAGCCCGTTGGCATGAGCTCCCCAACCCGTGAGGGATGCATCCGTCACGATCGTCACCTCCGGCCAGGGAAGCCAAAATGGAGCCCCCTTCATCAAGTTGCCTTCGACGGCCCACCACAGAAGGTCCTGGGCGACCGAGGGCGGCACCTGAACCGGGTCCGACATCCTGCCGGAGGACTGCGACCATTGCGTCTTGAGCGCCCACTGCAAAGATCTCATCCGCAGGCGAGCCTCTGGCACCAGAAGAATGCAGGATGCCATGAGGCCGAGCAACCTCAAGAACTCGAACGCTGGGAGCGTCTGGGCATGCTGAAACTTGTGCACCATCTGCTGAATGTGAAGAGCCCTCACCTGGGGAGGAAAACACTGCCCCAGGGAAGTGTCGAGCACTGCTCCGATGTACTGGAGCCGCTGTGTTGGCGTCAAATGGGACTTCTTTAAATTGAGGGAGAAGCCCAGCCTGTGAAGGGAGTGGCAGGTGACGGACAGATGATCCAGGACTTGCTCGGGAGAGCTCCCCCTGATCAACCAATCGTCCAGGTAGGGGTAGACGTGAATCCCCCCTTGCCTGAGATGCGCTGCCACCACCACCATGAGCTTGGTGAAAACCCTCGGGGCGGAGGTCAATCCGAACGGCAGGACCCGAAACTGAAAGTGCGAGTCGCCAACCGCGAACCTCAGGTACTTCTAGTGCTTGGGATGGATCGGCACATGGAAGTAAGCATCCTTGAGGTCGAGTGACACCAACCAGTCCTGAAGCTGAAGGGCCTGGAGGACTTGAGAGAGAGTAACCATCTTGAACTTGTCCTTCCTGAGGAGTTTGTTCAAACCGCGCAAGTCCATGATGGGTCTCAATCCCCCGTCTTTCTTCGAAATCAAAAAATAAGGGGAATACCATCCCTTGTTCCTCTCCGCTACAGGCACCAGTTCTATGGCGCCTTTCTCCAGCAGGGCCTGAATTTCCTGCGCAAGGAGCAGATCCGGACTCTGCAAAGAGGTTCCCCGGTGGATTGTCGCGAGGCCTGTACCGAAAGGGAAGACAGTAGCCGTGGGTTATGATCTCCAGAACCCACACATCTGAAGTAATGGCTTGCCACTCTACAAGATGCTGCGCCAGCCTTCCCCCAACCGGCGAACCATGGGACATGGCCTCATGACTGAATGGGAGCGGCTGCGGCGTTACCTGAGGGCAAAGAGGCAACTGCCCGAGCGGCCTTGGCACCACGGGTACCCTGTCGTCCACCTCTGGTACCCCTGCCTTGGCCTCTTTGACTGCCAGCTCCTCTCGCTTTACTGAAGGACGAGTAATAGCGAAAGGAACCACCCCTCCACTGCTGTCCCCTAGGACGAAAAGGCGGAGGCTGGCGAACTGCAGCGCCCAACGACTTCGCTGCAGCTTTCGAGGTCTGCAACCTCTCAAGGCTCTCGTCAGCCTTGCTGCCAAAAAGGTGTTCACCGTCAAAGGGCATGTTGAGGAGCCGAGACTGCACATCAGGAGCAAACCCCGACTTCCGCAACCACGCAAACCTGAGTATCACGGTGCTCGCCGCCATGGACCTACTGACGCATTCAGCTAAATCCAAACCTGACTGAACGGACTCACACATGGCATCCTTACCATCCTGGACCATAGCAAGGAAACCATCCCGTTCGTCCACTTCGGGAATATGTTCAGCCGCTAACGCAACACAGTTCCACAGAGTGTGTGTGAAACGAGACAAGGCACAAATGGAGTTGGCCGCCTGAAGCGCCATACCACCAGAAGAAAACACTTTCTTCGCCCAGCCATCAAAACGTTTGTCGTCCCTATCAGGAGGGATGGTAGGGTACGACGCCTGCTTTGCCGGGGCCGTGGCCGCCTGCACCACCAAACTCTCCGGAGTAGGGTGCCTGGTCAAGTAGCAGGGGTCGCTACTGGCTGGACGGTATTTTCGCGACAAGGATCTGCCCACCGCCGGGAGACTCTCCGGAGCAGTCCAAGCCGCCACCACCCTTCTCTGTAAAGCCATATGGAACGGCAGTACCGGATCAGTTGGGGGACCAACATCAAGGATGTCCGTCAGATCATCCTGCACAAACACCCCTGGGGGAGCAGACCATCCCAAGTACTCAGAAACCCTAGCCATAAGGCGCCGGTACGAGGAATCGGCATGAGAGCCTGGCTCAGGCCTACCAAACTCCACCTCCGGAGAGGTGTCCAGTCCACTGGCATCATGCAGTGACTGTCTCAAATCGTCAAACTGACTATGGTCCGAGACAATTTCATCTGGAACCTGACTAGGAACCAGGCCATCAGAATCCTCATCCGCCTCTGAAATATAGTCCAGGTGGCAAAAAGAAGGCACCCGAGAGCGCTTGCTCTTAACCAGAGCCTTCCTAGGGGGTTCTCCCTTGCCACGGGGTACCTCCGACACGAAAGGCGTCGATGGCGTTGAGCGAATCGGCGCCGGCGTCGAGAGAACCGGCATCGGTGCCGAGAGGATCGGCGTCGACATCGAGGAAATCGGCGTCGACGTCAGATGCAGCGCCTCCAGCATCGGCGGCGTCGACACAGCCCTCGAGGCCGAAGCCCCGAGCGTGTCCCTCGACGACCTGAGCGTGGACGGCTTCGACGACTTCCTCGGAGCCGGAGTCTCGAGAAAGCCTGTCGACGCCCTCGACGCCTCAGACGTCGATGTCTTCCTCGAAGACCTCACCGGTGCACACGGTCTCGAACGAGTCGAGGACCGGGACCTGGAAAGGGTACGGCGAGAACGAGTCTCCTTGTCCGAACGGGACCTCTCCCGTGACTCGTGCCGACCACTCTTGCGAGCGGTGACTCTCGACCTCTCACGACCGACCCCACTCGGGGGCGCGGGCGGCATAGTACCCTGCGACTCAAGAATCGCCAGCATTTTCTTCCCGAAGGAAGCCCATTCCTCCGGCGTCGCACGGCTGGTGGGGTAAGCGACGTGCCGGGCAGAGTCCTCCGAGGAGGACCTGGAAGACGACCGGTGTCGGTGCTTCCGAGAACGCCTCGAAGAGGCTGAGGAGTGGCGAGACCGACTCCTAGAAGGAGACCCACGAGACTTCCAACGATGACGCGGAGAGTCACCCCTCGAATCATCCGTCGAAAGCCCCGCAGACTTCAACTTCCTGGGCTTGGACACCCGACCTACCGACAACTTCTTCTTACGTTCGCGTAAGGCTTTGGACGTGAGCGACTGGCAGTCGATACAGTCATCCGTGTCGTGGGCCTCCCCGAGGCACCAGAGGCAGGCGTCGTGCGAGTCCATCACCGACATCTTGGACCCACACTCCCCGCACTTCTTGAAACCCGGACGCGGGGTCGAAGACGAAGTAGAAGACATCTGCACATAAAGGATTTTCACAAAACGAACAGGTTCGAAGAACCGAGAAGAACAGAACTCTAAAGAGTCGAGGCGTGAACCGAGAATCACGAAGCAACACGTTCCTGGAAAAAACGGAACTGAGGCTACGGGCGTCGTGCGTCCTACTTATCACATCGGATGACGTCGGACGTCGGAGGAGGTCCTCGACGACGGCGCATCGACGTCATCGACGCAGGACGCAGACGCCGAAAAAAAAGTTTCCGAAGCAGCACAGCTGTGGTGATTACATGTCATAGATATGGAATACGTCGGAGGACCCAATCCCCTCGAAGCATGGGTAAAGTTGAAGATAGAGACTCCAAAGTGCCCGTCTTTCAAGATTTACCAAGTGACTCCAGGAGAAGGCAGTGAGATACAGATGGGGATACCCCTTTGCACTGATGTTGGAATGCAAGGGGGAGAGATACCATTTGGTTACAGAGGAAGATGTCAAGCGTACTACGGGGGAACTGGTGGGACCCCAGTGGAAATCCCCAGGAGGAAGGTGGGAGCGGACTGGACTCCCGGCATGAGTCCCGAAGACTGCATTGGGAAGGCGCAGAGTACACTCCATCGTCTCAGAGAGACGTTACATGCATATATGAAAGGGGCAAGGAGGACTGCTCTGATATTTATGTTTGCTTTGTTTTTCTGAGCCTCGGATCCTTCACTGGGGTCCTCATCTCTTCAAGCTTTGAAAAGGGGGCAGCGGGGTAGGAGGGGGCGCACTTGTTTGATGTACATGGGTTTAAAAATAAGTCTACCATGGTTGAATTGGGGAGAGGTTGGAGGCGAAAGGGAGTTTCAGTTGGGGCAGGGGGTTAAGGGGAGGGACCCAGGTGCTGTGCGGTTTTGTTGCAGCGCTGATTGGGTGGCAATATGGGTGGCATCGTGGGAATTAAGGGGATTTCAGGAGCTGGTGGGGGAACTTAGTAGTGCGACCAGGGCAGTTGTTGCATCCCTGGTGGTTCGGTTGGTGTGGTCAGAATGGTAAGAATGCATGGTCGAACACCTCAGTGGGGACCAGCGGGTGAGGTGGAAAGGGGGATGGGGCTGGCAGGGGAGGGGGCAAGGGGGATCTCATGCAGAGGTGCATACATAAGGGGAAGCTAAGATTTCGACTGAAGGAAGAGGAGGGTAAGCAGAGGCAGGTGGAAACGTGTTATTGCTGAGGTGAGGATAGCCATGTTAAATGTAAAAGGGCTCAACTCCCTAAATAAGAGATCACTAACTAGCAATATGTTTCGCAAGCAGCGACTGGCGGTTCTCTTTTTGCAGGAGACCGCCTATAAGCAGGGGGCAGTATTGCTGCAATAAAAGGGTAAGGATATTGGTATATCTTATTGGGCCTCGCATAGGGATTGTAAGGAGGAGGGAGTGGGTATCTTACTAGGGAAGAGATTCACGATGAAGGAGGTCCAGATAAGGAGGTTATTCAGTTGGCCGGTTTCTGGGGATAAAGGGTCAAAAACAAAGAGGTGATGGCTGGAAGGTTTATCATGAATCTTAACCTCTGGCATTGCTCTGGGCAACCCTCCAGACCATCATTTGTCACCTGCCAGGCCATTACAGAAGGGTAATGACCAAATGCAAATCAGTCTTGGTCGCACCCCAAAAGGGCCAGTCCAACCCGAACTGCTAGGTCACATCCCTTCTGCACAGGGATGCACAAGCATCCCCAAACATGTTTCCGCCTTGTTGGGCCTCATCAGTGAGGAGTACCTTGTGCCTCTAAGCCCAGTAGACACGGGACCCACGTCTGGGCATAACCGTCTCACTCGGGGTGACAAAGCAAAAAATGAGGTGATGGCTGGAAGGTTTAGAATGAATCTTAACCTCTGGCATTGCTCTGGGCAACCCTCCAGACCATCGTTTTTCATCTACCAAGCCATTACAGAAGCAAATTAGGCTTGGTCCCACCCCAAAAGGATAAAGCGTCTCCATGAGGGAGTGCAGATTAAACTGCCCACTCTATATGCGCCCACTGTGGGGCATGTGAGATTTTTGCGCAAAATATATGGGATGTTCAAAAGTTGGGAAAAGGTGGAGGGGCACGATACTGGGGGGAGACTTCAACTTGGTGGCCGACCCAGCGCTAGACTGTTAGTCCGCAAAGGGGGGGAGGGCCGAAGCCGGCGGGTAAGGAGAACACTGAATTCCAGATCCTTCTGCAAGATCATTACTTGGTCGACGTCTGGCGGGACCACTTTCCAGGGCCTGGGGCATTTTATTTCATTTATTTAGCGTTTGTAAGGCGCTTATACATCAAGTAAATTGCGTTTCAAAGCGCCTGTTACACATTCTTCTCTCCCCCACATCAGATGCATACCAGGATAGAGTGCTGCTAGATCCACAGCAATACGAGGGCGAGGTAAGGGGGCACAAAAGTTGAGGCGATAACCTGGTCAACCATGAGCTGGTGGTGGCAGAGTGGAAGGTGGCAAAGCCGCACCAGCAGCACTTCCGCTGGACATGCAATGATAACCTGGTGAGGGACCAAGCGTTTGGGGAATTCTTAGGGGAGGAGTTGGTAAGGCATATTGTTTGGTGAGGGGGTTGGTCGAGGTCAGGATCCGGGAGGAACTAAAAGGCTCTGAGGGCCCAAGCCTGCAGACAGGGATAGACTCCTGTGTGAGATGAGGGTAAGAGGCAAGAGCTTCACATGGTATCAATAGGGAAAGTGGTAAAGAGGTTGATGTTCACAAGACAAAAGTACTATGAATGAGGCAACACAGTGGGATCGTTTCTAGCAAATAAAGTAAAGTGGTGCAGGGTGGAGAGGAAACTAAGTAGGGTACGGGAGGGTTGGAGGGTTGATAGGAGCATGGTGGATAGAGGGGAGGATATCTCGGAGGTGTGGGAGGAGGAGATGCACGATTATCTGGCTGGCCTGCAGATCCCCAAGCTCAATGAGACGGACTGTGAAGCGCTCGAGGAGGAGATAACGCGGGAAGAGGTATTACAGGCAATTCAAAGACAAAGCCGGAAAGGCCCCAGGAAAGACAGGTTCACAGCAGATTTTTATGAACAGTTCCAGTCCTTGTTGGCGGCACCCTTGGCCAAGTAGTTTAACTCTATTGTGGGGGACGGCACAATACCGCCAACGTTTCTTCGGGCTTTGATAGCAGTTATTCCAAAATTGGGGAAAGATCCGGCTAACTGCGCCTCTCATAGGCCCATCTCCATACTAAATGTGGACGCAAACATTTTTGCCAGGGTGCGTGTCTCGCTTGGAGTCCTGCCTTCGCCGGCTGATCCACACAGATCAAGCAGGCTTCCTAATGCATAGACGGGGGCAGACAATATGCGTAACACGCTTCACATTCTCAACATGCCCGTGGTACAGGAGAGGGGGCACCGCTGCTGGCTTTACACGCCGATAAAGCCTTTGACCAAGTGAGCTGGGCCTTCATGGGGGAGGTCCTGCCGACCATAGGGATGGGCTCGAGATGGAAGGGATGGATCACGGCTCTATACTCCAATCCGACAGCCAGGGTGGCGGTAAATGGGAGCGAGTCGCAGGTCATCATGGTACAGTGGGTTATGAGACAGGGATGTCCACTCTCTCCGCTGCTTTATGTATTGGTTATGGAACCATGGGACGCGGGAGTAAGGAAAGACGAGGGAATAAGAGGGGTTCCAGTGGGAGGATTAACATGCAAAGTCAGCCTCTTCACAGACGATGCCTTGCTTTACATCATTAAGCCAACGCAGTCAGTGCCACACCTGCTGGAAAGCCTAGCGCGATACAGGAAATGATCTGGTTTCAAAGTAAATCTGGAGAAATCAGTAGCTTACATGGTGGGGGAAGGGCTTTCGGGGGCAGAGAAGGAATACATCAAGGAGTTGCCATTCCAGGTGCGAGAGGATTCTTTTTGTTATTTGGTCATACAGGTGTCGCACTACTATGGCGACCTGTTTCCCAAAAACGTTTTCCCATTATGGTCGGCTGTGAGAAAGGATATGGAGAGGTGGGCGGAACCGGGACTGTCGCGGATGGCATGCCTAAATTGTATTAAAATGGTGGTGTTACCCAAATGCTTCCGGTGGTGATTCCGCATTCATTCTTCGCCGATGTGAGGACGGCCCTGCTGAAATTCCTCTGGGCGGGGGAAAGCACAGAGTAGCCTATAGGACACTGATTTTTACCAAAGGAGGAATGGGACCACCTGGACCCGCTCTCGGACAAGTAGTGGGTGCCGATGGACAACGCGATCCTGTCCCCGGTCTCCCTGAGTAAATGGCTGTTGGTGCCGAGAAGGGTGTTGCACCACACGATTCTGGAGGTCTTGTGGTCTATCTGTAAGGAGGAAGGTGAGGATAGGTGGTTGTCCACGTTGCTGTTACCCCAGAGTTGTATTTGTGCCCAACGTTGCAGGATGGGATTGAGGCACCACTAGCATTTCAGCTTTGGTATGAGGCAGCGCTGAGCAGGGCCAGACAAATGTGGGAGCGGGGGGGCTTTACTAGCATTTAGTAGGCTGGGGGAATGTTTGTGCCTGGGGAAGTTATTGATATTTCGATACCTATAATTGAAGGGAGCGCTGATGGACGGTAATTGGGACTGACAGACTTTGAACAGCTTTTGCTCACAAAGAAGGGTGCAGGCGACTCATTGCTGGGATGTACAGTACGATACTATTGGCAGAGCCCAGGGATTCACTCCCTACTAGGATCAGATGGGGACGAGATCTGGGGAACAGCATTGATGACATCTTATGGGTGCAGATGTGTGGGAGAGTTGCACGCTCTACGGAAAGCCTGCAGTACAGACACCAGCCTCTGAAGTTGATACACAGATGGCAATAACCACCAACTGTGATAGCAAAAATGTGCAAGGGGTACGACCCGGGCTGCTGGAAGTGCCATCAGGTGAAGGGGAAATATGTCCATATGTGGTGGGTGTGCCCCAGAGTGCAATTATACTGGAAGGAAGTTCTAGCGTGGGTAAAAGGGGTAGATGGGATTCGCAGGGAGCTTTCGCCATGGCTTCTTCTTTTTAGGGTAGGGTTAGAAGTGGAGGATGGGCACATGTTGCAGGTTATGTTGGTTGCCGCCAGATGTTGTTTAGCACAATTGAGGAAGAACCCAATGTTGGGATGGAAATGAGTCTGTCCCACCCCCCTATGCGCTTTAGAGTAAGACGAATCCCATAGGTGCAAGGTGCTAGGGGGGAAATTCCTGTGTTAAGAACCCCGACACGGACACAATATCACTGCTATTATAGATGCATAGACTTAGTGTGCACATATAAAGAGACGCCAATTTAAAGTAATGAAAGACACATGCAGCCCTACATGGCTGCGCGGTAAACATAGGCCCGACGGAGAAACATGAACTTGCCCAAACGCGGAGCATAGATGAGCCTGCACTGCTAATTCCCACAGAAACCTCCCCTCATTCCTGGACTCTTACAATTATTTAGTATTGCAGCGTGGAAGGCGCCCTGCAAGGCAATGAGACAGCACCAGGCCCCTTGCAGTGCCCTTTCATCACAACCAGGCCAACAGCAGACCTCTAACACCCACCAAGCCCACCAAGGATGTTAGCGCCCACCACTGACACAGTCCAAGAGCCCCTGCATTCCACGATAGTGAGTGACCCCAGCCCATAAGTCATAAAACCAATGGTGATAAAGGAACTGAACACGTGCAACCATTTCACCTTGTCCCATAAAAACACCCTTTATAATACGAGGTACAGTGAGGGAAAGATTATAGATCAAAACGATGGTGGAAGCCTTGGGTGCGATATAGCCAGAGCACAGAATGTGGGGGTCAACATGATTGTATTTCTTCCCTCCCCATTGGCCAGTTCATAAGCCTTTCAAGCGCATGCCATAATGATGTAGTAGCAAAGCCGTGGACTCTTAGCGATGATGATGATAATGATGATGATCCAGGCAGAACGTTCTTGAGCAGCAGAGTCCTCTGCTGACACCTTTACCTTTTGTAAAATTAAACCTGGTTATGCTTGCAAGCAATCTCTTGGCCTTTTTAGCTAGAGGGTTGTATTCTTTCTGGCGTGAGCGTAACAGGCACTTGCCTTCATTTGGTGACCCTGCCAACGTGATCCCAGTGCCCCCCGTACCTGGGGAGGTATCTAGGCGACCTCTCCAGACGGGCCACACCCACCTACAGTGACCAGCCCCTAAACACATACTCCACAGTGGCCCTGCAGGAGTAGTCCTTGCAGAATCCTGCCTGCTCTTGGGAGTGGGTGCAACCCCAAGGAGAGGTGCAGGCCAGTGTTGGAACCCCTTGAACTGAGGAGTTCAGGTGATCACGTGCATGCAAGTATAGCCTACAAGGGATAAAGTAGGGTTGGATGTATGGAACAGTGTGACATGTGTGAACACGCTGCGATTGAAATTGGGAGTCAGGCATGTATGTGGAGCGCGTTGCTTTTTTGTTTTTTTATTCATTTTTTAAGGATATTAAGGAAAAGTAAAATACAAGAGAGGGAACCTCCCCGAGTAAGGGGAGAATGTGACGCCACAATTATGGTTTAAACAATAAGGGAAAAGAGGAAAATTCATAGGAGCTCCGTATAAGTAGAGAGCTCAGGAATAGTAGTGTTTGTTATTTTAGTTTGTTATTTTAGTTTGTTTTGTTAGTGTATTTTATGGTGTAAGGAGAAGGCCCAGGAGGGGCGTGTATGTGCTGTGTGTAGATGTGTGAGGGGAGTGTGAAGTGTTTATGTGTATACAAAAAGCTCTAAATGGGAAGAGAGGGGTCGGGGAAGTGAACTGACGATTTTCTTTTTTTGACGACATTAAGGGCCTAAATCACAGAGCATTTTCGTATGGGATTGCGCCATTATAAAGCGCTTCTGTGAATCAGGCCCTAAATTGCATTGTTGACCAAAGTGAACTGTATATTTTTTGAACGGACTACTGTATAACTGTCACAGCAGCCTAGGCATAGCTCCACTACCAGACACACGGGAGACACGACTATGGGGGGAGAAATGCCAATAGAGCACATGTGCAAGGCCCTTTGTATTGTGAGAAGATTAAGAAGTATCACAACCAGTGGGTGACCGAGACTGGTGGAAGAGGGATGCTCTGCTCCAGGCAAGACGAGGGCTCCTTTGACAAAAGCATGTTAGAACACATGTCCACCTTCTTGACAGCAAAGTATAAAGGGAGACCATTGCAGAATAGAAATAGATACTGAGCCTCTGGAAAATATTTGAGGATACAGAGGATCATAAGGGGAAGGAGTGACACATGACAGTAACAAAGACATAAGACCAGGAGAAGGTGGGAAGAACTTGGTAGGGACAAAAGGAACAGATCCACTAGCAACCCGTCCTGTGGTATACGAACATAACACATGTCTACAGGCACAAATATTTCAACACCAGCCACGGCACCGCCTCCACCTTATATCTCCCCTCTGGGGGTCACCACACACACTGGGGTAAGCGCAAGAGACCTAAAAGTAGCATTAGCATCAACACGAACGGAGTTAGACAGACTACGGCGACATGTGATGTAACAAAGACAGACATACCAGTGCAACCAGCAGGAGATGAGTGGAAATCAGGAGACTTCTTATTTAGAATAGACAACGCAAAAATAAGAAATCTCCATGTAGAACGTGACAGAGAGACAGACAGCTTGGTTAACGAAAACAAAGCGTCACAAAGAGGGGATGACGAAGAGTGGAGCGAATTCGATGATGTTGAAGACGGTGAAGGAAGGAGACGCAGAGCAAGTGCACCCCGAGGTTGGAAAGTTTGTGGGATGAAAGATTGAGGGAGAGGTTCAGCAGGATAACTTTAGCAAGGAAAAAGGGAAGTGTAACCAAAGGTGGAAAAAGCAAGATGAGAATGCAAATGCCACTGATACACAATATGTACCATGGATACATATGGACAAGAATATTCTTAAGGTAGAGCGGGTGCAGGGAAGTGGATATATGCTTTTGAAAAGAACCAGCAAGGGTGCCTTTGGCAATAGGAGACATTACAAGCTTATAGGTGGCCGCTGTTGGGGACCAAGTGGCATATGTGTGGGTGAAGGCAGGGAGTAACACTGAGTACTGACGCCCATGATGGAGCCTCGTTCAACGAGATCAGAGCTAGAGTATGGGATGCACTGCGGCGAACTTTCCCAGACACTCCAAAATGAACAGTCTATCATGTAGTGCACAATGGGGGATGAGAAGGATGCCGCGCAATTTATTCTTAGGGCCCAAGAAATGTGGAGGGGAGAAACAGGCAACGTCTGGGACCAGTGACCCCCTTTTTCTGTTTTATAGTTAAACAGGGCCTACCTAAGGAAGTGCATAAATTGCTCTATAAAATAATAGGGATTGAAGCAAAAGTGTAGTCCGAGATTCAAAGCATTATAGTTCACCATTGTAGGAGAATGATATGATATGATATGGCATTTGTAACGCGCCTATACACAAGTGTTTCAAGGCGTGACGAGGCAGGGAGGGGGAAACAAGGGGAAGACAGACAACGATCCTACTAGGCCAGGTGTCATCAGATCGCGCAAGTGCAGGGGTAGGGGGAAGGGAGAGGTGCATGGGGAAGGGGAGGGGGGGGGAAGTGCAGTACAAGGTAAGTAGAATAAATAAATAAAAGGGCCAGCTGGTGGCAAGTGCAAGGTAAGTGCAGAACAAGTGCTGGGAAGGGGGGGCTGTAGGGATACAGAGACAGTCCCGCAGTGCAGGGGTTGCCAGGGAGGCAGTGCAAGTGGAGAGTGGCTGGGCCCAGGACCGAGGTCGGTGAGAGTGGCCCAGTTGCAGATTCAGTGCAGTTTCAGCAAAGAATTAGCAGGGGAGAGGGAGAGAGAAAGCAGAAGCAAAGAGGAAGGTTTTGAGGTGCTTCCGGAACCGGAGATGGTTCTCCTCAAGTTTCAGGGGGGCAGGAAGGCTGTTCCAGAGGGAGGCCTCTGCCGCAGTGCGAGATCTACCTCCATCTCGTTGCTTCGAGAAGCGGCTGACCCTGAGGGAGTTGGAGACGGATGAGCGAAGGGCTCGGGAAGGAAGATATTTAGGAAGAGAGAGTTGAAGGTATTTAGGCCCCAGGCCCCAGAAGGCCTTGTGGACAATGCAGAGGGTTTTGAACTCCCTGGGCTTGAGGCCAAGGACAAGTCTCGCAGTTCTGTTCTGGATGAGTTGCAGAGGGCGGAGTGTGGAGGCAGGCAGATTAAGATAGAGGCTGTTACAGTAGTCCAGCTTTGAGAGAACCAGGGCTCGGGAGACAGCGAGCTTCTGGGGGAAGGAGAGGAAGGGAAGAATACCTCTGAGGCATGCAGCTGGAAGTGTGACTTCTTAGAGATGTCAGATATATGAGGAGAGAAGGAGAGTGTGGAGTCGAAGATAACCCCGAGGTTTTTTGCCTTGCATGTAGGAGCAGGAAGAGGGCCAAGAGAGGCCGGCCAGAGAGCTGCAGGGAAGGAGGGAGTGGGTGTGCCGATGAGCAGAATCTCAGTCTTACTGGCATTAAGGCAGAGGTCATTGGCGGCACACCATTCCCGGATAGCAGACAGACAGTCAGAGATGAGGGAGGGAGGGAGAGGAGGAGGCCGAGGGTAGCCTGAAAATGAGCTGGGTATCGTCCGCATAGCACTGAAAGTTGGGGCAGAGAGCGGCGATGCGGTGGGCAAGGAGTGCCAGATACTGGTTGAACAGCCAGGGGGAGAGATTAGATCCCTGGGGGACACCACAGGTGGAGAAAAAGATGTCAGAGAGGAAGGACCCGAGTTGGACCTGGGAGGGTCGATTGGAGAGGAAAGAGGTCAGCCACGCCAGAGCCTGACCAGTGATACCCAGGTTATCACGGAGACGGTTGAGCAGGATGGCATGGTTGACAGTGTCAAAGGCAGAAGAGAGATCAAGCAGAATGAGAACACACGGAGTGTTGGAGTCGAGGTTCAAGAGCAAGTCCTCACGGATGTTCAGGAGAGCAGTTTCCGTGCTTCTGGCAGCTCTGAAGCCAGATTGATGGTCATGAAGACTGCCAACAGATTCAGCATGGAGGTTAAGCTGGGAGATGGCCAGTTTCTCCAGGAGCTTGTCCAGGAAGGGAGTGATGGAGATTGAGCGATAGTTAGCCGGGCAGGAGGGGTCAGAAGAGGGTTCTTAAGAAGAGGGTGCACAAGGGAGTGCTTAAGGGGGGATGGGAAGACTCCAGTGGCGAAGGAGTGGTTGCAAAAGTCAGCCAGGGCAGGAGCCAGGGAGTCAATGTGGTCCTTGATAGTTTTGGAGGAAGAGGGGTGAACCTGTTTAGACGAGACTTTCATAGATCAGACTTGTCTGGAAACCTTGTCAGCAGAAAAAAGGGGAAAGGCAGAGAAGGAGGGAGGAGGGGTGGCTGCAGAAGGGCCAGAGGAAGAGCCGGGCAGAGAGGGAGGGAGGTGGTAGGAGGAGAGTGAGGATAGGATGTCCTGAGTTTTAGAGATGAAGTGAGAGGCCAGTGCAGTGCAGAGGGCCAGGGAGGGGACAGGAGAGGTAGAGACTGCAGCAGGGTTGGCAAGCTCCTTGCAGATTTTAAAGAGTTCGGCCGAGTTGTTAGATGCCGCAGAGATGCGGGCTTGGATAAGGGCTCTCTTCTTGGTGAGAACGGAGAGACGGTATTGCCTTTGGAGCAGGCAGCAGCCAGTTTTTCAGAGGATGAACATGAAGCACGCCATTTCCTCTCTGCCACCCTGCACTTGCGTTTTAGGGTGTCGAGATCCGAGTCATACCAGGAGTTACATTTGGCTTTGGGCTTCAGGCGGATTCTAATGACAGGGGCAATGATATCAAGAGTATCAGATATAGCAGAGTGGAGCATGGAGAGGGCTGTGTCAGGGTGGGAGTCAGCCGAAGGGGAAGGGGGGGTGAGAAGGTGGCTGCGAAAGCCTCAACTGACACGCGCTTCATGGGTCGGATGACCGAGAAGGTGGGTGGCTGAGGTGAGGGTGGCTTTGCCTGTGAGGTAGGGAGGGTGAGGTGGGGGGATAGGAGAAAGTGATCACTCCAGGAGAGAGGAGTGGAGAGAGGGACGGAGAGGGGAAGGTCAGAAGAGATCAGAGCATCAAGAGTGTGCCCTGCAGAATGAGTAGGCCCAGACGGGAGAATAGAGAGTGAGAGAGAGTCGCAGAGGTCACGAAAAAGTCCCGTGGGGGGACAGGAGTCATCCAAGTGGATGTTGAAGTCACCAAGAAAGAGGAGTTGAGTGGTTGAGGACAGGAGTGAGGAGGAGAGGTCAGCCCACTCAGAGAGGAAGGAGGAGATTTGACCAGGTGGCCGAGAGACAGTAGCCATGGTAAGGGAATGGCTAGGAGATAGAGAGAGACGGCAGACAAGGCATTCAAAAGAGGAGTAGGTCTGCGTAGGAGTGACAGAGGCAGGAATCCACTCAGGGAAGATAAGGGCCACACCCCCACCTGCACGGTTGGGCCTGGGCACGGAGAGGATCTTGTAACCGTCAGGTAGGAGTGTGTCAAGGCTGGTGACAGAGCTGGCCGTGAACCATGTCTCAGTGAGACCGAGGACGTCAAGGTCCAGTTCCTCAAGAAGGTGACAGATATCAGAAGAATGCTTGATTGCAGAGCGAGAGTTAAGAGTGGCAATGTGGAGAAGGTTGCCATCCTTGAAGGACTTGCGGGGAGGGGTACAGATCAGAGGTACGCCCTGCGGAGGTGTAGAAGAGGGAGGTGAAGAAGTAGCACGAGAGGGGGCAGGGAGGGAGGGTAGAGGCAAGGTAGCCGAGGACAGAGGAGGGGGGACAGCAGGAGAGGAAAGGAAGTTGATGAGGCGTGGGAAGTGTCTATCAAAGAGATGAAGGTTGGCTTGAGGGCCTTGGACCAAGACGGTCCCATTAGTGTAGACATTAATGATGGCCTTAGAGGAGTTGAAGGAGGCCAAGAGGACATCCCAGCGGGTGCCACCATTAATGGGAGAAGAGGAGAAAGGAGAGACCACAGAGACCATGTGAAGGGTCCATAGGACAGGCGAAGGTACGAAAAAAAGGATGTCAGTGAGAGTTTCCTTGGAGCAGGCACTAGTGTAGGTGTCAGCGATAGGGAGGCCTGGGTTGGAGACCAGGATGTCCTTTTTAAACGTTTTCCTACCAGATTTAGTGAGGAGAGCAGGATAGTCAATAGAGAAGCAGTTAGAGAAGATAGGTGAGATAAGAGAGCACCATGGAGTAGGAGGGAGTGGGGGTGGGGGGAAGACAGATGATACGAGAGCACACAGAGCACACAGGCATTAAGTGAGCGGCAAGCCCAAGTTTACCACATTTCAGAACGGTGAGTGCGTATTAGGTACAGAGGTCACCTAAGTTTGAGAATCCTGCGAGGGGAGAAAAGCCCTAGTTTACAACATTCCAGAGCAGTGAGTGCGTATTAGGTACAGAGGTCACCTAAGTTTGAGAATCCTGCGAGGGGAGAAAAACCCTAGTTACCGCAACTGTGGGCACAGTGAGGTGAAGACACCATGTGAATGAAGAGACCAGGAATAGAAGGGGTGGGCCAGGAGAAGGTGGAGATAGAAGTACAGGCGCCTGGCGTCCCCTGCGGACACCTGCAGACACACAGGGAGCCTCAACCGTAGGAGCCGCCCTTTGCCTAAGGGGCCCTTAGCCAAGGGGGGACTGCCGGGCAGGGGGCTGCCCAGGAAGGGGGGTGGATATAGGCAGAGGGAGGAGGGGAAGGGGAGGGGGGGTGTGGGCAGGCAGGGAGGCGGGAAGGCAGAGGAGGACCAGGAAGTGGGAGGGGGGAAAGCAGGCACAACAACGCGCTCAGAGCGCGAGACAAAAACACTTTTTGGCACAATTTAACTCACGGGGCCCGCAGGGCCAGGCAGGGCTTCCCAAGCCAGCTGATCCCTCAGGCTACCGGCGACTGCTCTCCCACGCTCGGAGCGAATAAAAGAGAAGGAAACGGTCCACAGGCGACAGGCAGAGGAAGCAAAACGAGTGCAACACAAATTAGCTAAAGTCGCTGTAGTGGCAACTGGGCCGACACAGACGGAAGAGCGAGGGTACACCCCTAGTGCTACGAATGCCAGAATAGCTGCAGTGTGGGCTGAAGGAGGCCAAGGACAGTGAAGCGGAAACCCACAATCCTATGATCCACAGTGGCAAGGAGGACAAAAAAAAGAGGCCGAGATGGGTTTCAAGGTCCGAGAGTAGGGTTTTTTTTGGGGTATGGGTCCAACAGGAGGTGGCATGGAGCGTTGTTGGACATGCAGGAAGCGGGGACATTTTTTTCGAGAGAGTGGAGGAACAGGCAGGGTGTGGAGTATAACTACAGTCAGCAAAATCACAGCCCCCCCGCCACAGGTGATCCTTCAGGGTCCACCCCCCAGGATGTCCTTGATGAATTCCATCAAGCCTACACACAGCTACCCCCACATATACCCGGTCGCCCTCCACAAGGGCATGAGCAACAGGTGGTACAGCATTATCATCCCCGCCCCAACATGCAGCAGGCAGGAAGCCTGAACGCCTCCAGTGGCGCGCCTAATGGCACAGTGGCCCCGTTTCAAGGCACTACAGTGGTAGGGGGAAACCCTTTTTCGTTCCCTGGGACCGACACATACCTTGACTAGGACAGCCCAAAGAGAGCACTTGCGTGTCCAGTCCTGTCAATGACCCTAAACCCAGAAGATGAGCCGTTGGTGGGGGCAGAGATAAGGAACAAACAATTCATCTTCATGGTGGACTCAGGAGCAGAGAAGTCGTGCATTAGTGAAGGTGACTTCCCGTTATCAGGCAAATCTCTCGACCTGCAGGGATTCTCTGGGGCCGCTTTAACAGTTCCATACTCAAAATATTTAGCTGTAAAGGTAGGGAGAAGATTGCAAGGACTCCCCTCTTGTATTCTAAAAACTCTCCTGTCAATTTGCTTGCCAGGGATCTGCTTAGCAAACTGTACATGACGATCTCATTGACAGACAACGGTATCATTTGCGCAACTCCTGGCTTGTGCTCAATGAGGGCAATGTTTGCGATACATGCCATGGCACGCGAGGTGGTGGAACGAGGCATCCCTGTCAACCCCGATATGTTCATTTATGGCATCACAGTGCTCGCACAAGCCGTGCCCCAGATTACCAGAACTTGCTGGAAAGTACCCACTGATCATTTCTCGGCCCGCAGTGTCACCAGAACTAGTTGCAGGCACAATAGACCTAGAGGGTCTGCTGGCATTGGCCAAAAGAATTGTAGTCCTAGGTACAGATACTCAGGGATGCCAATGGGGCACAGTTTTATGCATCGACCACACTGTACACCTCAAGGAGTTGACAGATACCAAACCTTTCGAGGGCAACACGAAGGGGAAATAATACTCAAAATATGCATCCCCTGTGAGATCATGGTACAGTACCAAAGAGTACAGAGCCCCCTCATGGCTGTTGTCACGCCACCCCTGTTCAGTCAAGCAGACCTACAACAGGTCCCCACACAATTATGGACAACCAACCCACACGATGTATGGATGCTGAAAGAGGTAACCCCAGTAAAAATTAAAGAACGGAGCAGTGTTACCCCAGGTGAAGCAAAACCCATTATCCAGGGAGGCGGAAAAGGGGAGGGACACATAACAAGCCTTACTACACCAAGGGATCATAGTACCCTCTACCTTGCCATGCAATACGGCCATATACCCCATTGAAAAGGCATCAAGGGCATTTGGAGGATGATCCAGGATCTCCACCCCCTCAATGACATACTACAGAAAGAATGTCCACTTGTTCCAAACCCTGCATCAATTTTTTCCAGTATCCCCAAGGAAGCGACCCATTTTACAGCGCTCGATTTAAAGAAAGCCTTTTTCTCAGTACCCCTGCACTCAGACTCAGTACCTCACAGTTTACACATGGCAGAAAAGTGCTATGAACATACTGGCTTACCCCAAGGGCATTGTGATAGTCCCAGCATATTTAACAGGATACTGCATGAAGCCTTAGGCAACATTCAGGTACCCAGCACAGTAATTCAGTACGTAGATGATTTATTGGTGTGCAACGACAGTGAACTGAAATGTCGCAGAGACTCCATTGTCCTATTGCAACTGTTAGCCCGCAAGGGGTATAAAGTCGGCAAAGCCAAACTCCAGTATTGTCAACATGAAGAACTCCATCTAGGGCAGCACATTTCTACAGACGGCAAACAAATTATCCCTGACGGGGCAGCAACCGTGTGTGCTATGCCCAGACCAGTTACTGTAAAAGACATGCAAAGATTCTTGGGGTTAACTATTACAGTGCTTGGATTCTGGATTACGCAGCATATCGAGGCCACTCTTACAGGGCCCTCAAGGAAGCACAAAAAGAAAACAGTAAAACAGAGTGGACTGCAAACTTGATTCAGAGGTTCAATGATCTAAAGAAAGTGATTTTGAAAGCCCCCGTTCTTGCCACCCCAGACTACACACAGGAGTTTTACATATTCTCACACTCAAATGGTATACTTATGACAGCGGTACGAACGCAAATGAGCACAATGGGCTACAAGCCACTGGCCTACCACAGCAGTACTCTAGACTCAGTAATGCAGGGACAATTCGCATGCGAACAAGCTCTTGCTGCAGCTGCCTTTGCCATTGAGAAGAGTTCTACAACTGAATAACAGTCAGGTATGAGGGAGGAGGAGGAGGAGGAGGAGGAGGAGGTGGTGGTGGTATGGGAAGACAGCTTGAAAGAGAGCCAGGTGTCGTCTGTGTAACACTGGAAATGAGAGGAGAAAGTGAAGATCAGGTGGGCCAGGTAGATGTTTAAGAACCATGGCGATAGGATAGAGCCCTGAGGGACACCACAGGTAGAGAGAGGTGGAGGAGAGAAAAGGACCAATTTGCACTTGGGAAGGTCTGTTTGAGCAGAAGGAGGTCAGCCACACCACTGCCCTGTCCATGATGCCTAGGCTATCATGGAGACAATTTATGAGGATGGAGTGGTTGACAGTGTGAAAGGCAGACGATCAAGGAGGATCAGGGAGTATTAGAATCCAGGTTAGAGAGTAGGTCTTCACGGGTGGTCAGGAGAGCAGTTTCCGTGCCTCTGGCTGCCCTAAAACCAGACTGGTGGTCATGGAGGGAGCCGGCCATTTTGGTGTGGAGGGTCAGTTGCGGGATGACCAGCCTCTCTATGAGTTTGCCCAAAAAAGGGGTGAGATGGGCCAGCAGATGGTATTTTTAGGAGAGGGTTCACAAGAGAGTGCTTAAGGGGTTGAGGGAAGAAGCCAGTGGTGAATGAGTGGTTGCAGAGGTCTGCCAAGGCTGGAGCAAGAGAGAGGCGATGTTGTCCTTGATGGTTCTGGAGGAGCGGGGAGCAAATGTTTAGAGGAGGCAGGGGAGGCAAGAGAAGGGGGGCAGTGAACACTGCTTCCTGTGATTATAACACATCCTCTTCTCTACCCACTAATGAGCAATCTCTCTGAAGTGCTCAGAATGACAACGTTGCAGAATCAAGAAGGTCAAACTGCTTCATCCTGGAAAGATTTTGTAGCCAAAACATTGACGTGTACTGAAGAAACAGCAGTTTTAAATGTGAATAACAGCATTATATCAAAATGTCCTTGTCAAACACACTAATCGACCTGGAGACAATGCACTGCATATGCTGTATTGGCAAAAGGCTTCACTGGATATCCTAAACGATGCACTTAAATGCAAAATGTGAGTTACACCTTGCTGTTTTTCTCTTCTGTGATTCAAAACAGAAATTAGAACCAACTCTTGCTTTCTCCACTCTATTTAAGGAAAAGGAAACAAGTCCGCTTTTCATGCCACAATTGAAGCTTCATTTAACTAAAGAAAACAAATGCCTGCATACCTTCTATGAACATTAGATTAATGTACCTGAAGAGTATTTTTATAGCACCTACCTCGTGTTTCAACTGCTTCAATACATTTTCTCACAACAGTGAATCCTATTTTGTCCAGCTGTGTGCCTGGAAGTGAAAAATGTGATTTGTAAGTTATTTCACAAACTCTACAGCTCTGTCAGCATATCAAGGTCAGCTTACCTATTTAAATCTTTATCCTTCAATCTTGTTTTAATATCACTTTAGCAAGGCAGAACTCCATAAAAGACAAACCTTTTTAGGTTTACTTAGATTTGCATTACACATGCATCTATTAGGTTGAGAGGGGTATGAGACAAACCAACACTCAGACACCAAATACCAGTTTGCCGCTTTCTTTTTTACAAGACATACGTAATTCTGAACATCTAATATAAAGATAGGATTCTATGAAAGAGGACCATGCCAGAAAACCTGCATTACAGATAAGTAATTTGCACTTCTACCGCCAGCATTGAACCATCGATAGAGTCATAATCTTGTTAGACTAAGGCAGCCTGGCCCAGAGCCATTCAAGATGGCCGCTCCGAGAGCTCTTCTCTCCTTGCCAGCTGATCTAGGTCAAGAGCAGTTCTTACCTGAAAGCTGATCTTTGTTTTGCTTGAGTAGAGAAACTACCTGCTGTGATCAATCAAATGGTGTCATCACTCCATTCTCGGTAGTGACTACTCCCAATGTGGCCAGGGGATGGCAGCCGCAACCTAATCCTGACCCTGGGTGCAGCTATATGAGGGAGGATCACATGGGGGAGGGGGGAGAAAGCCCCCGGAGGAGTAGCAGAGCACCACTGGATGAGGGAATACCCCTCTTCTTTTGAGGATACCCCACCCATGACCAATGCCTTAATGGCATGTTGTTACACCTCCCCTCATCCACTTAGGAAGGGTATGGAAAACCATCCAACAAGATTTGTGTATAAACCATCAAGTCTTGACTTACCATCCAGAACCCATGAAAATGCTTTCCCAGACTTACTTGTACTTATCAAGAGCCAACTTGCCTTAAAACACTTCTAAAGACACTTTTACAGATTCAACATCAAGAATGGACTACCAGTCCCATAACTGCAGGAGTACTGGAACGAGGAAGAGGAGCAGAGTAATGCAGAGTGGAAAAGACCAGAGCGCATGCTGCGTTCCAGTTGTTGGAGTACAGTCCTGTAGCTGGGAGATTTAAATCCCAGCCACAGCTAATCAGGGCACCATGCTGGAAGGAGAAAACTGCTTCTCTCAGGACGCACCAACAGACCGTGGACCTGCAGAGGCTGTCATGGAGCCATCTGGCTCAGGAAGACAGAAATGGGAAGCTGACCTTGAGACCAGACGTGCTGCGAAATTGCCAGAAGTCAGCAAGGGCTCCTGGGTGTTTGCAGGTGTGGAGGGGCGGCCATGTCCTTACCGAAGCCGAACGGAAAGCGGAAGAGCCCAGCAGGAGCCGCAGGGAGCGTACCGGCCGAGGAACGAGGACAGAGAAAGAAGCCACGGAAGAGAAAAGAACGCCAGCAAGAGCCAGTGAGTTCCCTAAAGGGTATGTGAGGGATCGGCAATGCGAGACTCAAGACATTTAGCATTCTCAAGGTTCAATATTCTGTTTTAAAACAAATTAAGCAATAAACCCCAACTAAACCTACTCTACCATGGGATTTGCTACCTAATTTGGGATCCAAGGGAAAACCTCCTAATATTCAGAATACTAACCCTCACACTAAACAAAGATTTCAATAAACATAAAAACAACATAAATGAAAGGTTACCAAACAAACAGTATCTTGGATGACTTCTACTTATCCTGTGTAACACACAGGGACTGCATGGAGAAAGAGTGAATGCACATAATTTAGGGTAAAAAATAAATAAGCTGTCAAACAACTAACAGTACCCTAAACGAAGCACACCCTATCCCCGCCAGGGGTACTATCCCTAGGTCTGCGGTGGTGTGCGGCTTATCCAAAAGTTAAAAGGAGAGTCACTGTCCCTCTACTACAGCAGTCATTCCCGTTATCCAGTTAAAAAACACTCAATAGCCCAAAATAGGTGGCCCAAATGGGGTCTCCCTTTATCACACTCTCAACATCCCAGATGGGAATTTATTATGGTATTCAAACCTTTTATTCACCCACAAAGCAATATGTACAAAGGTGCACTATTGATGCTACGTGTTATTTAAAACTCAAAAGAGAGAGGAGCCGTGTCAAGCTGTGTCTTTGGGGCTCCATGTACCACCCAGGGAAAAAAGGGGTACTAGCTTAAAAACATACTCCTACTGCTTAAAGGATATAAAGGTAGCAGGGGGTCGACTGGTTCCGATGACTTAGGTTGTTTGTGTCATCATCTTCAGGACCAGTAGGTTTAGAGGAGTATTATTCTCTGTGATCCACAGTTCAATATATTGGTGATCGGTGCAGCCATCCCGTGACCTAAAAGGGGAAATGGACATGCATTCAGAAGGTTGCTAAAATCAGGGTCAGCTACTAGAGGTGCTATTGCCACAAAATAAAATTGTTCATAAGAGCCATAATTGTAGACGCAGCATAGACTACATATTCCAGGGTTTGCAGATTACCCATAATCCCACCCTAAAGGGCAATATGGAATTTAAATATAAATGAGAGTTTGTATTACCTTTCTGCCACTGCGTTGGGCGGGTGCAGGCTCGAGGAACGAGTTGCAGGCTGACACAATAGAGACTGCATTATTTGTGTGACTCGTGTCACTGTATTGGAAGGCGGGACAAAACAAGACAAAACGCATTTACTTCATATTGCTCCTATATTGTTGTAACCCTCCAGCAGAGAGATAGTGCTCATTCAAGGATAGCTGTAGTGAAAGTGCTCCCGGAATCGGGCATGCACTTATCTTAATCGGCTTTCTATTCCATAAGGCATAGACTACTCAGTGTCTGATTGCACTGTTGTGAACGGTTGCTAGGGAAATGCGCATGCAATGCACGTATTCATATGGGTTCCTCCCTAAACCCAGCCTAATCCTGGCTGAGGCAGTGTAGTAAAGGGCAGAGCCATTTGGACTGCGGTTTAATAATGCACGCTCATGGTGCCCTCTCAATATAAGGGGCCACGCCAGGCAGGTGCGGGCCATCTCAAGTGCCACTTGTATTAGCCTTCCACCTTGTAGCTAGCAACTACAGTTATTTTGAACAAGTAACCAGTCCCCTTTCCTAGCTTCAATGACACTGTTCTTCCGTGGTTATTCCAAGGTTGTAGTGCCGCTCTTTCCAGCCTTGGATAACCTTTGTAACCCCTGGTGTTGGAAGTCTCTTAGGGAACAGCTTCAAAAACTGAAATAATAGTGTTCAGTTCTTAGATGAGCTGGATATGCTGTAATAGGGTTTGGTCTATTGGCTTGGTCTGTACTTGTTCTCTGTTTAGCTTCTACTGCTTTTATAACATCTGCTTCATTGTTCGGGATGTTAGAAGAGATCAGTTTTCCAATAAAAACGTAACTAAGCACAAGTGAATTTGCTTTACCTTTGAACTGCCACCTCAAAGTTACACATTCCCACCTTTCGGTCAGCTTCTAGCCTTCACCGTACTCTGGAAACTGTCTCATGCGCAACTTGTCAAGATGTGAAAACTGTGCTTGTAATGCTATGAGAGAATCAATTAAGATTCAGCAGCTTTACTGGCAATGTTCTCCGTGTTAACAAGACCCACGCAACCGCTCGGCATCGGGTTATACTTAACGATGGGAAAAGAAAAGTCTTTAACACGCGGATGTTTCAGCTTGGATAATTTCATCGCATGTTACATTTCCCATGCTAATGTGACTTCCCACTTCTACGAACAAGTTTATCTTGCATAAATATGCTCACGAGTGATAATAAAGCTGGCTACTGTTACTGCCAAGGTATTTTGGTTGATTTGGAGTACAGAGCTTCAATTCCCCAACTCCACAATCACTGCGACTGTGGGCTGCTTGCGCTTCCCGGCTTGGTTTCTTCAACTACTACTGCTGCAGGCCCTCTTGGGACCCACACCCATCTGCTAAACAGGTGTCTCTGATCCAGCCTCATCAAAGGAGAGACTTCCCCTCTCCAGTTAACCTCGGCTTGCTTCTACACACAGGCCTTCGGTGGATGCAGGACTTCAACTCTGCATTCACTGCAATTAGGTGCACCTAGAAAGACTGCCTGTTTCTTCCAATGCTGCCACAGCCAAACAGGACTTGCGAGCACAGGACCGACTCAGAGCCTGCAGGTGAAATCTGCCCTTCCTCTGCTCCGGCGTCCCTTCCGTGTGAACTGCCAGCCTCGTAGTCTGCTCCTTCTACTTCTGTTGACCTTCCAGCTTCTTTCTCCTGCTCCTACCTTCAGCAGGCTTTTACGCCCCTCAGGTGGCTTAATTGGTTTCAGGTACAGGCCCTTAGAACCAATTGCCTGACCCTGCCAAAAGCTATTAGGCTTGCCTGCCTGACCCAAGCTCCTGCATGTCTCTTTAGCCCTCTTCTGCACAGTACCTAAGGGATTTTGGGACATGCAGTCCATTGTAGAAAGTTTCAATTTCCCTTTATCTTTAAAAGGATAAAGTAAAGATTTCGCTCCCACCTTGATGTCATTACAATATGAGTAAATATGTTTAACCTTTTTAGAGACAGATGGTGCAGTTTGCCACTCCTGTTGGCATATCTTTAGTATTGTGGAGGATATGGATTTTTAAGGTTATAGAAGATAGGTGCTTTAGGTTCGACACTAGAATTAAGTACTTCTCTAGATTTTAGCTTTTGACCCTTAGAAGGAGGCTGAGATATTAAAATGGCAATAAGCAAATTACTCCTCTAAGTTTGGGATAAACACATTTACCCACCATGAAAAGTACTGTGTTTTATCTGGTGAAATCCCCCCCACCTCCCTGGGCCCGGTCTTGACCCAGGTGATCCTCCTGTAGTACACCACCCCCTGGATAGGGATCAGGAAGCATCTGCCCTCTCCTGGCCCCCTAGGAGGAGACATTAGGCAGGGTTTTTGTGGGGGATCCACAGGATTTTTCACAGGAAGCAGGGACACTGAAAGCAAATAAATAAAACATGTGACTAAATGATTTGCAAGAGCAGGAAATACTGAACCTTTAATGAAAAGGGAAAACGAACAAGAAGTAAAAGACTTTAGGTTTTGCAAGTGTATGCAATACACACTGAAGGAAAGACCTGGCAGGATAGTGTACCAGGCAGATACTATGTTAGATAAAGCTGACTCAAGAGGATATTATAATTAAAATTGTGTGCAGAGCACACAGGAAAGAAAAGCCCTGGCAGGACAGTATACCATGCAATTGCAAGTGTGTGAAAGAAAGCCCTGGCAGGATAGTATACCAGGCAAGTGCAAGCGTGTTTTCATGGAAACGCCCTGGTAGAGAAATACACCGGGCAAAGACAAATTAAGCCGTATTCAAGACGTATATCAGCGCAAGGGGTTCTGAAAGGGATATATCAGCACCTACCAAAGGTTGTGTGAAACCAAGGTAACAAGAAGTGAAAACCTGGCAGGAGAATACACCAGGTATCCTAACGAGATAAGGATAAAGAACCAAGTTGCCTTGTGGATTAAGAGAAATTCAAGAAACTTATCTTTGAACATACAACAGAGGGAAGAGAAATCCATGGGAAGGGAACCACCCTCTGGAATAAGGAAATGTGTCCTTCTGGAACTTTTGTGTTAGAGGTAAGCATTCTTCTTTGAACATTTATAAACCACTTAAGGCCAAAGACAAGACCCTTTTCAGAGTTTATTTTGTTAGTGTGAGAGCTAGAATAGTACTTTGGACATGGGGCAGTTTTGCATTGGACATTCTGACATTGATAGGCCCTTAGTTTTGGTTTTAGGTAGGGAAATACCTCCAGTGCAGGGACAGAGTGGTATTTTCACCCTTGAATCCCTTGTGTCCGAGTCTCATTCCTAGCTCCGCGCACTGCCCTTTCAGCAAGTTTAAACGAGAAGGCAAGGGTTTCTTTGTATTTATGTATTTATTTCAGAGAACACATATTACAATAATATAATAGTGAAATGTGGAATTAACACAAGAACCGTCTGGTTCAGGGAAACTGAGACCATACAAAGGAGGCAATATGAGCTAACAGTTCTATAATTTACAGGAATTTGCAATGTGTTTAGATGAGCACAAGGTAGCAGATAGTTGGGTGTTAGGGAGTTGGTTGCACGATGCCATTAAGTTCCTGCATGCCTTAAAGCGACGCTTCTTAGCCCTGATCTTTAATCCGTAAATAGTGACAGTATCAAAAATATCTGGGGGAAGTGATTTCCAGTGTTATGCAGTAGGGAGGGTAAATGGGTGCAAGTTAGAGGCACTGCAGGGCAGCGGAGAACAGAGGTTGAACATGGCTTGTGATTGCAGAGTCTGAAAAGGCGACAATCAGGAGATGGAATTAGCTAGAGAAGGTGTTAGGCAGAAACCTGTACAGTTCCCTCTGGGACCACTGCAAAAGATGTAAGACTACAGGTGTTTGGCAGGAAACCCACTTGGTAGCATCCATGCACCACACAGATTCACTTGGTAGCTGTGGCTGAGCAGTCAGACTTCCCTCAAGAAGAGTTAGGCAGTATACAGAGTATTCACAATAGGTCAAGAGAACACAGTAGAACAAGTAAACACTGACCAGGGCTTGGTGTAAAAGATATAATTATTTATTTAAAACCACATCTAGAAAAACACACAGGCACTAATAGTAAGCAATTCAAAAACACGGTCACTAAAAGATATACACTCCCTTAGTAGAATATTAGACAAGTCTTAAGTAAAGCCCCACTTATTTTCAGACAGCCGTGAGCGGTTAACAGAGATGGCACTCTAATAATTCGTTTTAAAAAGGGAGAGAAAAGCAGAGAATAAATTGAAACAGATCCCAACACTTTTTCACGAACACACAAGAGGGAAAGGCAAAGTAACACTGTGAATTCAGAGTCAATAGGCTGGATCCGCTTTAAGAGGATCAAAACGAAATGTGTCCAAGGTCACACGGTTACAGTGCACAAAAGTCTTGTAACGGTTCAAAAAGGAGTTGGACCAAGGAAAGGGACCAGTTAGAGCAGGCTTGTCCAACCTTTTTGAATGTGGGGCCGAAGCATGAACTTTTTGTCACCCGGAGGGCCGGAGGGCCGGCAAGCCAAAAGTCAACACCCTCACCCAAAGCAGTATATTCAAAATCGATGGTGTGTGACTTTTGACACAATTGCATCACAGGCAGCGATAGCCATGCAGTCCCAAAGATGTGTCAGGGACAGTGATCAAAGGTTAGTTTGTTGTGATTTCTTCCACCAGTTTGTGATATTCTACTGAAACGGTGGGGGCGACCGAGCGTAGCAAGGGAGATATAACGATCTAGGGAGGGTTTGGGGGGGTTCCCCCCCCAAGATTTTTTTCCAAATATGGGGATGAAATGGTGCATTTTACAGCAGGAAAAGTGACCAAAAAGCCATAAGTTTACAATCAGTTCTAAAGGGGAACATGTACATTCCATGTCACCAACAGCAGACAAGAACATTGTAGAACACCACATTTTAATGATCAATGTGTCCTCAGTGTAAGACAGCACTGTCACTGATGTAACACATTGGCATGCTGGTTGGGCCCAAAATATGCCCCTGTAGCAACATGTCTATGCTGGCTGTTCCCAATTTAGGCCAGCATTGTCCTGTACAAAGCATGATTGATGCTGCCTGAGCATGTGCAGTGTGCCCAATACATATGCCAACTTATCTCTGTAATACACATTCATTACTTCTTTGTTAATGATTGATGCTGCCTGTGCAGTGTGCCCAATACATATGGCAGCTTATCTCTGTAATACACATTCATTACTTCTGTGGTAATGAAAGAAGCATAATCCCATTCAAAAGATAAACTGTTGAAAATTGATCACCCAAAGGTGAACCCAATTGAAGAAACGCGATGCGAGCCCAATCTAAAAGTATGAAGGACTTTTTTTATTGCATGATTAGTCACTTGTAAAGTTGCAACTTGTAAAGCATTCAGCACAGTTAAGAATAATTCTAACACTGAACATATTTTCAGTGTGACACTTGGCATTGTTTTTGCTTGCACAAATGCTCAATATCCGCTGGCACACTTGATGTGGCAATGCGGAGTATTCCAGATAGGTGTCCATCTGTCAAAAGTGATCTTGATTTAGTTTTTATGCTCTTCAATCTTGAGAAAAGCTGTTCACAGCAATACGTGCTGCCAAAAAGTGCAATGAACCGAAGTGCATGATTAGACAGATTTGGGAAAGAGTCCCATGTAATGTATTTACTATAAAATGTATGTAGGGTATGTTCAGAAAAGGCTCTCTTCAGGTCACCATTACTTTGCATGTCAATTAATTCCATTTGAAACATGTCAGGAGCATTGGTGACATTAGTACCAAACGGATCTGCAAAAATCTTCAGCTCATCACTGTGCTCCCTGAAATCTGAAAATCGGTTTTTAAATTCATTCAAAAGATTCCCAACCAGTGCCGAATACTTGTCATGGTTGATGCTGTGAGCAGATCTGGTCATCAGTACTGTGAAATGAGTAGCATTTTTTTCATTCAGCTGTTTCTGAAACAATTCCAGCTTATGAACAAAGGATTGGATGTGCTCATACAGCTTGTTCACAAACTGTTCCTTCCCTTGCAGTTTTATATTCAGGTCTGAAAGATATTTTGTTATGTCAACAAGGAATGCCAAGTCATTCAACCAGCTCGCATCCTCCAAGAAGGTGACATCTTTCCCTTTGTTCGTCATGAATGTTTTAATTTCATTAAGCAGTGACCAGAATCTGGATAGTGTGGCTGCCCTGCTAAGCCAACGAACTTGGCAAAAGTAGATCACATCATCATGGTCTGCTCCCATCTCCGCAAGAAATGCTTGGAACTGTCTATGGTTGAGCCCTTTTGCCCTTATGAAATTCACTGTAGAAACAACCTTTTCCATCACATGCGTCATCTCCAAGGCCTTTGCGCACAGTTGTTCCTGGTGAATGATGCAGTGATGCGTGATGACATTCTGGGGAACTGACTTTGCCATTAAACTGACAAATCCATTGTGTTTGCCGATCATAGCAGGGGCCCCATCAGTTGTCAGACCACAGAGTTTGTCCTCTGGCAGATTGAATTTCAACAAGACACGTTTCACTTCATTGAAAATGTCTTGTCCTGTTGTTTTGCCTTTCATTGAACATAGGTCAAGTAGCTCCTCAACAATTTGGAATTCTTTGGTCACTCCTCGTACAAAGATTGCCAGTTGGGCGGTATCACTCACATCTGTGCTTTCATCCACCCCCAAGCTGTAAAACTGACAGGCACCCAATCTTTTCGTCAGTGAGTCTGCAATGTTTGATGATAGGTCATCTACTCGTCTAGCAATTGTCTGATGTGAGAGACTGATTTTCTCCACCATTGCTTGTTTGTCAGGGAATGCCACAGATGTCAATATTCCCAAGCAATCTTTGACAAATTCTCCATCGGACAATGGTTTCCCTCTCCTCGCTATGGCCTCGGATATCAAGTAACTTATCTTGGTTGCTGCCTCAGAGTTCTGTCTGCCAGCTTTGAAGAACGACTGTTGCCCGATCAGGGCCTGCTTCAGCGAGTTCGCCCGATCAATCCTAATCTGGCCAATCAGGTTGTCAAATTCAGTGGCATGTTTTGTGGTATAATGCCGCTTGACATTGTATTCCTTGTAGACAGCTACTTTTTCCTGGCAAATGAGACACAAGATGTTCCCCTTTTGTTCACACACAAAGAAATCCTTGGCCCAACTATCCTTGAAAACACGACATTCAGCATCAATCTTTCTTTTCTTCTGATTCGCCATCTATTGAGAGTTGGGTAGGTTTTAGTCATATGAAAGCTACGTTGTCACAGGCCCATTACAATAAAATCAATTCAAACTTACTTGTATTGCTAAGTAATAATGTAGTGGTTATAATATAGGCAGAACATTGGGCCACACTGTATGGCATGATTAAAAAAGCCTCACTCATACTATTGTCCCACAAATCTATAACAATGCCTGTAGAGAAGCAGTGTTTGGCACGTGATATACAAGTCAGTGGGGGTGGGTGCGGACACAGGCTGTGGCACCCTTGTGATGCTACTTAAATATGAATTAATGCTAAGGAATGCTCTTATTCTCACGTGGCAGGCAGCCAGAGGGAGATAAAACACTAAAATGCCACAGAAAAAATAGTAATTGCTCTGTCAGCTTTGTTCTAACGCACATAAACTCAGAGAACAACATGTTTTATTTGTTACGGCGTGCTAGTTGCCAGAGTCTTCCAGTTTTGTAGTACTGCAAATTAAAGGCAAGGCTATTACCAGTACACATAATGTCATTGTATAAGTGGGAAGGCGCAATTTCTTTCACAATGCTTTTTTCCCCAAAGTATATATGACCATGACCAAAGCCCATGACCCCTACTTTTGCCTTTGGCCCACTCTTTGCCACTCCTAAATTTGAATCCTGATGACACCACTAGATTGACCAACTATGGCGGCTCATGAGGAGCAGGGGGCAAAATTAGTGAGCTGCAACTAGATCCATTTCAGCCTATATGTCTGCTACCATAGGTGACTGGTCCAGGGGGCACCATAGGCAGTAACAGTCCACCGCCACGGCCCAGAAATAAAATAACTCGGGTCCACGTACCCCACAAACACTGAACACATTTCCTACAAGAATGGATCACCATATGTATCATTAATATCTTTGTGTATAGATCCATATTGTCAAATTACTATGAGTGGAAGCAGACGTCCAAGGGCATTTAATCAAAAGGGAAACACTGCACAGCGAAAGGAAACAAAAACAAGTTCCAGAAGATACACAGGCTGCTAGTAGGCTTCTGTACACCTGTCATCTCCCTGAGGCGCTGCATGTGTCTGTTTCTGAGGGCCTGCTCTCTGGCACTGGGTGGTACAATGTCCACCTTTGTGCAGTCCATGAACCAATTACTCAAGACTACCATATCATGGAAATTACCAACTACACCCACTGATTTGGTATGTGAACATTGCATTGATGATACCCAGAAGGTGCATGATGGTGCCATAATGCACGTTCCATCAAGGTGTCCCACATCACGATAACGGAGCAATGGAAAACGGCGGATAGCATTGGCAGATAGTCTTGGAAGCAAGGCCACGCAGAGCAACAGAGGTTTAAATCTGAGATCCGCACTTAGAAACCGAACTCAGGTATTACATTTAGCTTATAAAAAAACAATTAAATAAAATGCTACCATATGGAAATATGTCAAGTTGAATGGGACATGTTGGCGCAAGATTGTCCCAACTCACAAAACACATGTGACACTAAGTTGAACACTGCAACTACAAGAGTGAATATTTATCCCAAATCATATATGTTTGGGGACTTAAGGCTTCACCCTAAGGTACCCTGGCTAGTCCAGACATGGACATGGCCCAACCAACATTGCGGAAATAAATCAATTAATCGGGTCCACGGACCCGACAAACATTGAATAAATTAATAAATAAATTGGCCCGTGGCCTGTTACTGCCTCTGGTGCCCCCTGTAAGGGGGCACCAGAGGCAGTAACAGTCCCCCACCACGACACATAAATCGGGTCCAAGGACCCGACAAACATTGTGCTGCCTACAATGCACTGGGCCTGTAACTGCCTCTGGTGCCCCCTGTAAGGGGGCACCAGAGGCAGTCACAGTGCTCCGTTGCCACGGCCCACATTATTTATTAATTTATTCAATGTTTGTCGGGTCTGTGGACTCGATTAATTTATTTATTTCCGCAATGTTGGGCCCAACCAACATTGCGGAAATAAATAAATTAATCGAGTCCACAGACCCGACAAACATTGAATAAATTAATAAATAAACTGGGCCGTGGCCCGTTACTGCCTCTGGTGCCCCCTTACAGGGGGCACCAGAGGCAGTAACATTCCCCCACCACAGCACATAATTCGGGTCCAAGGACCCAACAACATTGTGCTGCCGAAAATGCACTGGGCCTGTAACTGCCTCTGGTGCCCCCTGTAAGGGGGCACCAGAGGCAGTCACAGTGCTCCGTTGCCACGGCCCACATTATTTATTAATTTAGTCAACGTTTGTCGGGTCCGTGGACCCGATTAATTTATTTATTTCCGCAATGTTGGGCCCAACCAACATTGCGGAAATAAATAAATTAATCGGGTCCACGGACCCGACAAACATTGAATAAATTAATAAATAAACTGGGCCGTGGCCCGTTACTGCCTCTGGTGCCCCCTGTAAGGGGGCACCAGAGGCAGTAACATTCCCCCACCACAGCACATAATTCGGGTCCAAGGACCCAACAACATTGTGCTGCCGAAAATGCACTGGGCCTGTAACTGCCTCTGGTGCCCCCTGTAAGGGGGCACCAGAGGCAGTCACAGTGCTCCGTTGCCACGGCCCACATTATTTATTAATTTAGTCAACGTTTGTCGGGTCCGTGGACCCGATTAATTTATTTATTTCCGCAATGTTGGGCCCAACCAACATTGCGGAAATAAATAAATTAATCGGGTCCACGGACCCGACAAACATTGAATAAATTAATAAATAAACTGGGCCGTGGCCCGTTACTGCCTCTGGTGCCCCCTTAGAGGGGGCACCAGAGGCAGTAACATTCCCCCACCACAGCACATAATTCGGGTCCAAGGACCCAACAACATTGTGCTGCCGAAAATGCACTGGGCCTGTAACTGCCTCTGGTGCCCCCTGTAAGGGGGCACCAGAGGCAGTCACAGTGCTCCGTTGCCACGGCCCACATTATTTATTAATTTAGTCAACGTTTGTCGGGTCCGTGGACCCGATTAATTTATTTATTTCCGCAATGTTGGGCCCAACCAACATTGCGGAAATAAATAAATTAATCGGGTCCACGGACCCGACAAACATTGAATAAATTAATAAATAAACTGGGCCGTGGCCCGTTACTGCCTCTGGTGCCCCCTGTAAGGGGGCACCAGAGGCAGTCACAGTGCTCCGTTGCCACGGCCCCTGTAAGGGGGCACCAGAGCCAGTCACAGCCCACATTATTTATTAATTTAGTCAACGTTTGTCGGGTCCGTGGACCCGATTAATTTATTTATTTCCGCAATGTTGGGCCCAACCAACATTGCGGAAATAAATAAATTAATCGGGTCCATGGACCCGACAAATGTTTAACAAATAAATAAATAAACTGGGCCGTGGCCCGTTACTGCCTCTGGTGCCCCCTGTAAGGGGGCACCAGAGGCAGTCACAGTGCTCCGTTGCCACGGCCCCTGTAAGGGGGCACCAGAGCCAGTCACAGCCCACATTATTTATTAATTTAGTCAACGTTTGTCGGGTCCGTGGACCCGATTAATTTATTTATTTCCGCAATGTTGGGCCCAACCAACATTGCGGAAATAAATAAATTAATCGGGTCCACGGACCCGACAAATGTTTAACAAATAAATAAATAAACTGGGCTGTCACGTACCAAAAAAAAAAAAAAAAAAAGAAAACAGAAAACTTACCAGGCCTCGCTTGGTCACGTAATGCTCGGCTGGGCTGGGCTGGGCTGGGCTGGGCTGGGCTGGGCTGGGCTTGGCTGGGCTGGGCTGGGCAGGAAAAGAAGTGTGAAGGTGGTGCCGGCACGGTATACCTTACCTTCACTCCGCCCATAAACATGACGTATGTGATTTCCATTGGCTGAGAAACAGCCAATGGAAATACTGTGACCATGCAAGGTTTTCTTTTTTTTTTAATATGACGTACCTTGCATGGCAACAGTATTTCCATTGGCTGTTTCTCAGCCAATGGAAATCACAACCCATGCCGGCTTGTTTGTTAGTATTTCCTTTGTTTGTTTGTTCGGCCTCGCGGGCCACATGAAATGGCTCGGAGGGCCGCATTGTGGCCCGCGGGCCGTAGGTTGGACAACCTTGAGTTAGAGGGTCAAGGCGGCCAGCCCAGTCCAAAAGGTTAAGGAGTTATTATTACCTTGTTGCAATCTTTAGAAAGGGAGGCCTGGCGGACACGGTACCTTAAAGTGGTGAGACCGATCCAGCAGGGTCAGTTGTTCCTGGCAGCGGGTGCAAGTCGGTGCTTCGTCCGGAGGAAGAGAGGATCTCGTCGTGGAGGAAGACAGGAGTCTGTTGCACTGCCAGGGAAGAAACCAGTCGCAGAGTTTCTCAGGTACAAGGAGCGGTCCGGTGATTCGCGGTTCAGTGGTGAGTGGCTATCCGGCTGCCGGGGTGCTTGGCAAGGGCAGTTCGACCACAAACCAGGCTGGGGTGCGAAGAAAGACGGTAAACTGGTTGTGCCCACCAGTCAGGGGAAGAAGTCTCTCCAGCCGGGAGATCTTCTCTGTCGTCGGGAAGTGGTGAGTCGGTTCCGCAGGGCTCCACAGGTGGTGTCGTCGTGTTAGGTCGGCTCAGCTTCTCCCTCGTCGGATTCTCAGGTCCTGTGGCGACTTCTGAAGTTCCGGTCCCCAAAGCCCTGCTTTTATGCAGAAAACCCCCATTCACTCAGCCTAGCTGTCACTCAAACATGCTAAGTGGTGAGCCGGCCGGCTCACCACTTGGGCCAATCACACAAGAGTGCGACCTGAGTTACCAAGGTAACTCGGTCCAGGGTGCCTAAACCCCCTCCCACACCACCTGTGGTACCCAGACAGAGTGGCACCACTTTTGGAGGCTTCTGTGGAGAAGCCCGCCAAAAAAGTGGAACAAAGGGCTCGACTTGGGTTGGAGTCACAGAAGAGAACACAAACGCAATTTTAGAATCGAGTTTTGGCAAAAAATACCAACCGGAGAATTAATATTAATTAAATAAACCGGCGGTATGTTCGAGGCTATGAGAATTAAATAATTAAAGTTGGTAGCCTCGAACAATGGGAAAATCCCATAGGAAAATATTCGCGGTCGAATATAAAAAGTAGTTCCCACTGCCACCAGCCAAAACTCGATCAGGGGGGACGGAGACGTGCCCCCTCGACTAACAGACCCCGGGGCAACCAAATTGCCCCGACCAGTACGTCCACAATATGATGGTTTGTACTGGTTTCTGTTAATAATTTGGGGCTAGTAAAGCCAATGGTGACTTTACATGCACTGGGAGACAGTAGTCAGTCCCAGGGTATGGAGTCTATGGTGGGGTGTCACTATGACACCCCGGTGTTACTGCACGGAGGGTGCTGTGTAACACACATAGGAAAAACACAGGAGACCCTATGGAGTAAAGGACCCCATAGCCCATAAAACACATTACCAATCAAAGGAATACCATTAATCATGTCCAAGAGTGGGAGAAAAAGAGTCTCACTCTTGGCAGGAGGAAAAAAACAAACTCCAGAAATCCAGCAAAGCTGCTGGGGGACTCACTAGGTTAGGAAATTCAGCCTAAAGAGAGAATTCTCCCTAACGGAAGGGAGGGAGGGAGGCAGAGTCCATGGTTAGATTTACAGACCTGGAGGAAGAATGTGTACAAAGATTGGTGTTACTTTGGAGAACCTCCTTGCTCAGGTAGAGTGAACAGAAGTAAATGAAGAACATGGGAGGATGAAGCAAGTACATATTGCAAAGGTCAGTGTTTTGTAGATTGAGGAAATGTAATGGAAGGGTGGTCTCATGAGCATGATGGTGCAATAGGCTAGCCTGTTGAAGAGAAGAGTTGAAATCAGCATATTTGTGGAGTGATAGGTGAGGTGGGGACAGATTTTGGCGATGGCTATCGTGGCAATGGAATAAATAAAACAGAGTTTGAGATGGTGTTTCTTTTTTTCAAGATCTGTTTATTGAAGCAAACAAGAAACAACCCAAAACTATGAATTTCACTCACGTCAAAGATAGGCCTCTGCTTTTGAATGTCCAGAAGAACTGCAGTCACTTCTAATCAACCTTTTAAATATCTTAACAAGCAATACTTATGAATAAACCTCCAACCCACCCCACGTAAAAGGATCAACAGGGGCTGGGGGTGAGAGGAGGAAGGGAGGGAGATCTGGCAGGTGTAATGGGTCAGAAATGAGAGGCGGACACAAGTTGCAGTATTCTCATTGTCAGACGGAAAAGGGTTGGAAAAACGCGTAAGGAACTAGAACTAAGAATCTCCCTGTGTCAAGTAATTAATAACTTGGAAACCGTCCTTTTGTCAAAAATCTTCTAAACTTACCCTCACACTAGAAACAGACAACCAACGATGCAAGGACATTTCTCTGACGTACATTTCGTGAAAGGTGTTCATAATCAAAAACATAAAAAATAAATTCAAAAGTATTTTCCAAGGAGAAAACATTAAAGCAGAGTATAAATCACTTTCCCTGGATTTTTAGGAGTGTCTCTTTATCCACCAATTCCTTAGGGGTTTTACACTGGATTCAGAACGTTCTTGTTCACACAATATCTTCCAAAGCATCCATCAATACCTGTGTAGCAAAAGTGTCTTTCTTGAGCAACAATCTCTTTATATTGAATTCACAGGGTTCTTGTTCTGTAAACTTAAAGATTTGGCTGGTGTACTTTCCAATTTCCCTGGTACTCTTCCTTGCCTGGTATTTTGTATCACTGTTAAACATCTGTTGGATTGCATGGTATACTCCTCTACCAGCAATCCTGCCACAATGTTACAGTCTTTTCACAATTTCAGTGGACTGCCTGGTATACTGCCCTGCCAGGTATCTTTCCCCTAAACTTCAAATGCCTGGTGCCTTCTCTTTACCAGGACTTCTCTAGTGGTTTTACAGTAACTTTCAATATCTCACATCAGCGTCTGCTTAGTTCAGTCTAATGTATTTGCTTAGGTTAACACTTGTTTCAGTTCCCACATTGACATCTCATGCATATGTAATTATTCAGATTTCGTTGTTGCACTTTTTCCTGTCGGTATTCAAATCTTCTTTCTCTTAAACCTTGTTCTAATATTAGGTTTCGCCTGTGTTTAAATCGCCTTTGAACATTGTCCAAAATATCAATTTCACATACTTCATTCACTTGCTTTTTTGTCAGTACACCCAGGCTCCCTAATGACTCTGGGCTGACTCACTGGTGCTTCGTGGTGTCCCCAATTTATGGCGTGCCTCTGTGAAGCTTCCTCCCTGGATTTGCTTCCCAGGTGATGCATGTGTCTCTTCAGCGTTCCCTGCGGTCTGTGTGTACTCGCTGACTTCCTTCCGTAGCCTGGACCGGAGCATGCCGCTTCCTGACTTGACTGTACCTCCAGGAGCTCTGCTGTGCTTCCCGGTGCTCACGTGGTTCTTCAGCTATGCTTGCCTTACTTATCCTTCTTTCCCACCACGCCAGTGTCTGTAAATCGCGTTCAGGAGCAGCCGCATGAACATGCACGCCTTATCCTCTACCGTTCTCTCCCGTACTGCTTTTCCAAATGCTGTGGTTGCCATTTTTAAATGTCCCGGGCAATTTAGTGTGAAGGGAACTAGTCCGCACGTTGATCTTTGGACTTTGCTTTATCTGCATTAACTCTTCCCTCCCATTCTTCGTCTCAGTACTTGAGGCTTTATGGGAGTTGAAGTCCAAAATGAAAATTTTCAAAAATTTCACATACAGAAATGTTAAAACAGAAGACTTTTTCTGTGTGTTGTGAATGTTGAAGATATACATGGAGTTTTGTTTTAAGAGACATAAGGGAAGGGATTTCTGATTTTCACTATAAAACTTAGATGTTATAGGGTCTTTATTAGGAAAAAGGGCGAATACCACATCTAATCTAATGGAATCATCCCTTCTCCCCAGTAGTTGTCCCCTCCACTGTGATCCTCCCTCATAACCACCCCCAGGGTCAGGATCAGGCAGCCACCGCCGTCCCCTAGCCACATGGGAAGAGGTCACTGCCGGAGAATCAGTGATGAGTCCATCAGATTCATCACACAGGGCAACCGTCCACATTCCTCCTACAAGTAATACTACAAATGTCAATCTTTATCTTCAGGTGACAAACTCAACCACAGGTGGAAAACCCTACCCGCCTCTCAGGCAAACATATGGTACAATTATTCTGCACAGCTAAAGAGAAGCCCAACACAGAACAAGGTGTAACCACAGTTGGCCCGCTACCAGAGGCCAACTTCCCCCAAGCATGTCTTTTCAATTCTACTCCACCCAAGAAGGGGCTAGCAGGGCCGGGTTCAGAGAGACCTATCCTGGCCCCAAGGGACACCCTCAGCCTTGCCCAGTACCAAAGAGAGGCTTCAACCCCATGATTGTTTTTTGTCAAATGAGACCTGCACCTCCTGCCTATTTTGCATAGCTCTACATAGACAGGAAACAACAAAAGTCTCCTTTCCTTAAAATGAATCTTTGTTTTGCTTCGCAACTTGTTTAAGCTCTACATAGCAAAAAAAGAGACGAATTTTGTTCAGATTATCGGTAGGGTTCATTGCATCTGCGATTTTTGAAAGTACTATCCTGGGTGCTGTTTGGTCATGTCATTTTGCAACAAAGAATCCCTGGATTAGCCACCTGTAGATAGAACTTAAGGCTGCAGGGAATTCGCACCGGTGTGCTTCATCATCCTTGGTCATCAGTTGATCGGGACATGACAAAAATACTTGCAAATAAATCTTCAAAATAATTATTGTGCAGAATGTATGCAAGAGTATAAGCAAAAATGTGTTTCCATTACTGTAGTCTCGTAATTTTACACAGTGTCGTTTAGAAATGTTCTATTTAAAATTGGTCACAGACAGGGCAATTGCTTGGGGTCTGTAACATTTCTTAAGATTGCAATAAGAACAAGTGCAATCTAATTTTAAGGACTGTGCCTAGCTTTAATAGTAAATGAGTGGATGTGTTGTAGTTTACATAATGGATAATATATATATATATATATATATATATATATATATATATATAACAATGCATTACTTACCGTAAAAGCATTTCTGATGGTTGTATCTGCTTAGATTCACATGCTGTGCATAGTCTGACATACAGTGGTCACTGCGGAGTATTGCATTTTGTTTTTCGTAGTCGAAAAGGGGACATCGACAAGGCGTGTCTGTAACACTATCCCTATAGTGACGTGCGGTGTACCCACAATCCCTCACGCGTCGAGGTCCCTCTGTTTGTATTTTCTCTGCCCCGAGGGAGCCTTCTAGACGTGAGTGAGTACAGAAAAGAGAGATATAAAAAGATGTCTATGTTCCTTCCATCCGAGCGGGGAGGAAGGATGGGCGCATGTGAATTTAAGCAGATACAACCATCAGAAATGCTTTTACGGTAAGTAATGCATTGTCTTCTGATGTTTGTTAATCTGCTTAGAATCACATGCTGTGCACAGACTAGCGAGCAGTACCCGGAGTTGGAGGTGGGTTGTGAGAAGGAACAGTAGAGAAAAGATGTCTTAATACTGCTTGTCCCACCTGGGAATCAGTTCTAGAGTGGGCATCTAGACAGTAGTGTTTTGTAAAGGTGTGTACAGAACTCCAGGTTGCCGCTTTGCAAATGGACTCAAGGGGAACATTTGCAATGAATGCTATGGATGCCCCAGTGCCTCGAGTAGAGTGTGCTCTTGGCTTGAAGGGTAGTTCTCTCTTAGCAAGAGTGTAACAGAGAGTGATGCATTGAACAATCCATCTAGATATAGTGGACTTTGAGACTGCATCTCCTTCTCTTCCTGCTGCCACCGAGACAAAGAACGGATTAGTCTTTCTCAGTGGTCTAGTTCTTTCCATATAAAACATGACAGCTCTGCACACATCAAGTGTATGCAGGCTTTTTTCTCCCAAATTTGAAGGGTTTTGAAAGAACGTTGGTAGTTCTATTGGCTGGTTGACATGGAATTTCGAGATGAATTTCGGTGCAAACTTCGGGTGTGTGCGTAGAACCACCTTATCTTTGTGAACCGTTACAAAGGGGTCTAGAACAGAAAGAGCCTGTAGTTCACTTACTCTCCTAATGGAGGTGATAGCTATTAGGAAGGCAGTCTTAAGAGTGAGGTCTTTAAGAGCTGCCTTGTGCATGGGTTCAATGGGTGAGCCCATGAGCCTGGTAAGTACCACATTTAGGTCCCAGCCGGGAGCTGGGTTTGCTATCGGAGGGTGTATTCTCTTTACCCCCTCCATAAAGGCTTTAATAACTGGGACTTTCCACCATGACACTTTAAGTTGGGAAGTGGTGTATGCAGAAAGTGCCGCTAGGTGGACTTTAATAGAATTGAATACTAGACCTGAGTCCACTAAATGGGTCAGGTACAGAACAATTTGTGTGGGAGAGCAGTCGACAGGGTTGATGTTTCTTCCTCTACACCAGATGACAAATCTCTTCCATTTGCTAGAATAACAGTGACAAGTGTTAGGCTTTCTAGCCTCCCTGAGGATGTCCATGCATCTCTGCGGGAGTTGTAAATGTTCAAATTCTATGATTTCAGGAGCCAGGCTGCTAAGTTCATGGTCTGAGGGCAGGGATGCAGTGTCCTGCCCTTGTCCTGTGACAGCATGTTGTACGGGCAGGTAAGTTTCAATGGAGGAGATAGAGACATCTCCATCAGGTGAGCGAACCCTGGCTGCAGGGCCCACATAGGGGCCACTAGTATCATGGTAACTTGTTCCTGGTGCATCTTGTGCACAATCTTGTTGAGAAGGGGAGTCGGAGGGGGGGGGGGAGCGTAAACAAATTTCCCTGACCATGGAATCGATAGACCGTTCCCCTTGGATTGGTTCTGGAGGTACCTGGAGGCGTAATGTTGGCATTGTGAGTTCTCCAGAGTTGCGAACAGGTCTATTTCTGGGAATCCCCATTGTGTGAAAATGTCGAAGACAATCTCTTCGTGTAAACGCCATTCGTACTCTGAGGGCAGAGGGAAGTCTCTGCTGAGTTTGTCTGCTAGCAGATTGAGTTCCCCTGGTACATGTTGTGACAGTAGGAACATGTTGTGTCTGACAGCCCACTTCCAGATGTTCTGGGACAGCTTGGACAGTCCTGGAGAGTGAGTGCCCCCTTGTTTGTTGATGTAGTACATGGCTGTGGTGCTGTCCGTGAGGACCATCACTGTCTTCCCTTGTAGGTGTGCCTGGAAGGCTTTTAGTGCCTTGAACACAGCCATTAGCTCCAGTAAGTTTATGTGCTTGGATGCTACGCTCAGAGTCCAAAGTCTGTGAGCAGTCTGATGGGATAGGTGAGCCCCCCATCCTGTGAGGGATGCGTCTGTGGTTAGAGTGGCTTCCACTGCGGGGGTGGCGAATGGTTTTCCTATTACCAGGTTTTCCTTCGACCACCACCGTAGCGAGAGAACCAAGGCCTGCGAGACCACCACTAGATCGTCCCATTGTCCGCTGGCCTGACACCACTGGCTGTTGAGCCACTCTTGCATTGGGCGCAGGCGCGCGTGGGGTACCAAATAAATACATAACGCCATCATTCCCAGCAAGCGCATTGCTTTGCGTACCGTCACCTCTCGACCTGCCACATATTGAGGGATCTGAAACAGCATGTTTTGGACCCTCTCATTGGGGGAAGACGAGGCCGTCCTTTGTTCGAATTAGAGCCCCTAGGAAATGTTTGACTTGGCTGGGGTCTAGGCTGGACTTCTTCTCGTTGATGGAGAAGCCCAGTTGGAACAAAAAGGTCTACAGTCTTTTGGGTATTTGAGAAGCATGTTTCGTAAGAATCCCCTGTTATGAGCCAATCGTCGAGGTAAGGGTATACTGGGATGGACAACTTGCGCAGGTGGGCCGCTGCCACTACTTTCGTGAATACCCTCGGTGCTGATGCTATCCCGAAGGGTAGCACTCTGAACTGGTAGTGTTTGCCCTCTATCATGAACCTGAGGTATTTTCTGTGGGCTGGCAACATTAAAATATGAAAGTATGCATCTTTCATGTCCGGTGTTGTCATGTAATCTCCTTGTGATAGCAGGGGGATCACTTCCTGTAAGGTCACCATACGAAACATTTGAGGTTTGACAAATTTGTTTGCTGGGCGCAGATCTAATACAGGGCGCATGGTTAAGTCCTTTTTGGGTACAAGGAAGTACACTGAATAAATACCTTCCGTTACCCGAGATAGAGGCACAACCTCTATAGCTCCCTTTTCCAGTAGCTAGTCCACTTCTTGCAGAAAGATGGCGAGGTGTTCTGGTGTCATGTGTCGTCCCCTTGGGGGTCTGTACGTTGGGGAACTGTTGAATTCTATACAGTAGCCGCGGGCTATGGTTGATAGTACCCAGCGGTCTGATGTTATTCCCTCCCATGCTGGAAGAAAGGATGTTAACCGGCCCCGACCGGCGATGCATGGGAGGGGACCCGAATCTTCGAGTCATTTGGTGTTGGTGGCGTGGGAACCTCGAGGGGTGGAAGCCCAACCCCTCCCTTTGCCACGGCGTTGTCCTCTCTGGTTGTATTGCCCACTGGTGCCTTGGTTAGAGGACCAGTTGTTTGCAGAGTATTGCTGCTGCTGATTTTGCTGCTGGCGTTGGCCTTGAAGAAAGCACCGATTTGCCATAGCCACGTTTGTTAGGAGGCCTAGAAATCTGGTCTAGGGTTTTGAATGTGTCAAACTCTTTCTTTGCCATTTCTAGTGCCTCATCAACCGCCTTTCCAAAGAGATTGCCATCTTATATAGGCTTGTTGATTAGAGATGCTTGTGTTTCAGGTTTAAACCCCGAATTACACAGCCAGACATGGCGTTTGAGGAGTATTCCTTGGACTAGGGAACGGCCAGCCGTTTCTGCAGCATCCAGAGTGTTTTTCACGATGCTTTGGTTGACTAGGGTCCCTTCAGTAATCGTGGCCACAAGCCCTGTACGTAGGTGTTCCGGTACCTCCTCGTCGTCCTTACGTAGCTTGCTCCATTGTGCATCTGCGTAACTTGCTAGCAAGGAGTTGTTGTTTGCAATCCTTGCGGAAAAAGCAGCGGAGGCTTCCCTAGGGCATACCATTTTTTACCCTCTTTATCCGGTGGTGCTTCGCTGGTAGACAGCGGGACCCCTGCTCTTTTCCTTGTATTTGTCACCACGAGGGAGTCTGGTACAGAGTGGCCCCTGACGTACAACGGGTCTGAAGGAGAGGGACTGAATAGTTTTTCTATCCTCGGGTTGACCCCTCTGACCAACGCGGGTGTAGATAGTGAAGGGATAATTCGTCTCCTTACGGTGGCGAGGAGGGGAATGGTTTGGCTGACAGGGGGTTTCTCCTTGATTACCTTCTCCACTCTTGCATTGGGCGCATGCGCAGGCGCGCGTGGGGTACCAAATAAAAAGCCTTCTGGCAGGCTAGGAGTGCCTTTAGATGAAGGGGGCAGTTCCTGCCTTCCTTCCGGCCTTTTCGGCGTTTCTCTAGCCTTCTGAGCGGTATTCGACGTATCTTTTGCCGTCTGCCTCTGGCTATCGGCGGAAACGATCCTCGCCAGGCTCTCGACGACTAATCTGTCAGTGGAGGGCTCTGGGGTTGACGTTACGGGCATCGCGTGTTCTACGGCGACGGGCGCTCTCTGACAGAGCGCTTCGTCTGGCGGTTTGGGGGTAGCGCCCTTACCTGGGGGAAGCCCAGTCGCTGGTCTCGTCTGTGGTTGTGAGGGGGGCTTAAGACTCTTACGGTCTGAGGAGGACGCCGGTGGAACCTGCGTCTCCGTTAACCCACGGCTCTTCTTCGTCGAAGACGAAGAAACCATCAGCGTCATGTGTTTATGGGAGTGTTTTTTGTGTGCGTCAGTGTCGCCGGGGTGTTCATCCCCATAAGCAGGGTGTGAGCGAGCTTGTCTGGGCCAGGGACAGACGACGAGGAGCGCGAGCGCTCCTTAGAGAGGTCTACGACTTCCGAAACGGATGTCGGGTTATCACATTCCTCGTCACTTTCTGCGGCGGTGGGTTAGGAATCGGACCGACATGGCGTAGGCCGCCCACCTTTTCACACTGCGGTCCTTTAAAGTCTTAGGCTTAAGAAGCTGACAAGCCGCGCAGCCTTCTTCCTTGTGGTCGAGGGGCAAGCAACGGTTACACCGTTTATGCTGGTCTTTCCAGGTGAACTCCATAGCTGAGGAAATATTTCACTGTGATAACAACCCCGAGGGAAAGGGAGGGGAAAAGGAAAGGCATTCTCAGAGAGAAACAAGAAATGTCCCACGACACCACTCTCCCTACTGTCTTTTGGCCGGTGAGGCCAGGCCACGTGTTCGGCAGCGCCGAAGGATCTCCTCCGTCTCGTCCCCGCCGTCGAAGTTCTTACTCGGCGGAGAAACAGCTTTGCAGCTACGTCGAGGGAGGGATCTATGTAATAGATATTAATAAGTAACGACCAAAGGTCGAGCAAATGAATTTGCAATGTCTCTCGAGGAGCTCCGCGTAAAGGCGACCAATATCTGGGCGGAAAAAAACAATCTGAGGGACCTCGACACGTGAGGGAGTGTGGGTACACCGCACGTCACTATAGGGATAGTGTTACAGACACGCCTTGTCGACGTCCCCTTTTCGACTACGAAAAACAAAATGCAATACTCCGCAGTGACCACTGGATGTCGGACTATGCACAGCATGTGATTCTAAGCAGATTAACAAACATCCGAAATATAGGTTTCAGCTAGCTTTGGTGACTACCTTATGGTGTGTTCTGGCTCTTAGGAGCTAGAGTATTTCTATAGATTTTTGTTGTAATCATTAATATTAATCTTGTTTTTATATATTTTTTATATTTATGGCTTTAAGGATATATATGTTAAACAGAAGTCTACTCATTCAATTATTCTGTCTGGTTTATTCAAGCTCTGCAATGACGGTGCCTTCCTCAGTACAATTCCCTTTTGGCCCACTGCCGGAACACTGTGTATGTTAACTGGCACAAGCAGAGGCTCATGCTTGAATTCAGTGTCCAACAAGGTTTGCATCCGCTGTATTAAATCCCTTCCTTCCCCAGTTAATGAAAGACTACCTATCCCCAGGTTAATTCCCCTGGAGCCACTCTCAAAATATTTCACTTTGGATTGCAGCTCCACCTCCAAAGTCACAGCACACTCCTGGACAGTCTGGAGGTTCGGACACGTGTCTTCAATTTCTTCAACCCTCGCATAGATTACTCCAATTGTACTAGAGAGCAATTTGATCTATGTTGTATTTGCATCAATTTCAGTATTCAAAGTCTCGAATTCAGCTTCAATGGCAGTGACCATAACTTCTAGGATGCAGGTAGTTTTAAAAAAAAGAAAGGGAGCTTGAAGAACCAGTGATCCTTCTTGAAGTGGTCTAGAGGTACAAAGGGGACTCTAGAACTGAGCTGATTGACTGACCTTCCTCTTGGTTTTCTGTTAATTCACTGGGGTCTAGGGTTAAATACATTCTCCATCCTTTGGTGGTTAATTGTGTCCTTTGTAGTAAGTCAGACATAGGAGACGGATAAGACAACATGTTTCAAGGGTGTTTATTAAAGAAAGGAAAACCTGTCCTAGCTCAATATCTCTGATGAGGTTCCCCATCTTCAACAAAATTAACAAACAAGTGCGTGTCAGGGTGTCTCACATAAATTCTGCCCCCTGTCCAAAACCTACTCTATCCTATTTACCTATTTATTGGACATTTGTATGGCGCCTATATACAAGTGTTTCCAGACACCACAAGACAAGTTAGGGCAGGGGAACATAGGAAGAACAAGCAACGGTTATATTGGCCTTGTAGAAATCCTACTGTGCAAGTGCAAGAACAAGGTTATTGGTGCAGGGGTAGGGGTTAGACGGAGAAGTGCAGGAGTAAAGTGCCCAAGGTAGGGTGTTGGAGGTTAAGTGCTGGGGGAGCCAAGAAGGCAAGTGCGAGGGGGAAGGGAGGTTAAGTACAAAGGGGTGGACCAGGTTAGGGCTAGTCTATGGAAGGGACCTTGAAAGGCAGTGCTGGCAAGGGATGCTGAGGAGACTGGCAGGGAGGTGGTCTGCCACCTGTATAACTCTGGAGGTGCCAGGCCCCAGTCACAGCGGCAGAGGGAACGCTAGCACGGTAGGGAGAGAGGGAAGGAAGAGCAGAAAATTAAAGTCTTGAGAAGTTTCTGAACCTAAGACGATCCGGCTCAAGTCTGAGGGGGGCAGGGAACTCATTCCAGAGGGCGGACCCTGCTGAGGAAAGGGATCTACCTCCCACTCTGTTTGGAAAAGGATTTGACCTGAAGAGAGTTGGAGTCAGAGGGCTGAAGGACTCTGGTGGGGAGGTACTTAGGGAGGGAAAGCTTGATTTTGAGAGGTTCCAGGCCCCGGGGAGCCTTGATGATGATACAAAGAGTCTTGAATGTGATCCTTGCGGTCACCGGGAGCCAGTAGAGAGATTTTAGGGCTGGAGAAATGCGGTCCCTGAGCTTGCGGCCAAGGATAATTCTTCAGTCCTATTCTGGATTAGTTGAAGGGGGCGAAGGGAGGAAAGAGGCAGATTGAAGAAGAGGCTGTTGCAGTAGTCCAGCCTTGAGAGAACCAGGGCTTTGGAGATGTTCAGCTTCGGGGGGAAGGTGAGGAAATGAAGGCTTCCCGGAGGTGGAGCTGGAAGTTGGACTTCTTGGCGAGGTCCGTGATATGTGGAGAGAAAGAGAGAGAAGTCGAAGGTGACCCCAATGTTTTTTGCCTCACAAGTGGGTGAAGGGAGGGGACCCCAACGAGGCAGGCCAGAGATTGAGGGGCAAATAAGGTGCAGGCGTCCCGATAAGAAGGATCTCTGTCTTACTGGCATTAAGGCAGAGATCACTGGTAGTGCACCATGACTGAATAGCAGTCAGGCTGTCAGGTATGAGAGAAGAGGATGTGGAGGATGGCAGCTTGAAGGAGTGTTGTGTGTTGTCTGCATAACACTGAAAATTAGGGGAGAAGGTGAAGATCAGGTGTGCCAGAGGGGATAAGTAGATTTTGAAGAGCAATGGCGATAGGATAGAGCCCTGAGAAACGCCACATGTACAGAGTGAGGTGGAGTAGGGAAAAGGACCCATTTGCACTTTGGAGGGTCTGTTTGAAAGGAAGGAGGTCAACCATGCCAGTGCCCGGTCTGTGATGCCAAGGGTATCATGGAGACGGTTTATGAGGATGGAGTGGTTGACTGTGTCAAAAGGCAGAAGACAAATCAAGGAGGATCAGAACAGAGGGTGTGTTACAGTCCAGGTTAGAGAGCAGGTCTTCACAGGTGTTCAGGAGAGCAGTTTCCATGCCTCTGGATGCCCTGAAAATGGACTGGTGGTCATGGAGGCAGGAAACCAGTTTGGAGTGGAGGGTCAGTTGACGGATGACCAGATTTTCCATGAGTTTGTCCAAGAAGGGGGTTATAGAGATAGGGTGATAGGTGTCCAGTCATAATATCGAATAAAAAATTTTGTAATGTCAAAAAAGTCGAATCAAAAATGTCGAAAATAAAAATCTCGAATTATTTTTTTTTCGATAGGTAAAAACAAAAAAAACAAACAACAAAAGGGGGGTTTCGAAAAAAAACACGTCATAAAAAATAAATTCGACATTTTTTTCGACATTTCTTTTTCGACTTTCGAAATTTTTGATTTCGGAATTATGTCTATAAACCAGGGTGATAGCCGGCAGGAGGAGTCTGCAGATGTTTCTTTTAGGAGAGGTTGCACAAGAGAGTGCTTAAGGGATTGTGGGAAGGAGCCAGTGGCAAAGGAGAGGTTGCAGAGGTGAGCCAAGGCAGGGGCGAGAGAGGCGATGTTGTCCTTGATGGTTCTGGAGGAGCAAGGGTGCACTTGTTTAGCGGAGACTTTCATAGCGCAGACAATTCTAGAGAACTCGTCTGGTACAATGGGAGAGGAGGAGGAGAGTGTAGGAGGGAGAGGGGGCCAAGGTAGGCAAGAGAATGGGGTGGTGTTGAGGGGGGCGCATAGGTCAGAGAGGACAGGATGTCCTGAGTTTTGGAGGAGAAGTGGGAGGCCAGTGCAGAGCAGGGGGGCCTGAGAGGGAGAAGGGGAGGACCAGACTTCAGTAGGATTGGCACAAGAACCTATGCTAACTATACCACTAAAAATTTTACAATGCAACTGGCCTAGATACGCTGGCTTCAATCTACTTTGGCCACTGGGTGGCTAGTTTCTGACCCCCACCTAGTTCTCTCTCTAGTTATCATCTTTGTCTCAGGCCCCAGCGTGAATAAAAGGTTCAAACTTCAGTTCTTGGAGTCCTTTCCTGCTCCCGGAAAAGGTTACTCGAGGCCTCCAGTTAAACTATCCCAACAGTTCCAAAAGATATCTTACACTTACAAGTAACTGGTAGTCAAAATGTTATAAGTACCTCTCTAGTCCCTTCTGATAGAAAGCATTGCTACATTTCTCCCTTCTAGTTCAACTTGACTTCAGGCCACTGGCTTTTTTGTTTTGCTTTCACCTCCCGGGGAGGTCTCGTCAGTTTCTTGAAGGCTGGTCAGCCTTTCTAGCTTTAAGATTCTTGTGCTATGTTCCCTCCGTTTGGCATATTCTCATTGTATCCCTTTGCAGGCCTCTTCGTTTCCTTTTACTCCCCAGTGGGGTATTCTCACTTTTGGCCCCTTGTGGGTTTCATTGTTCTCTGGGCTTTCCTTACTGGGATACGCTCAAAAGTAATCCCTTCCAGGTTATTTTCAGTGTTGACCCCTTGCAGGCGATTCACAGTATTAGTCCCTTGAGGGCTTTTTCTGTGTGCCTCCACCCTCCAAAAGCTTCCAGTTTCCAACTTCATACCTGTTTGCTTGCATCTGTGCATGGCAGGGAAAGCGGAATCTCCTACGGCTGAGGTACCGCAAGTCTTACTTCCTCATTGTCATGTCTACGTCTCTGGTTCCTATGGTCGCTTGAGGACAGAACTTCGGCGTCTGGTTTCTGGTATGCTAGGAAGCCAGGCGTCGAGGGTTTTTCCATCCTTTCACTCAGGTGCCTCTAGGCTTTCCGCCTCTTCCCTGGGCTTGGCAGCATTCCACGTGCTCTCTGCCCACACATAGTCCTGCCCCCAGGTTACTGTGAGGGAGCATAACACCTCAGCGCTCTCTCACCTCACCTCAGCGCTCCAATGCAGACGGCCTTGCTCCAGCCAGATTGGCCTTCTCCTCTCCTGCTTGAGGCCTGAGCCTTTTCAGTTCCTTCCTCGAACGTGAGAGAGGACGCCATTGGTCCTGTTATTCGAATAGGGGTGTCAGAAAAACGGAGTCAGAAACCAAGCCAAACTCAATTCAAATGCCCTGCATATTATGACATGGTTCTACTGCCACATATCCTGCAAAGGTAGGAGGTTCAGCAGAATATGCAGGTGTGGAAGCATCTCTGCTTGGGGATGCCTTGCCCACAGCGAGATCCCGCTTAACAGGGTCTCACCTCCCTAGTTCTAAAGGGGTGGCTCCCCCTTGGGGAGAATGGACGAATTCCCTGGAGTTGTCAAGTGACAGTACAATTTCACCTTTGGTACAAGCCTGTACTACACAGTTATAGTGGTAGCAGTAGCAGAGCAGCAAGACTTATCTCAAGAGTAAGTGAGCAGTACAAATAGTTCTACAAAGGACAGCAATTACTATGATTCAGGCAAGCACTGACTCAAGGTTTCTAAGTAAAAGAATATATATTTATTTACTGAACAGTTGTATAACATTTCACTATTCTAAGCAAGTTAAAAATCAGAATCATAAATACACCACACCACTTCACCTTAATTTCCAGACAAGTTAAGCTCACAAAATGAAGTGGTAGCAAAATGGCACTCCAGCAATTTAAAAGGGAGGGAAAGACAAAGTTATTTGAAATTAGGCAAAACCAACAGGTAAGTACTCAGGGCAATTGAACAAGAGAGACTACATTGAGGAGATCAGCTAGAAAAGGCTAAGGGCCAAAGTAAATGGGTCAAAAGTCTTTTGCTCAAGATCACACAGTTCAGGGTAGTTTGCGGGAAAAGTTTGTGGCACAGATTCCGGACGGGGTTGTTTGGTAGAAAAGTTAGTTCAAAGAGAAAAGAAGGACAAGCACTCAGTTTGGAGAAAGATTTCAAACACTTTCACTGCAGTTGAACGAAACGGACAACCGGATTTGCACAGTACCTTAAAACGGAGAGGGAGCTGTAGCTGAGGCGGACGTTCCTGGTGGTTCCTGCAGGCTCACGGTTCTTGAAGCGACTGCTGGACTGACACGAAGTAGGAAGACTGGGGGGCCCGGCGCCACCCAGGGAAGAAACCAGCAGCAGAGCAAAAGAATGAATAAAGAATAAAAGGTGCGCGCTCCTTAAAACCCAAGCAGGGTCCGACCTTCCTGGCTATCCGGCCCACTGTAGCTCTGTACAGCGAATTTGACCAGAGGAGGGGTCCTGGCTTGTAGTTTGGACAGACTGGTTGGTCCCACCAGCTCAAGGGAAGAAGTTTCCTGGAGGATCTTCTCTGTCGTCGGATTCACCGGGCGGTTCATTCGTGGTAGGGGTCCTCTTCTTCCAGCTCCTCGTTGGTTCTTTCTTTCCAGTGGCGACTCTGCTCTTCCAGTCCCAGACACCTGCTTTTTATGCAGTTTTCCCCCATTCATACAGCCTGGCTGTCAATCACACAGCAGGGTGGCTGGCTTGGCAAGGCCAGTCCCCTTAGCCAATCAGACAAGAGTGCGACTTGGGTTACCAAGGGAACCCATGGCAGGGGTCCGAAGATCCCTCCCTCAAATCCTGCCTACCTAGACTATCAGGCACCTTAAGGAGGGTTTCTGTGCCGAAGCCTGCAAAAAGACAGCGAACAAAGGAGTCAGCCCGGTTTGGCGCGCAGAGAGAAACACGAGAAAGACTAACAAAAAGAAATGGCGAATAAACCCAGCCTGAACCAAAATAAAATGTATTTGGTCAAGCGGGTTTATGTTTGAGGCTAATATAATAGCCTAAAATATTACCACATTTATATAAGATAATCACGGTACAAAAGTTAGGGTAGATACCACTGCCACCAGCCAAGTCTTAATGTGAAGGGAGCGAAACAAGGCTCCAAGAGGCACAGACAAAAAGTGATAAGAGTTAACCCGTTCCAATACTTCATGTAAGATGGGGTGTACTGGGTCTGTTGTTTAAAGTGACTATATAAAGTTAATGGCAACTTTACCTGGTTCTGGGGGACAGTAGTCAGCCCCAGAAAAACGGAGTCAGTGGGAAGTCTCAAAGACAACCGTGTCACTGCACTGAGGGTGCTGTGTAAGTAGTGCACATGGAGTAGGTGAGGCTCCAGTGTCCAAGATCACACAAAGTAGAAATACACATAGCAAAACACATGCAAGAGTGCGAAAAAGAGCTCACACTCTTACCAGGTGAAAAAATGTATCCTAGAAATCCAGCAAACCTGCTGAGGGATTCAGTAGTTAAGGGAAATTAACCATTTATGAGAATTCTCCCTAACAGTCTCGTTAGGGATTATTCATGGATATGGGGAATGCCAGTGTCTTCCCATAATGGGAACAAACTACTGTAAACTTAAGTGGTCACGTCTAATGAATAGTTGCAGGGCACAAAACACACACCTGGGAAACTCCTAACGGTGTCCAGTCAAAGGGTCGAATACATTGTTTCGAATGACAATAGTATCGAAACAAAAGGACACAAAAAAAAGGTTGAATGCCTTTTTTTAAATGTATTTTTATTTTTTCGCTTCCGTATAGGAAAAAGTGTTTTTTACACCAAAAACAGGGGATTAGGGGGGACCCCCCCCCACCCCAAAAATAAATAAATAGAAAATTCAACCTTTTTTTCTCGGTCCTTTTGACTCTAAACTATTGCATTTGAATCAATTGCAGTCGACCCTTTCACCTACAACCACTCCTAACATGTATCCAAAATGCTCCTCTCAGGCTGCAGGCCTCCAGCAGGGGCGGGGTGGGAAAGATACTGCTCCCCTCATGTCACCTTAGTTCAGTGCCACCTGGAGAATTTCTCAACTGGAGAGGCAGGTGTTTTTCCCCCGAATATGCACAAGTGACTCAGCCTAGTTGGGGAGCGCGACCCAATGAAGGGAGGTACGTGGGTGGAGGGTACTAGAGGTATCTGTACCAAAGAAAATGTAAAACATATTGGTTTAAATTCATGCATTTTCAGCACACTGTGAACAATTGTATCAAAAAGTCCACACAGTTTCCAATTGGTTTTGTAGGGTGACCTGAAAAAGTCCAAAGCTACAAGTCGCCTACAGCGTACTCGAGAACTTTACAGCAAATATTGATGATGTCTTTGGTCACAATAATCACAAGTTACTCACCTGCAGCACCTGGTCTTTCAATTGCCACTCTTAATTGTCTGCTCCCAGCCTGCTGAGTCTGCCCGCTTCCAAGTTGGCCTCCCCCGGGAGGTGGACGGCCCTGAGGTAGATGTTTTCCAGGGCCCATTCCCACATGCTGACCGCTAGGTTGCACAGTGGAGGGGACCTGGTAGCCCCCTGCTTGTTAACGTAGTAAATGCAGGTGGAGTTGCTGGTCTGGATAAGGACGGTCCTGCCCTCAATGAGCAGAAGGAAGGCCCTGAGGGCTAGCCAAATGGCTATGAGCTCCAGCCACTTGATATGCGACTCCTGCTGGGTCCAGACTCCATGGACGCTGTGGCTGTCCAGAGTGGCTCCCCAGCCCTTTAGGGAGGAGTCTGCAGTAATGGTGACCTGCAGAGTTGGCTGCCGGAAGGGCCTGCCCGTCCACAGATTGCAGTCCTTGAACCACCACGTGAGGTCCGAGTTGAGAGAAGGCGGTATGCAGACCAGCTCTGCTTGGGAGCCCTTCTCCTGATTCCACGAGGCTGTGAAGTGCAGCTGCACTCTCCTCATCCGGAGCTTTGTGTGTGGCACGGCAAAGAGGACAGCTGCCATGATACCCAGTAGATGCTGGTGCCACCAAGCCAAAGTCACTGGTTTGGTAAGGAAGTGCGCAGTGACCCTCTTGATGGCCGTAATCTTGTCCTCTGAGGGAAATACCTTCTCGGAGCTTGTACCCAGATGAGGCCCAGGAAGGTGAGGCTCTGCATGGGCTGCAGCCGAGGCTTCTTGAGGTTGATGGTAGGTCGTGGAGTGTACTCTAAGCGAGGAGGAGGTGTGGACAACGCCCTCTGGGGAACTCGCCCTTACGAGCCAGTCGTCCAAGTAGACATGGTGGCCCTGGGCCATGAGGAGGGCTTCCACTGCATACATGAATCTGGTAAACACCCTGGGGGCTGAGTTGAGGGCGAAGGATAGCACCTTGTACTGGAAATGACAGCCCATGATCCTGTAGCGTAGGAAGGAGCGATGGGGCCAGGGCCGGACTGCCCCACCGGGACATCCCCCGGTAGGCCTCTGGGGCAAAGGGCCTCTTTGCTGTGGAAGGATACACAACAAAGGACCAATTAGAATGATTGTGTGTGTCGATTCCGCCTGGGTGGTTTTCATTGAATTGGCTGCACCACCAACCTAGACATGCAGACTTATACATTTCTTTTCTTGGGGGGCTATGGTCATGAAAGTTGTAATTTTTATTTTCACAACACTCTCAGAATGTTGAGGTTGGAGGATTGACTCGAACCCCCAACCTTTCAGGTACAAGTCCCAACACTTACTGACTGTGCCACAGAGACTGGCTTGAAAATGAGTGTACAGCAAGCCATATTATATCAATTAGAGCAAACGTCTGTTTTGAATTAACATGCCAAGATTCACAGACAAAACTGCACAAATGAGATCATATACAGTTTATAGAAAGGAAAAGTGCTGGAAATATGATTGGGTGGTGCTTGTGGGAACATGTTGGGGGAGGGGCGGTAATTGGTGGTCTGCAATAGGGTCGTCCCTTTTTTATGTTGTTGGTCGTCCCGGTTTTTCGTTTTGGAAATCTGGTCACCCTACTGATCAGATGATGCTGGCTCGCCCCTGCGCATGAGGGCCTGAGCACCGGGGACGCACGCACTGGGGAACCGCACGTGCCCTGCCTGCTACACACACATAATTGCGCAGGTCAGATTCAGGGCAGTTGGGCAGCTAAGGCGGCAATGGGCAGGCAGCAACAGCAGCCAGCCAGCCAGCGAGCCAGCCAGCCAGGCCTGCTTCTTTCCATTTCCAGCGATGACGAGCAACACCAAACCACTAAGGTGAGAAGGAAATTGATAAGAGAACGCAGAGCAGCTGACTGTTGGTGGCGGAGTCGGACGCTCCGGAACGGGGGTGAAAAAATGCTTTTATTAATTTTATACTTTGATTTCCAACGTACAATAAATGCATTTTTTCACACCTTTACAAACGTTGAAGATTTAAGAAAAATAAAGATTGTTTGGTTGGTGTGCTGCGGCCAGTGGCGCTGGTCCAGTGGGACAGGAGGTTTGGGGGTGGGTCGGTGATGCTTAGTAGTGTATCCTGTGGCTGCTGCAGTGCTGTCCTGGAACAGGGCCATGGCCCATTCCTCCTTCCCTTCAAACATGGACTGCTAGTCGGACCTACGGTCCTCTGAGTCTCGGACAGTTCTATCTGGAAGGAAGCAATTAAAGTAAATTATATTCCCTGCCTTGTGAATGCCATCGACAAGGCGCATAAATAATCCTGCATTGGAGAGGGCAGTGAGATCAGCATAAGCATTCGCGTGAAAACCACGCTGCTTCGCCGCCGCCCCCATGCATTAGAATAGTCACTGCCATTTTGGAGTTCCGTTGGCCTTGCTTTGCAGCATAGGGGAAGCTAATTCTCACCCCTCCTGGTGAGCTAGTGCATGTTTGTTTGGCGTTGGCACGCCCTGTTCTGCATGTGGGGAGGAGTCAGGGTCTGTCTGGGGTCTCTGGTGCCAGGCCATCCAACACTTGTGTTTCCTGGGATTGAATGAGCCACGATAGAACGTTTTAAACATGTGATTATGACAAATGAAACTTCCCTCAGGCGCTGACCCTTTTAACTCTTGTGTCGGATGATCAGACCTAGCGAGAGTCACTTGGCATAAGCCGTCAGTGTGATTCCTTCTAAGATGGGTTTCCAGGTTTGATCTGTGTGCACAGTGGAGCGAGTGTGAGTCCCTTCGCATTTCACCTACATTTTGAATGCTGCAAGGACACTTTCAATGTCATTTTATTAGAACTGTTAAATGCATGAAGAAGGGGACTGCACATTTTAGTACTTAAATGCTGTTGGGTGCCATGCATATACAAGTTTTCGGAACGGAGGTAAAAAGTAAATCCTGGCACAAATACGGGTTTACGCTCCGTTTTGTAATAAACGGAAACACTACCTGCAAATTATTCTTTGCAAAAACCACTTACATTGTGTTGCTACGAGACCCCTCCCGCCCAGCTTTTATTATTTGCTAAATTAAGGCCGACAACATAGGAATCCATTCGTTTTCAATCTGCATGAACATCTCATGCAGGCTTAAAACACTGCACTTTGAAGAGAGTTAAGCACAGCAAAAATGTTATTTCCGTTTTGTGCCCCTTGTCCACCTTCAAGGGAATTGAAATACCACAGGGCAGTAAAGCAAGGTATACACACATTACACCTTGCTTTACCGTTTCGCCCCTTAGAACATGTACTTGAGTTTGTTTTATTTTTCTTGAAGTAACATCACAGTTAATTTTGTGATGTGTGCTGAGCAGGTTGGTGGCTGTTAAACCGTTTTATCTTTTTTCCTTTTTTACCTTCCACTTTGTTTTTGACTGCAATAATGCTTTTTACAAGTATCTACCCAAAACGGCCATTGCTCATAGTACAAGGCCAGTTTTTTGTTCGCCGTCTGCTTTACTTTCCACATTGCAAATAAGGTAATGCACTTTTGCTGAAGTTCAGCTCTAGACTCGTGAACAGTGCTTTGTGTGTGAACTACCTGGAACTGACATTTTGGGTTGTCTGGTGTCGATCCATAATTCAGCCAGAGGATGTTCTGTTGCTGGGCATAAGGGGAGTTGGCAGGCTGTCCCTGACTGGACAGACTCCACTTGTCAGAATGTTGCAGGTCACTTATCGTAAGTGGGCTAAATCAAACCACAGCATGACATTTAATAAAAGGAGAGCTCCTGGAGCCATTTGGAAAGGCTGACCACAAGATCCAAGCATCTGACGCCAAAGGACCGCCAGAGAGCCGCAGGAAGAGTGCTGTTGCAACCAGCACTTGCCAAGCCAAACGCTGTGTTTCAGCTCTCAAGTCTTCAAATCAACTGGGAAGACCTGAACCTGGGAACTTCCTCCTTTGAACTGGTGCGACCAACCAGTCTGAAGCCCTTCTCTGCATCCATTGCCATTTGAAGGTTGTAGCCTCAACCGGTCTGCATTTGTCCTGCTCCTGACTGGAAATGGAAATCATGCAGATTTCCAAAGACTCTTTGCGGCCTCGAAGCTGAAAACCTCACTTGCCTACTCAGTGCTCTGCTGGTACCTTACCAAACCTGCTGCTGCTGTCTCCCACAACAAGGAAGGGCCTGCTGGATCCCAAAGTCTGATCATGCTGCTTCCATGGGCATGCCGGTCCTGTTCTGGTCACACCAACAGCCACTCCTGTCTGCTGCTCCTTCGGGGTCCTCCTGGTCCTCCTGTGCTGTTGGAACCAAATTTGAGCCTCTTTTTCCTTGTCCTGGGATCTCTGGCTGAGCCTGACTTAACAGTCACTGGAAGCCTTGAACCCGCAGCCTTTGAACCGCCTGCAACTAACCCTATAGTGAGCTTCTTTGACCTAACAAATTTCATGTCCCGTGACGTTGCAAGTCAAGTCCCGCGGTTCACATACCTCATATTGCTTTACGTACCCTTGTGCATTTTGACTTGTACTGGTGCAAGGCCCTTAAGGTAAAAGTAGCCAGGTGTGGACTGTCCTATAAGGAACTCTGGAGATCCCCGGGTAGGCCCCTGCACCCTGGGCCTCTTTTGTGTAATAACTTATTTTATTTCCAAATGTTCTCATACGAAAAGGGTTGGGCATGCTGAACATTTTTAATATGAGGCCACTTTGAAAATTATTTCCAGGGCCTCTTTTTGTTCCCAGTCCACCCCTGGATGGGGCTGCCAAATCGGAACATGTAGGTAAGTGTCCTTCAAATCCAGGGAGCACATCCAATCGCCCTTATCCAGTGTCTCTACAATGAGTGCAGGCTTAACCATCTTGAATTTTTGAAGAGAGAGGGAGAGGTTGAGGGTGGAGAGGTTCAACACAACTCTCAGGCCAGCCGTGGTTCTTTTTTTTGTACGGCGAAAATCCTGGAATAGAAGCCCAATCCTCTCAGGGAAACTGGTACTTCTTCCACTGCCTGGCTCTCGACGAGCGACAGGATCTCTGCCAAAAGAGTTGGCGTCCCAATCTGTGGGAGGGGCGGAAGGAGGAGAGGGAGGTATAGGTAGGCGGTAACCCGTGGACACTGACAGGATCCAAGGGTCTGCGAAGTTCTGGAGCCAAAAATGCATGCGAGAGGCTAGCCTGCCCTCCACTGGAGACACGTGGACCCGGAGGGACGCATCATGCATTTTTTTTCTCGGACGCTGCTGCTGAGGAGGGGGACTGGAAGAAGCCCTTGCCCCCCCCCCCCTTATTGTTGCTTGTGCAGGCGCTGACTCAGCGAGCAGTCAGGTTGTCTCGACCTCCGTTCCTGGAATCCCCAGAACCCGCCAAATGCCTGCACCTCATCGGAGCGTTGATGCGACTGGGAGTACGCCTTGGGCATGGCTTTCGTAAGAATAAAGACTTTGCGGTTTATGAGCTGTTCTTCTTATCTAATTCCTCGTCGGTGGTAGAGTGGAAGAGGTTGTTACCCTCGAAAGGAAGGTCCAATATGTGATACTGGACGTCTGGGTTGAACTTTGTAGCCCAAAGCCAGGCCGTCCTTCTCATGTCCGTAGCGATGCAGATGGCCCGGCAAGAGGTGTCGATGTGGGCCACTGTCGACTCCATGATGTCTTGCGCTACCAGCTTGGCTTCTCCTGAACCCGCCTTAAATCGTGCGAGGCTCTGTGTCGGGAGTTCTGGAAAAAAAGTCCGACATTTCCCGCCACAACCTCTGGTTAGCGCTGCAAGCAAGGCATCCGCCTTTGGGCCAACGCAGGTGCAGGAAGGCGTTGGAGTACAGCTTTTTCCGTACTCCACCAAGATCTTCTCCTCCTTGCCTAGCAGCGCCAAGTACGACTGAGGCTTAGAGTGAAGTGACGCTGCAGTGATCACTGACGAGTGCGGCTTGCGGTGCGTTAATAGCAAGAGTGTATCCCCCTCCATCTGTCTATACTTGGCATCGAGGCTCTGATTGACAGGCTGGGCCGAGTGTGGCTTGAGCCAACCCTTCTTAGCCTGAGCGACGACATCCTTCTGCATCGGGACACCCATCTTGGTTCATAGGGAGAGGACCTCTGCCATGACCCCCCTCCTCGGGCTGCTCTACCTCGGGATGAGGAAGGCCCAGATATTCTGCCAAACCTGCAAGCCTGTCGTGAAAGGCCTTAGTTGAAGATGGCATGTCAGGGTCCTCCTCCTCGTCTGTGTCCGGCTGGACCGCCGCGGGAGGAAGGGTGCTGGGCGCCGTGGGCTGCGGTGTGGAGAACGGAGCTGGAGGTTGCTGCAGAGGTTGGCTCGGAACCGACTGCACTGGTTGATTTGAAGGAGCCAGCAGCGGGGGCTGCGCTGGGGCCTGTGGTGCCAGAGCCATGGGAGGAATGAATATAGGCACCGGTGGAGTGATCGGAGGGAGCAAGTCCCTGACTGCATCCTTTAGGATGGCCCCATCTGGGGGGTTTGCATCAGCCCCAAAAACCTTTCAAAGAACCTATCCTCGGAGGCTGAAGAGGAGGCAGGGAATACTGACGGAGTGGCTGGGGGCTGCTGGGACCAGAACACACTCAGTCTGGGTGGCAGGGTAACCTGCCCAGCGCTACCGATGGACACAGTGTTGGCCACATACCTGGTTGACACCAGTCCCACCTTGAAACTCGTTCACCCGCCTGTTCTGTTCCTATGAGTGGCATTGGACGAGCAGCCATGTTGTCTGGCGCAGCAGCCATTTTGTCGGGCTGCGTGCTATGTGCCAGAGTCGTGGTGCATGGCCCTACGGACACGGCCTCGCCCAAGACTCTTGGTGTTGGAACATGAGGCCTACCCCGCACCTCAGGTCTATGCCTGGAAGGCGTATTGCCCTCGGCATTGTCGCCGGTAGTGCTGCGTGCAGGCATGCCCTTGGACATGGAGCCGGTACAAGGGCATAGCCCCTTCGGTGTAGACCCGGTAGGTAGAAGAACCTTGCTGTCCCTCAGCACTGATACCGGTAGGGTCCGAAGACCCCTTGGCCATAAGGCTGGTAGCTGGGTTAGCGTTGGTGCGTGTGCTGGTAACAGAACCCGAGAGGTTCTGCCCGATTGGGCATTTCCTCGGGAAGGAGTCGCCCTTATGGGGTGCAAGGAGCGTTACGCCGGAGGACCAGGTACCTAGATGACAAAGAGAAAAAGATAAGTTAAGAATCCAGGGAAGAGCGCGTGGAATTACATGGCAAGGCCAAACCCAGGAGCGCTGGTGAAATCAGCCTGTTCCCGTCGACATGGAAAAGGGAACTGAGGAGTGGCGTTGGTGGGCAGAGTCAGGGTAGCACATGCTCCCAGGGCCACACGTGCTGCGCGCCTCTAAATTTAAAGGGGAAGAAGGTTTTTCTGGTGAAAAAGGTTCTGTCTCCCGTCCCTAGGAAGGGACGCCCATACAGTATGGAGGAAAGGGGACGGGACGTAAGAGTATGTGCCAGTATAAAAACATTTTATTGCTGGCGGTACCCACACATGCCAATGCAGACGGGCACCAATATATGCCACTATTACCATACAATAACATATTCCTGCTAGCATTGCCAGCACAACATGTCATGATATAATAAGAAAATATATCCAGGCTGGCTGCACTAATATATACCAGTTTGGCCATGTAAGAAACCATCATGATGGGTTTTACCCTTGTTGCCCAGCAAACAAATGGCATGCAACAGTTACGAAAATATTACCATATCAAATAACGTAGGTCATTCTAGAGTACCCCAACCTGAATCCTCAATGGGCCATTCACTTACAAGGTTCTGGTAGCAAAGTGCCCCCGGCCTTGTATCGCCCATTGGGCTTTGGATTAAGGGTTCTGAAAACTGTAAAAAGATTTGAGTTTCAGCCCAAGAGCGCTCCCTCAGACGCATGCTGCAGCTGGTAGAGAGCGCAGTGTCTTCACTGGGCAGATTTGACTCGTCCACAACGAGTAGTGGTTCGATGCGTTGTTGCCCATTATGAACACGTTGTCCCTGCTAAATGGGCATACTCTTCCGTCATACCTCATGGTTGATGCCACTACAGCCTAAACACCACCACTGCTGCCACTGGGTGGGGCTACTACGGTGGCTATCCTCTACAGGTCACAGCTAGCACTCCCTCATGAAGAGTTCATGGAAACCAACCCTGCACCAGAACCCAGCCTGAAATCAGCAGGGCATTGACAAAGTGACAGGGTCAGGATCATGACCCTGTCGGAAGGGAGCAGGGACCCACTCTCAACCTGGGGTAGGCAGCCAACCAGGGCAGTGCTACAGCCTGCCCTACACCAGAAGCATGGGGAGGGAGTTAAGGGGGGCCCCCAATTCCTGCCTTCTCATAACCGTTACTGTTTTGTGAAAGCATTGGTACCACTGTCCCATCCACAGTGCCTATCAGCCTGTATCCTTCTTTCAGGACTACTTCCCGTGGGAGAAACCAGGCAGCGACAACTCCTGGACCAAAGCTACCAAAGTGAACTAACTGACACAGAAAACACACAGCCCAGAATCTGTACAAGACGTGATACAGGAGCCCCAGCCCATCACCACTAGACCGTTAGCGAGGTAGAAGAATAACTTCACCTTTCAGGAAGCAAATGCATTTAAAATGGTTTCCCAAAGTTGTGTTGGAATGAACACTGGAGACCGTAAAGAGCGCAGGGAAAACCAAGCTATTTAAAGACTTCAAAAAACAAACCTGACCCCCCTGGCATCAGCAGAGGAAGTGATTGTCCCACTAGAGCAGGGACGTAAAGGCCAATGGCAACTGGGAGGATATGCAGAGCAGGCGATGCTGTGCTAAAAAAAAGCTCAAGCTGGCCAGACATGTATGAAAGGCGTTTTGGGTGAGGACAGGAGTGGAGTTGCTGGACAAAAAAGACCAGGCAGTGAAGACAGAAGGTGGAGAAGAGTGCTTATGAGATGGTGGTGAGAGTGTGCGGGTAAGGTGTTGTGTGACATATGTGGTAAGTCAGAAGGAGGAGGCAGAACCTTTTTTTGTCATTTTACACTTCTTTATTTAAATAATAATAAAGAAATGCCTATCTATCCCTAACCTATGGGATTCCGTACCTAAACAAACGAAGGTCCTTGTCTGTAGTGAAGCCCAAAAGTAAATAGTGTTTCCTCCATCCAACTCTAAGCTAATCTGTCCCTACCATTATACAAAACAACAAAAAGACAGGAGAATGATTCCCTTCTCCTGCATGTTCTTCCTTGGTTTTAATATGCAATTCTCAGATATTGTTGAGCAATATCTTTAAGTAACAGATGTAGTTCCTGTAGGGGATTTTTCCCAGTTTCTCTTTCCCCTGCAAGCTTTCCTGTTAAGCCTTTCCTTTTTAGCTTTGTGTATTTTAGGAATGCTGGGCAAAAGTCTCTGAACAGCATCTCTGAAAGACCTTCTCTTCCGGGTTCCAACTGGGAGAATTAATCTCTCTTCATAGCCTCCTTGCTCATAATGTACTCTCCTGCCAGGTTCCTTCATGCACTGTCAACTGCCTGATGTACTCGCCTGCCACCACGTCACTATGTATTTCGTTTGCCTTGTATATTCCGCTGCCAGGACTTTTTATATATCTTAATTGCCTGGTATCTTGCTTGCCATGACTTCTCATGCATTTTATAGCTTCTCAGCGTTACCAATACTGTATGTATTGTTCTTGATTTCAGATATAGGTTTGTTTTAAGGTTTGTTCATGGTTTGTCCCACATTTGCACTTTAGGTATTCATAGTTCATTGGGGCTGTACTTTGCCTTTTCTGTATTCAAACAATTCTTCAATGGTATTAGGTTCAAAATTCTGTTGGCATGGTTGCCGGAATGCCCTGGGGTCCCCCACTTGCTTCAGGATGACTTGCTTGCTTTCTGCAGTGTCTCTGGTCTGGTTTGCGCTTCTGCAGAGTACCACTTTCCAAACTGGAGTGTGTAGAGGTTCTGCCGCCTTCATTCACGGCTCTACAGTGGCACACCTGCTTCCCTGCAGGGACCGGAATGGAGAATACTACCTTCTTGACTTGCCAAACGCCCAAGGCATCTCTAGCAGCTCCCAGCGGCTCCACAGCACTTCTGTCTCTGGTACGGCATCTCCCCCCTTGAATGTGGCGGCCTCATCTGCTTTGCTACACCAGTACATGATCTTCGCAATCCTTGAACTTTGGGACAGGAGCCAACGTCTCCTCCTGCACCGCCTCTGCAAATAGTGTGCTCACCAGGTTTAAATGTCCCATGCACAGGTGCTGTGGAAAAACTACTAGACTGCATGTTTCTTGACACATGTGACCACTCCAATACAAAGTATTCCCCAGCTGTTCGGTAATTGACAAAGAAAGGACTGGAGACTTTAGAAAACGTGCTCATTCGAGGCACACGACCACTCCGATAAAAAGTATTCAGCAAAAATTAAAGTTCATATACTTGCGCACCAGGTTTCTCATTCATCAGAAACTCACTGGTCGCTTTAACAGTTCTTGCTAAAGCACGGATCACACAGCCATCTGCTTTTAGTGTCAGGGCTCCAGCTCCTGCCATTCAGACACTCCTGTGTTGTTCTTCCGACACAGGTGAACGAGCACGTCGAGCAAAAGGGAAAGGGAAAGGGGAAGTCTTCCCACACTGCTCCCTTCACCTAGTTCAACCTGCTCCACGGAGTTCCAGCTCCCACGTCACGCTTCAATGGAACGCCTCTCTCCGTAGTCCTCAGCGTGTCAGCATCCCGCTCCAGTAGGGTTCTCTGCTGCTTGCACCGGCCTCCTTGCTGCTTCTCATGTCGCTCCCTTCCCCACTGGGATTGTCTCCTTTTGTACACCTGCAGCCCCTTGACAGGCTGCAGGTGAGAATGTCAAATTAGCCCTGCCCAACCACAATCAAAGGGGCAGTCCTGACCCTAACAGCTCTTAGCAGGCATCTTCCTTGTCCCAGTACCAGAGTGGTAAAAGAGCATTGCTCTTAGTGGCCTCTTCTTCGTTCCAGTACTGTCAAGTGTCAATTGTGGAGAACTGGTTTATAAGAACCCTATGAAGGTTGGGGAAGAATTGGGTTGGTTGTCAATAGGGAAAGGGGACACCATGTCTCGCCCAAGAGCACCCCACTCCCAGTCCCCAAGGACCCTCCACTCAAGAGATCCTTCCTCGCTTCTCCGCCCCTTAAGTCGGGATCCTGGGAATATCTCATTTAAATTATTATACTTTATTTAGGTAAAAATAAATTACCATAAAAGCACATACAAATATAAAAACAAACTAAATCTTACTACACATCAAATACAGTGCATATTTCAGTACCAAACAACAATTTAAAATACATATGGTACATCTATTTATCTATACATTCAAAAAACATGGAACAAAATTAAGAGAATCTACAAAAACTCCCTAACATTAAAATACTTCATGGGCAATAAAATAATAATACTACACCAAAATATCCACAATGCCTTTCTCCAAGTTCCAAGCCCCCTGCAAGTATGTGAGAAAGCACCAGGCAACAATCACCGAATCAGCCTCGTTAAAAAAACAAGGGCTGGACGGCATTGAAGTGTTTTATCAATGGCAAAATTGTCCCTATTCTGAGTTTAGTGTAGCAGGGACATAGTAACAAAATGCAGAAGATCCTCCGTTACTGCCTCACAACACAGACAAGCCGAATTCTGGGCATACCCCTTCCAATTCTTTGTGATATCCCATAGCAGCAACAGATCAAAGTGAGCTCTTGTCAGTATCCAGCCATCTACTGGTTTATTACTGTGTACCAGGTAGGGCTGTAAAATACCTGTTTTTGAAATAATGGCATGTCTCCTATTTGAGCCCAACAGCCGCCCCCTTGAGTCACGTCTAAATTTAAGGAAGTTTAATATGCACATTTTATAAATCTTCCTCTCCTCCATAGTAGGTAGCTTCGCCGGACACTAAGTTACAGAGATAGACTTGATTTAAACATTTATGTACGCATTTCAACCCAAAGGGCACCATGCATCAAGTTTATTATTAATTCTTGAGTCAGAAAAGCTCTCTGGTTTGACCAAATGCTCAGCCAGTGCATGAGCGGTGTCTCATACCATTCACCCCCAATATGGGGAGCCCCAAGCTCGACATGCACTGCATGATTTGGGGCCAAGCAGGGCAAGCAGCAGTTTAAAAAAAATGCTATTTTCTATAGACTCAAGCACAGAAACATTTTCAAACCCCCATAGCGAGGCGCCATAGTTAGTTGCAGTTTTTATCTGTGCTCGATATACTTCCAGAATCATTTGTAGCAGTTGGCCTTGACACATGCTTATGATGCATGTTACACCCCCCAATGCTTGTCGCGGTTTGATATGTTGTTTGCATATATGTGCTGTCCCCTTCCAGTTCTCTGAAAAACGAATAGCCAAATAGTCGAATTCTGTTACCCGTTGAACAACAGAACCCTACTAAATATACTGCACATTGTTTAATGATTTGCTCTCCCTAGTGTATATCACAGCTGACGTGCCTGTATTTATTTTTAAGTCCAAATCTGCCATAAAGTCAGTATAAACTTTAACAAGGTTCTGAAGAGCATTAGGTGTGCGGGCAAGAACAACATCATCAGCGTATGCCAAAAGTGGAAATGGTCTATTATTAATCAGTGAAAATCTGCCCCTGACTCAACCAATGCCTTGTATAGGCCATTAATACATAATATAAACAGGACAGGGGCCAAAACACACCCGTGGCGCACTCCCGATGCCACCTTAAAATATTTAGTGGACTGCCTCTGTTCACCAAGGAGCACACATGAACTATTGCCCTTGTGACTTATCGATAAGATCCTCACTAACTCAATTGGACAACTAATGGACTCCAGTACCTTCCATAATTTCCTTATGTTATCTTTATCAAAGGCGGTACTTAAGTCCATGAATGCCAAGTAATTCGGTTCACCCTTAATGAAGACAGAGTGTGCTACCACCAAATACAAGTTAAGTGCCTGATATAGCGTCCCCAGACCTGGCCTAAAACCATACTGAATATCTGTGAGGATCTTCTCAGCGGATATCCATTCCTCCACATGCCTCAATATGATATGTCCAAAGATCTTAAACAAGGTTTCTAATAAAGATATTGGTCTATAGGCTAGGGGGCTCCTGCAGTCACCTTGCTTAAAAATCGGACACAATTGCCCTTTTCCAAGATTGAGGAAAACAATTGCTGTATGGAGGAATGAGTTAAAGCAAATAGTCAACAGTGGTGCCTATAAGGAACAAGTTACTTACCTGTAACTGTTGTTCTCCAGCATGGGTCTGGCATGGATTCACATGCTCATGAATATTCCCCGTCGTCAGGCTGGGAATCCTCGGTAAAGAAAAAACCAGTATCAGTTTCGTTTCTGATCTGTCTTTCGTAGTAATAACCAATCACTGGTCTCTGCGTCATACTGACCACAGCCAATGACTGCCCTCTACCTAAGCACCGCCTCTGGCAGCCATCTTCAGATTTGGAAGCACGTGAAGTGGCAGTATGACCAAGTGAAGAGCCGCAGAGGGGTAGGCGGGAGGGTTCGCATGTGAATCCATGCCAGACCCATGCTGGAGAACAACAGTTACAGGTAAGTAACTTGTTCCTTCTCCAGCATGGGGTCTGGCATGGATTCACATGCTCATGAATAAAGAATACATAGCAGTACACACATGCACAACCACGGGAGGTGGCAAAGGCTCAACATTAAGCATCACATCAACTCAACATTAAGCATCTTACCTCCTCACCAGGCTCACCTCAGGCGAACAGGTTGCGCAGCACTGCTTGGCCGACCCTGGACTCCTCCCTGGAATCCCGGTCGACGCAGTAGAATTTCGTGAAGGTGTGCGTCGACCTCCACGTAGCAGCCCTGCATATGTCCAGCAGGGGCACACCAGATAGGAACGCCGTGGTAGCTGCGATCGCTCTGGTGGAATGGGCTCTCGGACGGCCAGGCAGCGGTCGGTTTGCCAACCGGTGACAGTACATGATACAGCCGGAGAGCCATCTGGAGATGGAAGCCTTCGAGAGAGCCTTCCCCTGATTGACAGGTCCAAAGTTCACAAAGAGTTGTGACGTCTTCCGAAAACCTTTCGTGCGGTCCACGTAGAACTTCAGCGCTCTAGCTACATCCAGCGAGTGCAAAGTCCTCTCAGCCGGCGACGAAGGCGACGGGAAGAACACAGGTAACACCAAGGGTTCGTTGAGATGAAAGTCCGACGGTACCTTGGGCATGAAGGAGGGGTGCGTCCTGAGCACTACCCTCGTGTCGTGGAAAGTCAAGTACGGGGCCTTGCAGGAAAGGGCCTGGATCTCTCCCACTCGTCGTGCGGAGGTGATGGCCACGAGAAAAGCTGTTTTCCACGATAGAAACTTCAACGGGGCCGAGTGCAGAGGCTCGAACGGAGGTCCCATGAGTTTGGTCAGTACCACGTTGAGCTCCCACGCCGGGGCCGGAGCCTTCACCGGCGGGAACGATCTGAACAGTCCCTTCATGAACTCTTTCACCAGACGATGAGACCACAAGGACGTCCGGCCCGTGGTTCTGGTGTATCGGGAGATCGCAGCAAGATGAATCTTGATGGACGCGTGTGCCAGACCAGCTTTGGCCAGCGTCAGCAGGTACGGCAGCACTTGGGGAGCCGTAATCCGTAGAGGGTTAATCTTCTGTGCGTGGCACCAGACAGAGAACCTCTTCCATTTGTGTCCGTAGCATTTAAGAGTCGAGGACGCCCTGGCCTTTGCAAGAACCTCTCTGCAGTCGGCCGGTATGTCGTATCCTCCAAACTCTAGCGCTGCAGGAGCCAGGCCTGCAAGTTCAGCGACTTCGGGTCGTGGTGGAGGATGGCGCCTCCTTCCCTGGAGAGTAGATCCGCGTCCGCCGGCAGCTTGATTGGCGGGGACGCCGACAAGTCCAGAAGGTCCGGGAACCATATCTGCCTCGGCCACGCAGGTGCGACGAGGATCATCCTGCACCGTGACCTCTTGAGCTGGTTGACGAGCCGGATTAGCAGAGGCAAGGGAGGGAACGCGTAGAGGAACAGGCCCTCCCAGGGGAACGAGAAAGCATCGCCCATGCTCCTCGTCTGGGGAAACCTGCTGGCGAACCTCCGGCACTTGGTGTTCGTCGCCGTCGCGAACAGGTCGATCTGGGGTGTGCCCCACCGTCGGAAGAGGCGATCCACCAGATCCTGCCGTAGTTCCCACTCGTGGCACGAGCGCAGCTCCCTGCTGAGTGAGTCGGCGATGGTGTTTTTTATCCCTGCCAGATGAAACGGCACCAGAAGAATCCCTTGGGCGACGGCCCAATGCCACAGGTCCTGCGCCTCCTTGGACAGCGCTGGGGACCTGGTTCCGCCCTGTTTCCTGATGTAAAACATGGTGGTGGTGTTGTCGGTGAAGATCCTCACCACCTTGCCCTTGAGGGACGGAAGGAAGGACCTGAGGGCCCAAAACACTGCACGGAGCTCCAGGACGTTGATATGCAGGGACTTCTCCGTCGGGAGCCAGAGTCCCCTTGCGTGCAGATTTTCGGTGTGCGCTCCCCACCCTTCTAGGGAGGCATCCGTGGTCACAGTCACCTGGTGGGCTGGGGTCTGGAAGTCCATGCCCGCCGTCAGATGCGCGCGGGTGCCCCACCACCGTATCGCTCGTCGGAAACTCTCGTCGAGCTTGATCCTTTCCTCGAAGCTGCCCGTCGTCTGGATCCAGCGCGCATCCAGGAACTCTTGCAACGGGCGCATCCGGAGCCTGCACATGGGAATGAGGTAGATGCAGGAAGACATCATCCCGAGGAGGGACTTGATGGACCTCACCTTGGCCGCGTCGGCCACCAACATCCGTTGCACCTTGCCCAAGATGGTCCTGGTCCTCTCCTCCGACGGGGAGGCCAGAAGGGACACTGTGTCGAGCCTCGCTCCCAGAAACAGTGCGACTTGCGCGGGCACCAGGTGGGATTTGGCGTAGTTCACGGAGAATCCCAGGTCCGTGAGGAGTTGGACGGTCCTTGCCGTGTGGACCACGGCGAGCTCCCTCGTCTTGGCGCGGATGAGCCAGTCGTCCAGGTAGGGGTAGACGTGAATCCCCTCGCGGCGCAGCTGCGCCGCCACCGGTGCGAGGCACTTGGTGAAAACCCTGGGTGCCGACCGCAGTCCGAAGGGAAGGGCTTTGAACTGGTAATGACGCCCTTGGACCACGAATCTGAGGAATTTTCGGTGCCCCTTTAGGATGGGAATGTGGAAGTAGGCATCCTCCAAATCCAACGACGATAGGAAGTCTCCTTCCTCCAGCTGACCCAGGACGTGCTGGAGGGTGACCATCCGGAACTTCTGCGCCTTGATGAACTTGTTCAGGCGTCGCAGGTCCAGGATGGGGCGCCATCCTCCCGTCTTCTTCTTCACGAGGAAGTAACGCGAGTAGACTCCGGAGCCCCGAAGCCTCTTTGGGACGAGTTCGATGGCGCCCTTTCTGAGCATCGCCTTTACCTCCAGGAGAAGTTGAGGGACGTGAAGTTCTTTCCTGGCCACGGGGGGGACGCGCGGGCACCTTCTTTGAAACTCGAGCGCGTGGCCCCGGGCCAGGGCGTCCAGCACCCAACGGTCGGTGGAGATGGACTCCCACACGCTGACGAAGCCCGCCAGCCGGCCTCCCACCGGGGTGCTTCGGTGGGGGCCCGACCCCACGGCCGGTTCAATCCTGCTTGGACGCGGCCTTGCCGCCTTGGCCTCCTTGGCGACGACGGCGGGGGCCGCCAGACTTGCCTCGTCCTCTGTAGGCCTCTTGCGACGACGAGCGGGCCGCTTGACGGTAGGAAGCGAAACCGCCGCCGGAACCTTTGGAGGCGCCCTTGCCTCCGCCGCTCCGAAAGGGCGTCCGCCGTTGCTGCAGTACTCCAAGGGCCCGGGCCGTCTCAGTATCCGCCTTGATGGCCTGAAGGGAATCGTCCACTGTCTTCCCAAACAGGTTGTTCCCGTCGAAGGGCATGTCCAGGACCCTGGTCTGGACGTCCTGCCGAAAGTCCGTAGCCTTGAGCCATCCGCGACGTCGAAGGCAAACGCCGTTGCCCATCTGGCGGAACCCAGTGTCGGCGATGTCCGTCGCCACGGTGATGGCGTGGTCCGAGGCCACCTCACCTTCCTGCAGGATCTCAAGGGCCTCCGCCCTCTTGTCGTCCGGCAGAAAATCCAGCAGGGGAGCTATCTTGTACCAGAGTTCCCTGTCGTAGCGGGCCACGATAGCCAAGGCGTTGGCCGCTTTAATCGTCGTCGCCGCCGACGAGATGACTCTGCGTCCCATGGCATCCAATTTCTTTCCCTCGCCGTCCGGCGGGGAAGTCGACGTGGAGGCCGCACCCCCCCCCGCTTTCTTCCTGGCTGCCGCAGAGACGACGGAGTCCGGGGTAGGCTGCGCCCGGAGGCATAGGGGGGCCGAGTCCGGGACCCGGTACTTTTTCTCGTACCGGTCTCTTTTCGCTGGCGTCGTGGAAGGGTTCTTGAGGAGGGAAAGGCCCTCATCCCAAATGTCGTCCAACAGAGGCACTGCGAGGACCGTCTTCCTCTTGGTCTCGCGCCGTTGGTAAAGGAAGCCTTCCTTTTTCTTCTCCTCAGGGCAGAGTTGGAAAAGCTCGGATGCCCTGGCGATCATTGAGTGGAACGATCCAATCTCGTCGGGCGGAGAAGCCCTGGGGGGAGGCGACGACGGAAAATCCTCGTCGTATGCCTCGTCGTCCGTACCCGTCGCTGCCGTGTCAGTCCCCGTATCATCCCCTCGGGTGGACGGGGAGGAGGGCTGGACGGGGCGCGACGGTTGAAAAGGAGGCGGTGGATGGATCCTTCTTTTCTTGGTAGGGGGAACACCAGAAGGTCCCGGTTCTGGATCCCCCGACGGGAGAGGTTCCTCCGTCGGTAACGGTAGTCTCGTCCTTATCTCGGAGCATAAGGACTGTATAGCCAACAAAATGGCCGCTGAGTTGTCTTGCGGCGCTGGCAGAGGGGAATCCGACGGGCGAGCAGGGGCCCCGTCGGTATCCTCGACGATGTCGTCGTCGTCACCTGCGTCGGGGCCCATTCCGACGGGCTGGTCTTGTTCCACGCCTAGGCCGTGGCTTAAGACCTCGATCAGTTCCTCTTCTGAGGTTGAGGCCGAATCTACGACGACGCCCTGCCCCCCCTTCTTCCCCACGGAGGGTTTCACGGGGGTCCTATCGATGGGCACGAAAGAAGACTCCCTCCGAGGAGGCAGGGAGATTCTGGGCCCCGAGGCCGCCACCACTGGTGCAGCCTCCACAGGCTGGGCCAGGGCCGCCGCGACCGTTTCGATAGAGGGCTTGGTCGAATGGATCAAGGCCTTCACCACCTTAGGTGCGTTCACCGCCTTATCCTTGAGGGAGGGGGCACTGCCACGCTCCTCCTCTGCCTTAGAGCTCGACCGGGGTCTCTCCAGGAGCTTCGCCGGGTGCTCGGCCTTCCTCTTACCCGACCCAGAGCGTTGGCTCGTGGTTGATGGTGCCGGGGAGGGTGCGCCCTGCCTGGCGCCCGTAGAGCCCGACCGTTCGGCGCTCCCGGTGCCAGCGGACTCGCGGTGCTTGGCCTTATGTTGGGCCCCCGTCGCCGGGGCGCCCTCAAAGGTCTTAGAAGACCGCTCAGATTTCTTCTTCTTCTCGCCAGACGGGCTCTTACCCTCCAGCCAGCTGGCGAGACGTTGATGGCGGTCCTTCATGGTCCGTTCCGACATGTTGCCGCAAAACGCACAGTCCTTCTCCACGTGCGTCTTGTCCCCATGAAGGCAGTAAAGGCAGAAAGAGTGTTCGTCCTCCTTGAAGACGTTCTGCAGCTGGCATCCAGGGCAGGCCCTGAACAGCTTTCCGGGCGTCGAGCTTCCCTTCTCCTGGGCCATCTCCGAGACCGGGCCTGAGAAGCTTCTGGAGTCCTCCGAAGTGTAGCTCGACGAAATCTTCACCCTTGAGGGGCACAGATGAATCCGACACGGGTCCCCGTTGATCGGATGTAGGATCGGTGGAGCTTGAGGCTCTTTTGACCGAAAGAATCGAAGTTTTTGTGAAAAAGCGCGAAAAAATAGCACTAACGCTCGAGAGCAATAGCACGAGGATCCCAACACATGAACGTGCGGTAAAAATCTGAAGATGGCTGCCAGAGGCGGTGCTTAGGTAGAGGGCAGTCATTGGCTGTGGTCAGTATGACGCAGAGACCAGTGATTGGTTATTACTACGAAAGACAGATCAGAAACGAAACTGATACTGGTTTTTTCTTTACCGAGGATTCCCAGCCTGACGACGGGGAATATTCATGAGCATGTGAATCCATGCCAGACCCCATGCTGGAGAAATCAGCCTCTTCCCTATAGAGATCAGCCGGCACTAAATCTGTCTGTTGCCCAGTTTGGCGCCTGTTGACGAATTGCCTCCTTCACTTCATCTAGTGACAGGAGGATCGGGATACCCCTTCCTCCACTCTTGCCCTCAATTTCCAGACACTGATACAAGGACGAAAAATGGTCAACCCACATCCTTGCCCCCACATGATGTTCCCTTGAGGTCTGTACTCTCCTGTAGGCAGGTCCTCCTGCCACATATTGCCAAAACTACCTTGAGTTTCTAAAGGAGACTGTAGTTAGAAAATCCTCCCAGGCTTGGTTATCTAGCAGAATTTATCTAGATTGTACGGTTGTTTTATAATCAGCCCATGGCCTGATAATATCTCCCTTGGGACTGGCTGGGTCCTTCACTACCTTCAGAAGATTTATTTTTGCCCTCCTGCAGGGCTCATCAAACCAGCCACTTTTCCAGTTGTTTGTGAGCTTAAAGTCACGTTGAAAGATATCAGACAGACTCCTTCAAGTCCACGAACAACTGAGGTGTACATTTAATGAGAAAACTTTTTTGCTGCATGGTCTGAGGGTCATATTTCACCCACTGCAACCTATGTTTACAGTCAGGATTTATTCCACGTAAATCCAATTGAGGATTGGAGATTAAGGTCAGCTAAGCACATTCCCGCTTTAGGTTAGCCTTAGTGGAAAGTGATCACTAAAAATGTCTTGTACCACTTTAAAATCTAAAATCAACTTCCAGTGCACCACATACATGAATAAATTGTTAATAATAGATGACCCACACAAAGATCTAAATGTCAATGCTCCAGGTATATCAGACTTGATGCAAGCATTCAAAGATTGTATACCCCAGTCCAACAACCACCTAACCAATTGTAGGCCCTTGAAGCATGACCTATTGTCTGAAAATGGAGGACTGTGTACAATTTAAGTCTTTAAGTCCTTATGCTTAACACACAAGTGTCTTTATGGCAAAGCACCAGCCTATCTGAAGTCCAAATTCACTTTCTACAATCCTTCCAGGGCACTAAGATCAGAAGCCAAGGGCCTGATAACAACCCTGAAACATAAAAAAAAACTCGGTATGGGTAGAGCTTTCCCCAACCGAGCAGCAGTCAACTGGAACAAACTGCCGATCTGTCTTATGTTGGAGACCAATCACTCCTCCTTTCGTAAAAAGCTTAAAACTGTGTTTTTCAACTAAACCACTTTTTAAGATCCCTGGCCTTGAAAATGTCCTAACTCTCCCTGTATCGTGATCTGTCCCGTTTCACGTTGTGTTACTATTCGTCTGTCCCTGTCTCCATGTATGCGCCCCGATGCCTGCGGGCAGTCGGCGCGAAACAAATAAACAAATAAATAAATAAAATAAAAATATTGTCTACCAGCTGCAGTTCAATGATGCCATAGGCATAGCCCTCCCAGATGTCATGCAGATCACTTAACATTAAAGTCACTCCCGAGGACCAACATCGTATGGGGATCAAGACTTTCCAAAATGGCACCCTCTATTAAATTTTTCACTGTCTCAAGCCTGTTAATCTCTACAGCATGGGGACTATTATAAACATGTATAACTGCTATCTTATCTCCATTCTGAGGAGCGCAAATCAGGTACTGCAAAGGTTCAGAGTTAGTTACCATTTCCTTGATCCTGTACTTCAAAGCAGACCTAATCTTTATAGCCAAACCCCCATAGCAACAGCCCCTGTTCTTCTTGGACGCACTTACCTGGAAGAACACCCCCCCACCCGTGACAGTTTCTCTGTTGACCATGTTTATTGTAGTAACACATAAGCCACTGTCTCTGGGTCCATTTGGATCCAGCACCAGCTATATTCCAACAAAAAATAACTCTGGTTTTCCCTACCAGTGTGCAAACGGGTTGTGCCTCATTCATGCAGTTAAATGCATGTCCTTCATTATAAGTAGACGTCTTGGTGCTCAGCCATTGAGCTGTATGTTTCCTAGGTATGGGCTCACCACAATCCAGCCGATTAGCAGGGGGAGAACAATAGCCATAGATATGGACTGAAAACAGATGGTTCCGTGAACCCCCAATTCAACCTGTGTGCTCAGCTACCCTCATCCAGGATCCAGTTACTCTTTTTTGTTCATGTTTTGAGCCCAACTGCCTCTGAACCAATTTGCGATGCACTAAGACTGTAAGGACTATGCTGTTGTGAGTAGGCCTTGACCTTGAAAACCTGAGGTGCAGCGGAAGCAAAAAAAGAAAACACTTCAAACCCTAAATCATATAAAGGTTTTACAATGTTACATATCCGCTGAGTTACCAGAGGAGAGACAAGTGATACCAGCACCCAATTGGTGTTAATATGGTATGTGGGTCATTCTAAATTCACAATAGCCTCAGAAGTAATGCCATGTAAATCTGCAATCAGATGGAGTAGATGGAGTAAACAAGTGCGATTTAAAAAAAAAAGGACTGGCTGAGACCACCTGGGGGCGCAGAAGGCAATGGCTGCCTGAAGCTCAGCTCCCGTCTTGAGGTGCCAAATGCGATGAGTTAGAGCGATCTTCGAAAGGAAAACTAGTACAAAATACCCACTATAGGTATAGAAGGCTGTAGTGCAAGAGATTGGCAAGTAATTAAGTGAAGAGGAGCGCAAAATCGAGACATGGATCAACAGCCCATCCCCCACCGACGAGGGCCTGAAACGTGGCGGACGAGGGAAGCAGTCCGGAAAGTCGGCTCGGAGGCAAACATTCTCCGATGGACGCGTACCTGGCCTAAGGGTTTGCGAAGTGAGAGCGGACCAGAAACTACCCCATTGGAGGTGCCCCTTAAGCGCATTGTGGCCCACAGTGGGGCCGCGCCGCGGGGGGAAGCGGTAATAGGAGGGGGAGCGAGGTCAAGAAAAGAAGCCGGGGACCAGTCCAGTGGAGGGCGGGCGCCGCTGTAGGCTGATTCGGAAGCCAAGCTGGGAAGAGGTCCCAGACGCCCAGCCGGGTTCATACAGCTGCAGTAAGAAGAGAGGTGGTTGCGGCTTGAGGGAAGCGGAAGCCCGCCCACATAAAGAGAAGCTCGGCTGGGGGTGTAGTGTCGGGCATGACTCCTTCGGCGCCACAGGCCCTGGAGGGGGTCCGGGCTGGTCTGTGTGCCCGGCGGGCGAGGGTGCCAAGAGGCGAGACCCCCCCACCCCTCCACAGAGCAGCACAGAGGAAGAGGCACAGGCTGGGCTCTAATAAGACTTGGGTGAGTGCATGCGACCCCCTCCTCAGAGGTGTGCAACTAGAGTCTAAGTGGCATAGGTGAAGGGGAGCAGCAGCACTCCAAGCAGGAGTTCACACAAACAGGGGTCATATTGAATGAAGCCACTGAGACCGCAGGGGCCAACACTCCCAGGCAAGGTGCAGGAATTAACGAGGAGTCTCAGAGTAGTGAAATAAAGGACAGAATAGCCCCCACGAACAGAGAACATATCAATAGGTAATCCCCGGGGCTACGGCAGGGGTTAACCAGCAGGCCTGAGAAGGAGCCAAAGTGGGAGGCCCTCCTCAATAGGGTAGGAGGAGGGCCCAACGTGGAAGAGCCAAAAGAGACACTAAAGCTCACAACGCCCTACAAGAGACGTGTGGTGAAGGGGTTCCCAGGAGACAAAGGGATCTCTCATTCAAGTGAGTGAATGTCAAGGTCTCACCAGGGCATTGTGACAGTGAGTGGGGAAATTTAAGAGGCTCCCGCCGGGCAACAAGATTACCTTGGAGACTAGAGCGAAATGTGAAACCCACACACACCTGGAGGGGTCTATCGAAAAGCTGCAAAAGTACAGAAGAGCACTGGACATTGGAGTACGGTCCTCAGTTAAAAGACCAGACACAATGGCCACAGCAGCCACTAAAGATGATATAGCAGGAATCTTGGCTGAAATAAAAGCCTTGAGCTCGGACATCAAAACCTCCATTTCTGAACTACGAGGAAAAGTCGAGACAATAGAGGGTAAAGTCGAAAATCTTGAGCATAACCAAACTAATGCAGACTTACTCAAAATGAACTTAAATGCTCGAATGACAGATATTGAGCTAAAACAGGAGGAATTGGCTCTGAAGATCAACGACATGGAAAATAGAGAACGAAGACTGAATCTGAGGATTCTCAGCTACTCAGAAAAGGATGGAGAAACCCCCCACCAAGTTGAAAAGACAGTCCAGAACATAGTAAACCAACTGTTCGAAGATGAGGGTGGGAAACAAGTATCCATTGAAAGAGCACACAGAGGGGGAAGAGCGTACGGAAATGGGCCCAGCTCGCTAGTAGTGAAGTTCCTGAGATACAAAGAAAAAACGGAAATCGTAACCAAGGTGAAACAGAAGCAAGACATTGTTTTTAACGGCGCCAAATAAAAATCTTCCAAGACCTATCAAACTTCACTCTAGCAAGAAGGAGAGCATGCAGGCCACTCGCAGCTTGGCTGACAGAACAATCCATTCACTATAGATGGGGATATTCTTTTGACTTGACCTTCGAGTACAAATGAGAAGACTATAGAGTAACAACACCGGAGGTGGCGAAACAAGTCCTGAACAATTTGGAAAACCTCAATGTCACCAGGGGTCCCGGAGGGCCCTCAAGCCCTCACTCTTCCCAAGAAAGTGGTGGGGCGGGACTGCCACAGAGGCAGAAAAGGGGGAAAGGTGGAAGAAAGTTCTTTAAACCGAACCCAATTTCACCAACAAAACCCCCGTGAGACAAGAGGCCTCAAAGAACTCATGGGCACCACACACAGCGACTAGACTGATACGGCCTCAACCATAGCCGCACTAGAGGTATCATGATTACAAGACAAAAGGTATAAGGTAGGATCAGAACTTTCCCTCATAGAGGTAGGAGTTATAACCCCGGGTGGCCTTCAGTTAAAGGAGGGCGTCTCCAAATTAAGGACCTGCGCCACAGGACATGGCGCCAGTCCAGTTTGCAAGTTCAACTAGTTACACGGTTAAAGGGGGGGAGGAGGGGAAACAAGGGTCAGGGGATAAGGGGGAAGTAGTGGGTGGGGAAAATGAAAGGAGAAACACAGGAGAGAGGGACGATCCAACAGCATACTTATATAAGAGAGCACCATCATTTGATGGAATGGGATCCAACATAAGGGATACGGGAAGCAATCCTGTCCCACCAGGGAAGTCCACTATAAAAGTAGGTTTGCTTAATGTAAAGGGGCTCAATTCGCCCCCTAAGAGATCCCTGGTAGTGAGAGAATTTGACAGAGCGGAGCTCGATATCTTATTTATCCAAGAAACCAGACTAAAGGCAGGTGAGGATCGAGTGCTCAGGGGCAAATCGGTGGGTCAATCATTCTGGGCATCAGGAAAAACCAAAAAGGGGAGTGGGGATAATCCTCAGTAAAAGAATCAGACTAGAGTTACCGACAGTGGAGCGCTCGCCGGAAGGCAGGCGCCTAATGCTCCGGGGGATATTGGGGGCGTTCCAAATAATTTTGTGGGGGTTTATGCTCCCAATCAAGGACAGGGCTTGTTTAATGACAACGCACTAGCATCCCTGAAGGTTATGGGCAGCGACCTGGTAATGGTGGGAGGAGATTTTAATACATGGGCGGACCACCATATGGATAGGCAACAAACAAGGGTTAAGAGCAACAGTGGTACAAGGGAAGATCATGGTAGATTTGCAGCCATTCTCAGGAGGGAGGGGCTAGTGGATATTTGGCGGCAGTGCAACCCGGGGATAAGGGGATATACATTTAAATCACAGGTGCACGACACCTTTACGAGGATTATTTACTTGTCGACAAAGAAAATCAATCCAGGGTTCATGATTGCACTATACGGCCGGTCACCTGGTCCGACCATGATATGGTGGTAACATTCCTAGATCTGGAGGGGATGGGTAAAAGGAATACAAGATGAAGATGTAATGACTCTTTGTGGCGGGACAAAAATTACGCACAAGAGCTTTGTAAAGAGAGAGAGGACTACTTCCAAATCAACTATGACAAAAAGTGACTAGGGGTCGTTAGAGGACCGTGCGCTATGAATAACCACTAAGATAAGAGCTGGATCTGCAGCGTCCACACACTTCCACTGGGCCCCCTAGGAGGTACCAGGACAGTAAAGAGAAGTATCAGTATTGAAGGTGCTTCTGACGCGCTGGTCCTAAGTAATCGCTGCTGTTGAGAAAATTGTTGTAGATGTGGACAAAAGAAAAGCTACTGAAGCATCAAATCTTGCGAGTTAAGTCAAAGTCTTGATAACAAAATCAAAGTAGTGGAGTCTTGGAGTTTGAACCGGTCTTTATCATTAATGTAGAGGTTGAAAGAATCTTGGGAATCAGCCGACACATATTTCGACCCTCAACGGTCGTTATCAAGGCTGAGTAAATAGCAATACATAGGTTAAAGTGCATGAATTAAAGTATAAACATTAGAACATAACAAGAAAACGAAGTATTTATACAATGAGAAACAAAAGGCATAAATAATATCATAAAAAGAACCAACAAAAATATTGTTATAGAACAAAATCATACCATGGTTCAGTAGTGTAGATGATGCAAACAGATTCAAGTAGAGTGGTAAGGAGCCAGAGAAATAAGAAATTAGATAAGAACATGGTATTGGTTGCAGTATCACAGAAATGTATATAACAAACCCATTCGAAAGTGAATATGTTGAATTGGTCCAGGATCACAAATTTCCTTATTGGTCAAGTGTGAAACTTAATATAAGTCACCCATTGTAAATGTGAAAATATAAAAGTGTAAAAGAGAAGAGACCAAAACCGGGTGTTCAAGAAATGACATAGATAACATACCATGTAGTCAGATTCTTCTATTGCAGGATCAAAAAAGGGATGAAATGATGAAAAGGTAGGGGCGTCACCTGAAGAAATAAATACCAATGTTTTAGGATGTATAGAATTGGGTAGACATAATAGGATTGGGAAGGAAGATGAGAACTTACCCTATACGTTAGGTCACAGAACTAATGATGTAGCCTAAGTTGCTATTCGCCTAATATGTCCAAAAACTGCAATAGCCAAAAATAACACACATTTAATGCGTGATAGGCTCGGAGTAAGCTTAAATAAAATTAAAGTGTCCAAATATACTAAGGCTGTGTGATATACTATAGTGAAAGTTTAAGATACATTAGTAATTGTATTGTGTGGAACAGTCTTTAAACCACGTTCAATGTAAGATGTGATAAAAGTTCAGAAAGTATTAGCAATTGTGTTATGTGGACCAATCTTAAACACAAATTCAATGAGTGAATTGCTCAAACTGAGTTAACAATTGTGGTGAAAAATGTGTGTTATTTTTGGCTATTGCAGTTTTTGGACATATTAGGCGAATAGCAACTTTGGGTGACGCCCCTACCTTTTCATCATTTCATCCCTTTTTTGATCCTGCAATAGCAGAATCTGACTACATGGTATGTTATCTATGTCATTTCTTGAACACCCGGCTTTGGTCTCTTCTCTTTTACACTTTTATATTTTCACATTTACAATGGGTGATTTATATTAAGTTTCACACTAGACCAATAAGGAAATTTGTGATCCTGGATCAATTCAACATATTCACTTTCGAATGGGTTTGTTATATACATTTCTGTGATACTGCAACTAATACCATGTTCTTATCTAATTTCTTATTTCTCTGGCTCCTTACCACTCTACTTGAATCTGTTTGCATCATCTACACTACTGAACCATGGTATGATTTTGTTCTATAACAATATTTTTGTTGGTTCTTTTTATGATATTATTTATGCCTTTTGTTTCTCATTGTATAAATACTTCGTTTTCTTGTTATGTTCTAATGTTTATACTTTAATTCATGCACTTTAACCTATGTATTGCTATTTACTCAGCCTTGATAACGACCGTTGAGGGTCGAAATACGTGTCGGCTGATTCCCAAGATTCTTTCAACCTCTACATTAATGATAAAGACCGGTTCAAACTCCAAGACTCCACTACTTTGATTTTGTTATCAAGACTTTGACTTAACTCACAAGATTTGATGCATCAGTAGCTTTTCTTTTGTCCACATCTACAACAATTTTCTCAACAGCAGCGATTACTTAGGACCGGCGCGTCAGAAGCACCTTCAATACTGATACTTTACTTCCAAATCAATAATAATGGGGAGGTGAGCACAAATACTCTATGGGAGGCAGGAAAAGCGGTGTGGAGGGGACATCTCATTAGAGAGGGGGCGAGGAAGAAGAGGGAGTGCAAACTTCTAGAAGACAAGCTGAGGGGGGAAATTGCAGAAATAGAGGGAAGGCTGCATGCACAGGGAACCTACCGAGCAGAACACCTGGGAACTCTTAAAAGGAAACGGGAGGTATTAAAGGCCCTGGGAGCGGAGGATGTAATAAGAAAGTTGAGGTTCCTGAAACAATCCTTCTACGAAAAGGGGGATAAGGCAGACAGAATCCTAGCCTCCAGACTGCGGGCTCAAAGGGCAGACAGGTGGGTCGAAGCAATCCAAACAGAAAAGCGATCCTTGACCCGCGCTCTGCAGGAAATAGCGAGAGAATTCGCAAACTTTTATGAACAGCTGTACACGTCTGAGGGTGACCAGGGAGGGAGGGAGATGAGGAAATACATTGAGGCATCAAGCCTTTGTCGCCTAACGGAATCTGCGCAAGCCTTTCTTGAATCAGATATTACGACGGAGGAAGTCAAGACAGCTATTAAAAGACTCCCACCAGGAGGAGCCCCAGGGGAGGACGGGTTCACTTTTGGATTCTACAAGCAGTTTGCGAACATGCTCGCTCCACAGATGTCCGCTCTATTTAACCACATAAGAGAAACAAGGTATGCCCCGCCGTCGTTCGCCACAGCCCACATAGTAGTGATCCCCAAGGGGCGGGGGGAGATCCCACACATTGTAAATCGTATTGGCCAATATCAATTCTGAACACGGATGCAAAAATATACGCCAGAGTGCTAGCAACCCGATTGGAGAACATCATGCCCCACCTGGTCCACCCGGATCAGGTGGGCTTCATAAAGGATAGGCAGGGTTCAGATGCGATAAGGAAAACTCTAGACATTATGGAGCACACAAGGTCCCTAGAAGGTAATCAAGCCTGCTTAAGCATGGACTCTGAAAAAGCTTTTGACAGAGTAGAATGGGAGTTCCTATGGGCTGTGCTGGGCAACATGAGGTTTGGGGAAACGGTGGTAAGAGGAATCCAAGCCATATACAGAAACCAGAAAGGAAGGGTGGTGGTCAACAACACAGTGTCGAGAGAAATCGCCCTCTTACGGGGAACCAGGCAGGGCTGACCCCTGTCACCGCTCCGATATGCCCTGTCCATGGAACCGCTGGGGAACAATATTAGAGGAGAAAAGACCATTAGAGGAGTCTTTGTGGGAGAGAAGGAATACAAGCTAGTGATGTTTGCGGGTGACATCCTTCTCTACCTGTCAAATCTGCAAACTGATGTCCCAACGGTACTGAATGGGATTCGAAATTTTGGTAAATGGGCTGGGCTAAAAGTAAACCGCGAAAAATCAACCCTTTTCCTCTACAAGGACATAGAACCCCACAATAGAGACATTGCAACTATTGGAGGCATCCCGACATCGCAACAAACCCTGCGATACCTGGGCATCGACATCACAGGATCCACCGAAAAATTGTACAATGATAACATACCTCCACTGGTGATTGAAATAACAAAGGATCTTACCAGGTGGGCGAAAATGACAATATCATGGTTGGGGCGTCTGAACGCCTTAAAAATGGTAGTGCTTCCTAAGTTACTGTATCAATACCAAATGCTTCCCATTGCCATACCAGGGGCCCACTTCACAGAAATAAAGAAAATATTACTCAAATTCCTGTGGCAAGGAAAAAAGCAGAGAATACCATACGCTAGGTTGACCCAGCCCAAGGAAACGGGGGGGACAGGGTTCCCTGATATGTACACGTACTACCGTTCAGCCCAGTTCAGGGCCCTAATCCCCCACCTACGAGGAGACAAGCAGAAACAATGGGTGGCCATTGAAAATCACAAGATGAGGCCGGTATCGTTAGGGGAACGGCTATGGGCCCCAAGGAACGCCTTCCCGAAAAGTGTCAACCATTTTGCAATGGGCTCCCTACTCAAACTGTGGTGGCAGAAGAGTGAGATGAGAGAGCTCACAACATGGCCATCGCCCATGAGCTGCATATGGACCCCGCCGATCCGTGACAGCATAATGGACCCATCACGGTTCCACGACTGGTATGAGGCAGGGCTGGAAAGGGTGGGCCAGTTAGTAAAACCCAAGGGGTGCATTTCAATTCAGGACCTAGAGGCCGGACTAAAAGGGGTCCACTGGATGTGTTCAGATTCCTCCAACTGAAGGGTGCACTGACGGCAAAGAAATGGAAGGACAACCTCATGAGAGAGCTTTCCCCCCTGGAAACTATCCTGAGTGAGTCCTCCCACACGAAGGGACTCATCTCAGGTTTCTACGCGGCTCTCAATGAGATTAAAGGGGACAAGACAGAAACCCTGCGTAAAAGATGGGAGCAAGACCTGGGTCCGATGTCAGATCAATGGTCCACAAAACTTCAATATCGGCCCAATATAAACTTCATGGGATAAAACTTTTGCACAGGTGGCATTTTGACCCTAAGAGGCTCTCGAATTTCGGACAGGGGTGGGGGGTTCAGGTTTGGGTTTGAGCGGTCATGGACCGGTATGTTCTTGGTTTGAAAAATGCTTAATAAAAACAAATGTGAAAAAAAGGACTGGCTTTGCTAGGTTCACTTTCTACAATTTGTATGTATTTAGAACCTATTCCCCTCACACTCCTGAAAAATGCTTAGCACCTGTGTCTTAACTAATGGTTTCACACTTGGGGATTCAGCTTCCGCGAGCCAGGTTGTGTGGTCAGAACTAGATCCCACATTACCATCTCCCTTACTTAATGGGGATATATGTTTAACATGGTGCTCGTCGCTTGTACAAGCCAAAATATTGACACTTTATATAGCTTGATCTACCCCATGCCCCTGATCATTGTTTGCTGAACCACACAAAGGTGCTGGGCAACAGGGGCCAGAAATACGTAACATGCGTTGTTCCACAGGCCCACAAATGTACTGTAGGCAATCATCAGAGGAAACAGGGGCAACAACCTGTTAATTATTCAATACCTCCTCAGCAGCATTCACACTTGCTTTAGATGAAAAAACTCAGTTATCGGGGCGAATGGGCTGCATCCAATTGTCCAAGGGGCCTTGCAATACCACTCGTCTTGCGGAACCATCAGAATACTCATTAGTAACAATATTTTTGCCAGCAATTACATTTCTTCCTTTAGTGATAGTCATTTTGCTTTTCACCACATCAGAGTAGATATTAGAGGGGGCTCTTTTGTTTTGTCACAACAAACGCACAGCTGGAGCCAATCAGCATCTCTTTGTCCTCGGTTTAGTGGGGGGGGGACTTTTTAATCAAAGATTGTTCCATATTTATGGCTTCTATAGCTGGCTCCTCAATTACTGTAGTGACTTTTAACACATCTTTGTGCGGCAACACATATCTAGAAGCCAAGGATTGAGGAATAGACTAAGACCATTCGGCATCAGTGTGGGGTTGGTTAATTGGCATCCCAGCTTTCCACAAGCATGGGGCCACATATGTCTAAATTTGCCCTGGAATTCAAGGGGGAAGGGGTGAATTTGCAATCAGAATTAAATGTTCCTTGTGAATCCATAACTTAACCAAGTATAACACCCACAGCATCTCCCAGGTTAATTTTAATTTCACCATGTGATTCTGCCACTTGCAGAGTAGAAATAGTGCATCCAATTTCGAAGTAATAGTGTCCAGAGCAGAGAACATTCAAACTGATTCACTCCCCCGGGCATGCATGGGGTTTCCCTGTGCCGATTCCTCGTCTTCTACCTCATTTTGAATATAATGTGTATATGTCGGTGTGCCCTTTTCCCCAAATGGTGTACGGTACTGTGTAGCCCGTATCTTGACGTTCTTACAGAGCTTTTGCTTTCTGTTTTTTATATTCATGTTAATATTAATGGTTGCAATAAAAAAAATGAATACAATGAATTTAATACAAATCTTAATAGACCACTTTAAACAGAGTATGAACAATAGCCAATAGACAGATATAAAAAAAAGGCTAAAATACAAATACCAGGTATGCCAAGTGTAGAATTCTGCTCCCGCAGAGAGGCAGGGGAACAAAAGCTGAGGACAGAGCTTAGAATAGGTCGTCACATGTTGTAGTGCTACTTCAGGCAGCACACTCCGGCACAGGCGTGCACAGGGGTACGGCATTGGTAGGGCAGGGGTTCTGCTGCAGAGTAAGCCGTGCTCTAGGCCACGACCACCTCTCCCTAATCCCCCTGCATTCCCCTCACTCAAACACTGATCCGATCCGCTCATTCGCTGCCTCTTTCCACATTCCTTGAGCCGCTTCCAACACTAGAGGAAAGGGCCTAGGGACGTACTCCATGCATCAAACCGCATCACATCTGGCTGCTTCCGACGCAATCTGAAATGCAGAGCTTTTCCTCTGCTTCCTGGATCCAAGAGCGATGGCCTTTAGGTGTGAGAATACCTTCAGGTTTCTCACAACTCCTACGGATTCAACAGAAGATCAAAAGCTGCAGTTATCCTTATCGCAAACGACCATGAATTCTTTTCAGTAACATGTCACAAGTTTAGTTCCAACACTTATCCCTTTTTACTTTCAGGTTGCACAACTTTGTCATAAAACAGAGTTCTCCATGGGGCTCAACAAGGAAAGAGTTTAGGTTTGTACGAGGGGAGGTTTCGACATTTTGAGTCAACTTTACCAAAATAGGTTTCCCTCACTTATGTACAATGTAAATAAGCCTTATTAATAATTGAAAGGGGTCATTTTAGCCACGAAGAAGCATGCCATTAGGCTCATCCAAACCAAACCTAAGTGGGTAGGAGTAGGAAACAAAAACACATTTGGAGCTCTTGATCACATTTCTTGAAAGTAATTGTTGTACTTCCACCATTTTGTTTGGGATCCAGTTACCTAAATGTTTGTATGCGAGTAGTAGGGAGGAGGTGTTTCTCAAATCTAGTTCTGACAATTCCTGGTCCAGCTTCTGAAACGATTACACAATGCCTTTAAAATGTTGTTCACATGTTATTTAAGTCCACGGATGGTGAACAAGAGTTATCCATACTCTTCTCATGTGCTGATGAGGATGTTTGGACAGGAACACCACTCTCCATACATGGTGGACGTGTCTAAAGGTTTAGTCCTTTTGGAAGGATGTTTTAGTTCAGAGTTATATAAAAAAAAAAAATAGGTGAATTATCTTTCCCATGTGGGGTGAGGTCTACAAACAGAGTAACACACTTAGAGGCCCGCCAAATGCATTGGTGTCACTTGTTGGTTGCCACTTGAATTGGTATTGCCCAGTTTTCAAAATCAGCAGAGAATCCTCCAGTTAGTGCTTGGTGGGCTAATATATAGCATGTAGCAACTATGGACAATAATAGAGGCATATTTAAGAATAACCCTGCGTTACCCAGGGTAATCCAGATGTGGAACCCCTTGCTCACTGTGCTTTTAGAGGCACAGCTTCACCTCACTGAGGAGGCCCAATAAGGTGAAAACACAAGTCTGGGGTTGCTGTGGGTACTCTTGTTCAGAGGAGAATTTCCTAGCATTTTGGTGCTGAACTGCCCCAGTGGGTGGGACCAGACTGATATGCAAATGGGTATTTTGCCTATGTAAAAGGTACAGTGAGCTAAAACGTGGTTGCAGACCTTCTTGGGTGGGAAACCTCCCATAGAACAGATTATTTGAACTGTGTTTGTTCTCAATAGAGGGGCTCCCGCAATGTTTTACAATATCTATGAGAGAAAGCCAGCCTTCCAAATGTTAGTATGCTTTCTGGAAATACTGAAAAAATATCTGGCAGTGTGCGGGTACGTGGCTACAGAGCCATGAGATAGGACGTGGTCCTGTGGTGCTCCTGCAGATCCTGGGGGATCCTGATGAAAAAGTATGCACTGCATTGGTTGTGACATGAATGTTTGATGCCATGGATGTATGAATATGCAGGTAACAACGTGCGTGGAGCTTTGCAGTGAATAATAACATGGTTCGCATATTTTGTGCTGGAGAACTGTTCCGGCATCCCGTCGGAGGACAAAGCAAAATGGCGACTAAGAAAGGAATCAGACGGCCCACAAGAAAGAAGAACGAGCGGCATTAACACGGAAAAGATGGAAGTATGCTTCGGCCGGCAGTAATTTCTGAACCGAAAGGAAGCGGACGACAGACAGGCGGTGTTAAACAGAGCGGTAGTGCACAAGAGGCTCGGCAAGCACCATAGAAGTGCCGGCGGATCAGAACGAAAGAAATCTGTGTGACCAGATGGTCCGGGGTGTCACGGCACCCACACTGGAAGGCAACCCAGACACCCCGCCGGACTACTCAGATGAAAATGTATGGTGAGATCAGTACGTGGCAGCCGACGCTCTGTCACAGTTTGCGAATGTTGGCGAGTGTGAGAGAATGGGAGAGATGAAAGGCAGTCGAGCTGAAATGACCCAAAAAGATCAACCGCATTCGGCTACATAACGGAACCCTAGGAGAGGGGCTGAAATAGCTACATTTCATTTTATGAAAGGATACAGTGGCAGTAAAAGAAGACACAGAGCGGGCACACTGTACTAGTGATACTAAGCGATTTGTACAAGCCAGATTTCCATATACGCCGGGACACGGAAAGAGCACTGCACAGTGATGAGAGACAGCTTTATTGAAAAGAGAGCCACACGAAGATGGTCAATAACGCACGCAAATACAGTACAATAACAACATGGTTGCTGTAGCCTTATGAGGAGTGAAAGGATACAAACTATGTGGATGAACGCCACAGAAGTAACCCAGAAGATGAAGGGCAACCTGGCCTAAACAATAAGGGAAGCTGCGACAACACAAGCAGTGAAATGAAGTTAGGCCCCAGCACTAGCCAACTCGGCCCTATGTGTGGAACTGCAAGACTGGAAGTTAGAAGAGTTGACTGACAGGGACAGGTGTGGGCACAGATGGTTGCAGAGGGTTCAGTATGTTGAGGAGAAGAAGCAGGGCGCTTGGTGCATCTAAAAAGCGGCAACCGCATTGACCATGACTGCATGTCCGGCGCTGCATGTGAGGAAGGTACATAGTTCCTGGGACGCGTAGCAACACGAGTCACACCACTACCTGGAGCGCTCCTGTTAGGGAGAATTCTCTCTTTGGGCTGAATTTCGTAACCTAGTGAGTCCCCCAGCAGCTTTGCTAGATTTCTGGAGTTTGTTTTTTTTCCTCCTGCCAAGAGTGAGACTCTTTTTCTCCCACTCTTGGACATGATTAATGGTATTCCTTTGATTGGAAATGTGTTTTATGGGCTATGGTGTCCTTTACTCCATAGGGTCTCATGTGTTTTTCCTATGTGTGTTACACAGCACCCTCCGTGCAGTAACACCGGGGTGTCATAGTGACACCCCACCATAGACTCCATACCCTGGGACTGACTACTGTCTCCCAGGGCGTGTAAAGTCACCATTGGCTTTACTAGTCCCAAATTATTAACAGAAACCAGTACAAACCATCATATTGTGGACGTACTGGTCAGGGCAATTCGGTTGCCCCGGGGTCTGTTAGTCGAGGGGGCACGTCTCCGTCCCCGTTGATCGAGTTTTGGCTGGTGGCAGTGGAAACTACTTTTTATATTCAACTGCAAATATTTTCCTAGGAGATTTTCCCATTGTTCGAGGCTACCAACTTTAATTATTTAATTCTCATAGCCTCGAACACTGTTAGGGAGAATTCTCTGTTTAGGCTGAATTTCCTAACCTAGTGAGTCCCCCAGCAGCTTTGCTGGATTTTTGGGGTTTATTTTTTTCTCCTGCCAAGAGTGAGGCTCTTTTTACCCTCACTCTTGGACATGATTTGAGTGTGTTCCTTTGACTCTAGATGTGTTTAATGGGCTATGGGGTCTTTTACTCCATAGGGCTTCATGTGTTTTTGTGATGTGTGTTACACAGCACCCTCAGTGCAGTAACACAGGGGTGTCATAGTGACCCCCTAGTATAGACTCCATCCCCTGGGACTGACTACTGTCTCCCAGGGCATGTAAAGTCACCATTGACTTTACTAGTCTTGAATTCTGAACAGAACCAGCACAAACCATCATATTGTGGACGTACTGGCTGGGGCAATTCGATTGCCCCGGGGTCTGTTAGTCGAGGGGGCACGTCTCCGCCCCCCTGATCGAGTTTTGGCTGGTGGCAGTGAATACTACTTTTTATATTCAACCGCAAATATTTCTCTATGGGATTTTCCCATTGTTCGAGGCTCCTATCTTTATTTATTTAATTACGATAGCCCCGAACATACCGCCGGTTTATTTATTTATTATTAATTCTCCGGTTGGTATTTTTTGCCAACACTCGGTCCTAAAATGGCATTTGTGTTCTCTTCTGTGACTCCAACCCAAGTCGAGCCCTTTGTTCCACTTTTTTTGGCGGGCTTCTCCACAGAAGCCCTCCAAAGTGGTGCCACTCTGTCTGGGGTACTTAGGAGGGGTGGAGGGGGATTAAGGCACCCTGGACTGAGTTGCCTAGGCAACTCAAGTCACACTCCGTCCTGATTGGCCCAAGTGGGGAGCCGGCCGGCTCACCACTTAGCATGTTTGAGTGACAGCTAGGCTGAGTGAATGGGGGTTTTCTGCATAAAAGCAGGGCTTTGGGGACTGGAACTTCAGAAGTCGCCACAGGACCTAAGAATCCGACGAGGGAGAAGCTGGGCCGACCTGCTAAGACGACACCACCGGTGGAGCCCTGCTGAACCGTCTCACTCTCTCTTCCTTTCACTGGTGGGGATAACCAGTTTCACCGTCTTTTCGCCTTCCCGACGCATCCCGTGGCCGCCTTGCCTGTGCCAAGCACCCCGGCAACCGGAATACCACGTGTTAACACGACCGCGAAATAAAGGGTAATACCTTTAACCGGAAAACTCTGCGGCTGGTTTCTTCCCTGGCAGTGCAACGACCTTCATCTTTCCTCCAAGTCGAGATCTTCTCTTCCCCTGGACGACGCCGAGACTTGCACCCGCTGCCAGGAACAACTGCCATCGCTGGAGGATCCTTCCCGCTTAAGGTACCGTGTTCCGCCTGGCTTCCCTTGCCACCGACTGTATGGGGTAGATTTAGCCCCCGGCTTTCGAACCTGGGTTAGCCTGGGACACCCTGGCTAAACTTTTCTGAGCCTCTCTAAACTCTTTTCAAACTCTCTGCAAGACTTTCAAAGCCTAGTGTAACTGTGTGATCTTGGGCGCATTTGTGCTTTGCTCTCTCTAAGAGTGGGCCCAGCCTATGGACTTTGGCTCACAAGTGACTTTTGCTCTTCTGCCTTGCTAAAAGTGTTCATAAATCTTAGAGTGGTGTATCTTCACATATTTTGCCTTTTCCCTCCCTTTTTCATGAACTTATTGGAGTGCCATCTATAGTTAAGCACTCACCTCTGTCTGCTCAAGAGACGAATACTGCGAAGAACATTCAAGCACTAGTGGGAGCTGACAACGGGGAGGTTGACGAAGGACAGGAGGGGAGGTGGAATTGAGTAGCGTGGTGTAGGCTGGGGTTGGGGAGAAGGGAGTTGGGGGGAGAGTGCAGGGGGGAGTAGCAGGCGGCTAAGAATTTGTGATGTAATGCATTGTAGATGTTTGTTTATGCAAGTCTGTAACTTGTTGTGGTTATAAAGAAGGTAAAAAATAATAATGGTTTAAAAGAAACATATTTGGCTTGGTAACGCAGACTGACATGTCTGTGGAATTGTATTGGAATCTTAAATTTGAAAAATTATCACTGGAGGCAATTTATTTGAATATTGTAATTGAAATGCAGGCAACAATTTCTCTAATTGTTGAATTACTATAAATAGTAATCAGTCGCATTATGTTTACCATTTGGAATGCTTATGGATTCACCTCAATTCCTTTATCAATTTCTGTTACCCTATTGCTGTTATATGCACGTGGATCATGGCTGCCATCAAGGATTTATAATGAAACATCATAATGGCTACTGAAATGTCAAGGGTTCAGACCAAGCGGCTGCCCTACAGATCATATGAACATCCCTGTGAAGGTGTCTGATCCTACCTAAATGTTAACTGCATGAAATTTGATCTTAGGTGAAGGAAGATGCCCCTGCACAGAATTAAGTAGCATGGAATATACTACACAACATGGAGCAGAAGTCACAACCTATAGGTGAGCCAAAATAGGTGATATGGCCTGTCTGAAGGGATATTGAAAATTTCACACAAAGGTATTACTGAGTCAAGATAAGTAATAAAAACATATAAGCGCTGTTCTTTCCAAAGCAATTCATTCAGAAATACATTTTGTTTAATCCTGCAATGGCAAGTAATCACATTTTTAAATGAGCACATACACATTGGGCCTCATTACGAGGAAGGGGTAGAGGGTTAACAGCGCCGGTAGAGCTGTCAGCACTGTTAACCCTCTAACACCTCGTTACGAGGTCTGTTAGCGGGTCCCGCTAAGGACGTCTGGTAAAACCAGGCGTCCTTAGCGGGACCCTCTAGCAGACCAGGATGCTAACAACGGGCCCGTCATTAACGGGCCCGCTGTTAGTATCCCCCATTCCCATTGAGCCCTATGGGGGCTCGAATGGGGATGTACAAGGTCCGGGTCCCAGGAAAGGGAATTACCGGGCCCTCCAAGGTCGGAATGGCCCGGTAATTCCTCATTCCTGGAACCCGGACCCGGAACCCGGTACCCGGTATGGGTAGCCATGGCGCTAAAAGCGGCATGGCTACCTCCATACTCGTAATGAGGCCCGTTGTATTTATTACAAAGCATTGCAGTAATTTATGAAGCACATTGTCTAATCTGTATTTATAGTACATCCAACTCTCTCTCTGTCACTAATATTGAAAGTATAATCAGGACTGTTTGATGTACTTACCTCCTTCTGGTGCTGTTTTTGCGATGTTTAAGTTGAGGAATGGCTAAAATAAAGGATGAAGAATGAAGTTACAAAAAATAAAAATAGCAGCAAAATAATGGACAGAAAAAGCAGAAAGCACAATTGGCAACTATGTTGCATGTTGTGAAAACCACTGGAGACTTGGACATAAATAGATAAAAAAACACAGCAGGATAGATATTAGCCTGACTTTTAGCATTGTTGATTTTATTAGCAATTACATATATTCCAATGCTGATTATTATTAAAAACACCATGTTTTTAATTTTATGTTTACAAATATTTTTTAAGGGATGTCAATTCCATGTGGGTGCCTTCCAGTGAGAGAGTTAAAAACACTACGGCTCGGGTGACTTCTCAAATTACTTGGGAAGCCATACAACCACAGCTATGGATGCTAATATTTTGAATTCATATCCTATGTTTCTAGTCCTTGTCATCAGCATTTACTTGAGCTAGCACCATTAACCGGTCCGAAGTGTGTGGGGAGAAAGCAGAACGGGGAAGTAAACACATGTAGCCATGCTTTGTTTTATCTACATACCCTCAAACTGTCTTTATTCATTAGGACTATTACAAGCTCATCTTTGGTCTTAACATTTAAGCTTTTAACACATTAATAACATTTTTCAAAAGCTTCTTGTACTCATCGTTTTCTCGGTAGCATATGACGTACATTACTTACCATTATCGACGTGTAGTGTACCCATTATCCCTCGCGTGTGAAGGTTCCCCCGGTTGTTTTTGTTCTGCCTTGAGGGAGACTGAAGAGAAAGCGTGAGTAAGCACAGAAGGATAGGAAAGGTGTAAGGTGTCCATGTTCCTTCAAATCCAAGCAGGGAGGAAGCGTGGGCGCATGTGAATCTAAGCAGACACAAGCACCAGAAATATAATTACAGTAAGTAATGTATGTCCTCTGATTCTTGTCAATTTTCTTAGAATCACTTGCTGTGCATAGACTAGCGAACAGTACTAGGAGTTGCTGGTGGGATGTTTGAAGGGACAGTGGCAAAAAGAGGTCTTAACACCGCCTGTCCCACCTGAGATTCAGTCGTGAAATCTGTATCCAAGCAGTAATGTTGTGTACAGGTGTGAATAGAACTCCAGGTAGCTGCTTTGCAAATAGCATCTAGAGGAATATTGGTAATGAAAGTTATAGTAGCTCCTGTGCCTCGAGTAAAAGGTGCTCTAGGCGTAAAAGGTAAAACTCACTTTGAAAGAGAGCAACACATCTGGATACATTTAACAATCCATTCAGAGATTACCAATTTAAGAGACATGATCCCCTTCTGTACCAGTAGCAATGGAAACAAAGAATTGATCGGTCTTCCCAAGTGGTTTTGTCTTATTGAGGTAGTACATCATTGCGCTCCTAATAACTAGCATATGGAGGCTTCTTTCAACTGAATTAGTAGGATTTTGAAAGAAAGATGGAAGTTCTATGGATTGGTATACATGGAACATGGAGATGAATTTAGGTGCAAAGTATGGATGTGTGCGCAAAACCACTGTGTCCTTATGAATGGTTACATATGGGTCTTGAACTGTGAGAGCCTGCAGTTCACTTACCCTCCTAATAGAAGTAATAGCCACCAGAAAAGAAGTCTTAAAAGGTGAGAACCCTAAGACTAGCTTTGAGCATTGGTTCTAAAGGAGGGCCTATAACTTTAGCAAGGACGACATTCAAGTCCCACCTGGGAGTTGGATTACAAATAGGGGGGTGAAGTCTCTTTATCACTTCCATAAAAGCCTTGATTACAGGGGCTTTACACCATGAAACTTTGCATTGAAAGGTGGTGTAAGAAGAGAGGGCAGCAGAGTGGACTTTTAGTGAGTTAAAAACTAGTTCTGAGTCCAGAAGGTAAGTTAGGTAAAGGACTATGTGTGGGCGAACAGTCAATAGGGTTGACGTTACGAGTACCACACCAAATGACAACATTTATTGAAATAACAATGGGCCTCATTACGGTTCCGGTGGTAACCCTGCTGGTGCTACCGGTGGGTTGCAGCCAGACCCTTAAATATTTACCGGTGCCTGACTTCCCGGTACCACCGGGAGATTACAGCCCCGGCGTCCCGATAAGTCAAGGCGCCGGTAAAATATAAATCCCCATTCCAAAAGAGTACCAAAAGAATCTATGGGAGTGGGGACAAAGAAGCACCGGCAGCGTTGCTAACGGTATCGGTGCTTCCGTTAACAGTCTGCCTACCGTGGCAACTGTGCCCGGCAGGGTCAGACCTCTCTGGCACGGCAGTTTCGGCAGGCAGACTTAATATGCCGGTCCGGAAACAACGGTGCCGGTAAGCTTACCGGCACCCTTGTTTCCGGACCGGCAGGGTCCTAATGAGGCCCATGTCTGGTATTTGGTTTACATGCATCTCTAAGAATGTCCATACATCTTTGAGGCAGCTGAAGATGCCCAAACTCTATGACCTCAGGAGCCAAGCTGCTAAATTGAGAGTTTGAGGGCATGGGTGCAGTGCTGTCCCTTGATCTTCGGATAGCATGTTGTAGGGTCAAGGCAGTTTCACTGGAAAGCAAAGTGACATCTTCATGAGATGCAAGAACCATGGATGACGAGCCCACATTGGTACTATTAGGATCAGTGTAACTTGTTTGTGGTCATCATGTGAATTATCGTGTTGAGGAGAGGAGTTGGGGGAATGGGGAGGGGAGCGTAAGCAAATCTTCCAGACCATCTGATCCAGAGACCGTTCCCCTTGGACATTTTCTGGGGATACCTGGAGGCGTAGTATGGGTATTGTGAATTCTCCAGTGTTGTAAACAGCTCGATGTCTGGATGCACACATTCTGCAAAGACGTTTTGCAAAATGTGTTAGTGTAAACGCCAAATGTTTTATACAGGTATTTAAACGTTTCTGCTGATCACAGATGCAAGAAGATGGTGTCCCCCTGGAACATGTGACAGGAGGAACATTGTGCTTGAGTGCCCACTTCCAAATGCTTTGGGCCAGTTTGGATAGCCGTTGAGAATGAGCCCCTGCCTGCTTGTTCATATAAAACACTGCTGTGCTGCCATCTGTCAGGACTAAAATGGTTTTCCCCTGAAGCTGTAGTTGGAAAACCGTTAGAGCTTTGAACACTTCTAGAAGTTCTAACAGGTTGATATGTTTGTTTATTTATTTATTTATTGCTTGCTTGCTTGCTTGCTTGCTAGGCGCTTATACAATAAGGATATACTGTTTCAAAGCGCCCACAGGTAGGGAGGGAGCGAAGGTGGGAAATACAATGAAATTACAATATTTAAGGGTAGCGAGGGAAAGTGGGACAGGGACGAACCAAGTATGCATTGTGAATATTCAGAACGTGCAAGTGCAGAAGGAAGAGGGGCAAGTGCTGAGGAGTCCGAGCTTGTGTGTGAGCCAGTGATAAGAATGTTGAGTGTTACACGGACTGGCCGCGGGAGGTGTAAGTGCGAAACCTCCAAAGCGGAGGGCGTGCAGATGCAAGTGCTGTAGATAGACGGGAGCTGGACAGAATTGGTGTGGGAGGTCAGGGTCCTGAGGATGCATATGGGCCCAGGACACTGATTCAGCAACTGTGGGATTAGCAAAGGACCCAAGAAGGGAAGGAGGAGGAAAAGAGGAAAGTCTTAAAGAGCTTCTAGAATTTGAGGAGATCCTGCTCAAGGCGCAGTGGCTGGGGAAGGCTGTTCGAAATGTAGGGAGCCCACAGAGGAGAGTGAACGACCCCCTGCCCTCTGTTTGGTAAAATGCTTTACGTGCAAAGAGTTCGTGTCAGAGGAACATATTGGTCTAGAGGGAGAGTATTTAGTGAGATAAAGTTGAAGATAATTTGGTCCCCGGGCCCGACAGTCCTGTGGATGATGCAGAGGGATTTGAATTTTATCCGTGCAGCAACCAGGAGCCAGTGAAGACTTTTTAGTGCAAGAGAGATGTGGTCCCTGGGCTTAAGGCCAAGGATATGTCTCACTGCCCTATTCTGGATTAGCTGGAGGGGTTGCAAGTGGAAGATGGTAGATTCAGAAGGAGGCTGGTGCAGTAGGCAAGCATAGAGAGAACCAGGGCTTGAGTCACATTGAGCCTCTGAGGGGAAAGTGAGAAGGGGTAATAAATAGGGCGGTAGCTGGCAAGGCAGGTGGGTCAGAGGATGTTTTTTTCAGGAGTGTGTGAAAATATGTTTTAGTTTAAGTGTTCTATAGGTATGCATATTGGCCTAAGCACATTTACATTGCCCTACGAACCTACTGCCACCCTAATGGTGGCCACACTGCCATTTTGTTTTTTCGCCATCTTGGATGCAATGTTCAGTTCAGATCCTTGCTCATTTTGCCTTTCTCACTCTGAACGCGGTGGAAGACCGTGGCATGAGCCTTCTGTTAATTGCCAGGCAGGAATGCACATTTTGCTGAGCGATTTGTTTGTCTTACACTGTAGAACCTTGAAGTCTCTGCAGAAGCATTGCTAATCTATGAGTTAGGTGCCCGCCTGTCTCAACTTTGTTTTCTCCATTGAACCATCAATTGTAATAACGTGCAGCTGCTATGTGCTCCTCTAGAGAAAACCCTATTCCCAGGCTTTAGAGCAGACTGACCTTATGCTCCAGGAGCAATACAGACAAGGTGTACAGCAAATGTTACCTTGTACCAGGGAACACAATGTGCCCCCACGCACTGTGTTGCCCTGTTCCCAGATAGTAAATTGTCAAAAGGAGGATGACAGAAAATGCAAACTCGGTGCTTTAGTAACATTACCTATGTGGAAAGGTTGTGAACCCTATCACATAAGGGGGCTGGTCAAGTGTTTCAAATGTGATTCTGTTTAGTATATATGTATGTGACTTTGGTTGTTCAGGGCTCTCCCCGGCTACAGTGTCTGTATACACGCATCGTGGGGCGCCGAGACCCCAGTCCGGGCTGTAATAAATGATATTGTAGAACCTCGTGACTGACTATTTCCATTCTTCGTAGTAAGCCTCATTTTGTGGTCTTTTAGATGGCGCCTAAATAGAGACCCTCCCGTTGATACGCCATTTGTGTTGGACAAAGACAAGGCTGTCGGATCGAGATCATGGAGTAAAAGGGGCCTCTGCACAAGAGACGTGTTTTCTTGCAGACTGCTAAACCTGATCTCTGGCCGATCGCAGCGTCAACGGGACCTCACTGCGAGGGTTCCGGAATCGAGGCTGGTTCTGTCCACTTGGAGAAATTGTCAGCCACGACGATTGTCCATTGGACATGTTTGGAAATCAGGTGAGCATGTTTCAGTAAGGAAACGGCCTGGTACTTTGATTTGATTGGTAGTATTATATTTGCATGTAAATATTGTTGATCAGTTAAGACTGTGATTCTAGTATGCCTGGTAACTTGTCATCCTGTTTTGCAATGTTTTGTTGCAGAGGAAGACAATCTAAGAATTTGAAACAGTCAACCTGCACCACCCGCGGGGCCGGCAGCGTATGACATGTATATTTCGTATGGCCTAGGCGCAATTGTATTTAATGATGTTTGGCATCGACAAACCAGACATGCTCCGGACCTTCAGTGGCTAGTTCTGGGTTGTTTTGCGTTGGCTAGAATAGAATATTTGGAATCTGTATTGTTGCGTAAGAAAGCTAGACCAGCTGCGTTTGACGCTGTTAGAGATTGGACGAAGGAAGCGAATAAGCGACTCAGAAGTAGAGAAAAGCATGCACGTAGACATATGACAAATGCTGAGAAGGCTTTAGTACACGATCAGCAGAAACAGAGTGAGGCCATTAGGAGCATGGATAGGGCCTTCCAATTAGATGTGCAGAAAATATATCCATAACAAGATTTGCATGCATCAGGTGAGTTGTTGAATAATTGACCGAATGAGCAGAGATCTGATTCAGGAGCCGATTCAACCGCACCGCCTCCTTATGTACGTCCCCCCACCTCTGTACCTGGTCCAATTCTAACTGCTGCTGCAACACCGGTTGTTGCCTCTGCACCGACATTTCCTCCACCTCCGAGCGCTCATGATTTATTTTTGCTTTCTTTGCCGTCTGCCTCCACTTCCACTCCCCTACTAGTGAGTGATACTGAATCGAGAAGAGTGACACGTAGTAGGATATCGGCAGAGAAAAAGAAATGTACATAGGTGGGCTAAAACGTATATGGAGGGGAGAGGTGAAACTGCTAACGGAAGTGCAATGTCAGACCATGGGGGTATTCCTGAACAGAAAGTTTTGATAAAACAAATGGGAGAGTATCTTGCTGAAGTATGGAGTGATTTCACTGGTTCAGCTATTCCACAAGAATTGCGGAATTTGAATTTTTTCGTCTCGTTCAAGGGACACCGCAACTAAAATACGTGAGCATGTTGAAAATCTGTTTGTATATAATATACAAAGATGAATTGAATAGAGTTAAGCAACACACATCATACGTGCAGAAGCGATTCTTAAACCCGTTAGTGAAGAAATGCACATTTGCACAAGGGACGTGCTTATATGGATTTCAGATGCTATTGAAGTGCATGATACATTTAGCCAGTATACTCCTGACATGCAACTGAAGATTTTACAAGTGATGGTTGAGTATTTACAAGATGAATGCATGAAAAGGAATTTCGGTTGTCCTGCAGATAGGATGATGATTTATAAAAGCATTTTCACCTCACACCACGATAGCTTCCTTGTCACTCGATTTGGCTCTGTTGCTTAATAAACGTTCAGAACTCCCTTCTCTACAATTGCCTATGAGAGAGGAGCCTGAGGTTAGCCACTTCTGTTCTGCTGCCCTGCACGTTCGTTTCAGGGCCGCAAGTTCAGAGTCGTAGCAAGTGTTACGCTTAGAGGCTGGTTTCAGACGGATCCTCATGATTGGGGCAAGAATGTCAAGAGTGTTGGTGATGGAAAGATGAAGGTTGCCAAGGACAGAGGTAGAGTCAGGGGAGGCGGGGTGAGGGGGCTGAAGGTGGAGGTGAGGCAGCTGCAGTCACTCGTTTCATTGGGCAGATGATAGTGAACGAGGTAGGTGGGACTTGGGGGAGGGGCGCGTCAGAGGGCCAAAGGGACCCAGGTGGGTGTAAAGGAGAGAATGGTCTGACCAGGAGAGATGGGTGACTAGTGTGGGGGAGCGGTGGAGAGAGAGAGAGAGAGAGAGAGAGAGAGAGAGAGAGAGAGAGAGAGAGAGAGAGAGAGGGCTTACTGTTTAAGGGCATCCAGAGTGTGTCCAGCTGAGCAGGGTGGCCCGGAAGGGAGAATGGAGAGGGAAAGCAAGCTGCAGGAGTCAGTAAATAGAGTGGATACAGAGCCAGGGGCGTGCAGTTGAATGTTCAAATTGCCCTGGAGGAGGAGGTTAGAGGTAGATGAAAGTAAAGAAGAGCAGAAGTCAGCCCATCCAGAATGGAATAGGGTGTAGGCGCTTGGCGGCCGGTAGATGGTAGCAATGGTCAGGGTGAAGATGGGAGAGGTGACCAATTTACAGACCAAGCTTTCAAAAGGAAGAATAGGACTGGGTAGGTAAGATGGAAGCAGGAACCCATTCGGTTAAAGATTAAGGCCACCGCCCCCTGCCAGTGCGGTGAGGTCGAGGCTTGGAGATGATCTTGAAGCCGTCAGGGAGGAGGGAGTCAAAGGCAGTGACTGAGCTGGCATTGAACCAAATCTCGGTAAGAGCGAGAATATCAAGGTCAATGTCTTCAAGAAGAAGACAGAAGTCAGAGGAGTGCTTGTTGGCTGAGGGGTGTTAAGAGTCACCAGGTGGAGGAGGTCTGTGCCTTTGAAGGTTTTCCAAGGTGAAATGCAGGGGCGTGGTACTCCATTCAAAGGCGGGAGAGAGGTAGTAGAAGGGGGAGATGCAGGCAAAGGAAGGAAGTTAACGGGAGAAGGCAGGATCTGGTCAAAGAAGACGGTTGGGTTGCAGACCCTGAACCAGGATGGTGCCAGTGTGATGGACATTAACGAAGCAGTGTGAGGATGAGAAACCAGCCAAGAGGACTTCCACAACTTGGTGCCACCATTAATCAGGAGCAAGTGGAAGGAGAGAGAGTTGAGATGAGATGAGATGGGGGTCCATAGATCAGGAGAGTGGACAGAGAAAAGGATATCAGTAAAAACCTCTCTAGAGGAAGCACAGACATAGGTGTCTGCAATGGGAAGGCCAGGGATTGCACTCAAGGGACCTCATTACACGGTATGCGTTAATGGATTACCTGTGCCGGTAATCCCTTACTGCCCTACTACGCGGTCCCTTAGCAAGTCCCTTCCTTAATGCCTGGTTTTACCAGGCGTCAAGGAAGGGACCCGTTGAGGCACGTCAGAGCTAATAACGGGCCTGCTAATAGCGGGCCCGTTATTAGCTCCTTCCCCATTCCCACTGAGCCCTTTGGGGGCTCAAATGGGAATGGGGAATGGTTCCCGGAATGGGGACTCACCGGTCCCGCCAGGGTCGGAATGACCTGGTAAGTCCCCATTCAGGGAACACGGACCTGGAATGCGGTAGGGGGTCGCCATGGCGCTAATAGCGCCATGGCAACCGCCTACCGTGTAATGAGGCCCAAGATGTTTTTTTTGTGCTTTTTCCTACCGGACTTTGAGAGAGAAGGGTGATAGTGTAGCAGTTAGAGAATATCCGAGAAATGGAGAGAGCCATAGGACACAGAGGTTTAGACAGGATTGACAGAGGAGTGGCAGCGCAGCACAGTTCTGCATAAGCTCACAAGGAGGCATAGTAGGTGGAGCAGGAAAGAATAAATACAAATCGGAAGGAATAGAATTACATTAGATAAGTGGTACAGAAATATGTGCCCTAAACACACCTAAAATCGATTTTGGAAATGGAGGCAGCAAAAACAACGCAATGTTACTCGGATTTCAAACTAAACAGGCAATGCAGATGGTGCACAGATGTATACTAAACACAGCCAGAATTGATTTTAAAGTTTTAAAGCACAGCCAAATTCGATTTTACAATGGTGGCAACAACAATGCAATGCGGTTGGTGCACAGATGTAATGCTACACACAAATGGGAGTCACAAGTACAGTGAAGGAACTGAAGATTAGTTGAGGCGTGGATGGAGGAGGTGAAAGGCACTGAAAACTTAAAGGAGAGTTAGTGTGGAGGTCCGCAACTCACTTTCATGACTGCAGGGATTGTGGATAGTCTGGGACCCAGTGACTAATGTTAGTCAAGTAATTAGTCTGGAGGAGGGATCATAGTCAGTATATGGCCGCTTAGGGTGTTTGCGCCATGGCCCCCTTTCCTGGTGTCCATATGCCTCCAGTCCTTCAGCCCACCTCCACTGAGCGGGCCTCTGGCTCCTGTTACGGTGTGTGGCAGGGTTGTAACCTCCCTGCCAAGACTCCTTCTGGTGGCCTGTCTGGCTGCCCCCAGTTGTGAGCCCTGTATCGGCTCCGCTCCTTAGTTATTGTATCCCTCACTTGCCGCTCCGTATTCCAGCAGCCGGCCTGCTGTTTACTTGAGAGTGCAGGCGGCTCCCACCAAGACCTGGGTGCCTCCCCAGTCAGCAAGTGTTCCGAGGCACAGAGGCTCACACATGGATGCCCGCAGGGGGAGGGGCACCACTCGCATTCACGGGCGGTACTCGGAACAACAAAGCGTTGCCTGCTCCTACCGCGTCACTTGCCACTCCTCACTGTCCCCGAACGCCACCTCTCCCACCAGGCAGGCTGCACGGCTCACACTCCCCCCGCAGCGATTCTCCTGGAGTGGGGCCTCAGCCCGCAGGTTGCAAGCACTGCAGCACAGCAGTTATTCCCATCAGGCTCCCGAGTTCTGCAGGCTTCACTAGCGCCTGAGTGCAGGTCTGCTCAGTGCTGCATGCCCCCAACAGGGCCGCCACTCTCGGCGCTCAAATTCTTGTGGCTGGGTTAGCCTCTCCGGGCAGCCATCTTAGTTCGTCTCTGGCGCTCTTCGTGCCTTTCCCTTTTCTGATGGCTTCTCTTTTCAATCGCGGCCCCTGTCTGAAGCGGGTGGAAACTCCGGGGGCGGACCACTTTCCGTTATACAAATCTGGCCCTCGGGCCAGTGGTCAGCGTTGCAACTAGGATATTTTCTTGAATATTTGCTTGTGTCACTGATTGTGTCCACGTGCCATGCGCTGTGTGGTGGGGAAGGTGTGCTCTCCACCCTGACAGTAATGCATCTGTGGTGAGAATGGCCTCCACTGCGGGGGTGGCAAACTATTTCCCCTACACAAGTTGTTCCCTTGTCCACCACTGTAGTAATAGTACAATGGCTTTCGAGACAACCACTAGATCGTCCCACTGACCGCTTGCTTGACACCATTGGCTCGAGAGCCACTCTTGATTTGGACACATGTGCAGATGGGCATGTGGTACCAAAAAATGCAGGAAGCCCTCATTCCTATTAACCACATGGCTTTACGTACAGTTATCCGATGACTGGCTACATAAAGGGATTTGGAACAACATTGCAGAGGAGCAGCTGCATGCCTCTGCAGGTAATCCCGCCCCCTACCCCCTGTATGTTGGAAGCCTGAGATTGTGCCATGCTTGACACCATCAATTGTGATCATACCACAGCGAATATTCGAAAGAAGAGACCCTCTGAGAAAACCCTATCAAATGTATTCCCGAAGAGACGACAATCTGAGGGAGGAACTCCCAATATAATTATATGAAAATGAGGGAAAGAGGAGCTGGTGACATCACGAGAGACAAACGTGACACACTGAGAAGACTGGCTGAAGAGAATGCATTGTCTTATAGAAACTGACGACAAAATAAAGAATCAAGTAAACTTTCTATATATGCGAAAAGAATATTGAATGTGTGTGACGCACTGTAGAAAATGCAAGACATTCAATAACTGTACAGATGCAGCAATGCAAGTAGACTAAGTGATTTTAGAAGCTGGCTATACGTAGTGAATAGACTGCAGGTGAAGCCGCCATTGTATAGAAACTGGACATCAGTGTCATGAAATGGAGAAGGAAAGCCGAGGACTGTGTTGCAGAAAGAATTAGTTGAAATAATTGATAAGAATGACAAGGCTGTTTGGCCTGGTATCAAAGTCAAGGCAGCCAAGGCTGGTTATCTATTCTCGAAGGTGGTGAACGTGAGAAGCTGAATCATCCCTTGTTAAGGTGCAAAGAAAGAACACCAGGTGTGCCAAGTTTTATTCATTTAAGACATTTAAATGCTGCAAAAGGGTTCAAACATAGTCTCCCGTCACGTGAGCCAAGGATGGAAATAGAGTTGGGCATGGAGTTCTAGAACAAGCGATAGTGAATGCTCACACTCCCTTATATTCTCACAGACAAGAATACACTGCATGATCAAGTTCAAAGACAATCTTCATGGCAGAATGCATGGGTGGAGAGACGTTGGGCTAATTGTGAGGGAGTCAAGTCCGCCTCCTGGCACCTGGGTATGAGCTTACGTGCTGCTAAGTGAACCAAATGTTCCAGACATGGCACGAGCGTGACAACCAATCATCGAGGGCCATATAACGAAGGGCCGTATAGTCTGAGAGCCAATGATATACTGTGTACTTAATATTGTTGAAGATGACATGTTTTAGAGGTAGGCATAAGTTGTCCACCTGACAGTAGACATCCAAATTATAATCCCACACCTTATAGAAAGTATACTTCGATGTTCCCCTTGAGCCTATCACCACTCTTTGTAGGTCTTTCTTATTTGCTACATAATATGTGGTCATGTATGATGAATATTTAGTATATAAATGTGTTTTTATGTGAAATGAGCTGAGAAGCTCGAGCGAAAGTCCGTTGTAACTCCCTGTTTTAGACAATTGATATTAAAACAGTAAACTTTGCCATCTTCCTGAGTTGGTTCGATTATTTGGTGTCAGAGTAATTTTTATTTTAACGCTTTTTCTTTTGTTTTTATATACCACAACAACTTACAGACATTGCATCACAGTGTACATCATATCACATTACACATTTCATCTGTTTAACCCCTTTGTTCCCCCAAGTCCCCCAGCCCCTGCCCCAGCCTACTTGACATCACATAAGTCCCCTCTTTTCTGTTTACTCTTCACCAATCACTCTGACATCTGCACCCTCCTGTATGGGACTTGGTTCCGATATTCTGACCTCCAGTGTGGAATCAGGCAAATCCGCAATCAACTATCTCCAAGCTTCCACCCCTCCCCCTTTCTGGTCTGAGTTCCTGCTTATTGCTCCTTGCCACACCAGTTTCTGCAATTGACCATTTTAGCAGGTCCCTCCACCATACTTGCACCGGAGGCCTTGTCTGCACTTTCCATCCCATTGCTATTCTGCGTTTCGATAATATATGTGCTAGATCTCTCGGTTTACTCACATGTTTAGCTCTCTTAGGCCTTACAAAACCCGCTAGCAAACAGGCCAGGGGGGTTCCAATGTCCAAGGTGATATCCGCCCTCGCTAATGTTCGAGCCACCTCCACCCAGAATCTACTTTTCTCTACGCAGGCCCAGAAAATATGGACCAGATCAGCCTCCACCTCCCCACACTTCTGGCATGATTGTGTCGCTGCTTGGCTAAATTTTGCTATTCTATTCAGGGTTAAATACGCTCTATGGGTTTTAGTTGAATCTGTTGGAGCCTTGTATTCCTGGATACCTTTTTGTCATACACCATAGCTCTTTTCCACACCGCATCTGACATTGGCTCTCCCAGGTCTCGTCTGCCCCAACTCCCTCCCCACTTTAGACATTACCAGCTCATATATCTGTGAGACTTCATGCCCACCCTCCGGCACATCATGAAATGTCTCAATCATATCATCTATCTGCAATGGAGCTGTGGTCTACGGCCACGTGCGTCTCAAATTCCTCAGCAGGCTGGCGTATGTAAGGTGTTGTCCCGGATACACTCCTTTTTCCTCTATCAACGCCTCAAACTCTTTAGGTACGCCCTCCTTTATCAGGTCACCTACTGTCGCCATCCGTTTGGGTTCCCAATATTTCCTCACATTCAACCTCAGTTGGTCACTTACCCCTTCTAACGCCACAAGCGGAATCTGCGGGGAATATGGTGAGATGTTCCCCCATCAACTGACAGGCTCTATGCCACATTCCACACCCCAATCTAATAAACCTGGGCAAGCAGTCTGTACGAGAGTCCATTATCCATATGATTTCGTTTAGAAAGAACTGTGTCTTTGTGGTTTGCAAAAGCCACACTTGTGTGTCTGTTCGTCCGATAGTCATTTAGCTACAAATTGCAATTGGCTAGCCACGACATACACCCCCTAGTTCATATGCATTTTGAAGCTTCCAAAGTGCCACCCTGCACCTTGAGTTATGCCACAGGAAGTTCCTGCATATACCATGCAGTTTATTGAAGAATGACCTCGGTATCGCAAATGGGACATTTGTGAAAATGTGAAGGAGCCTCGGGAGCACCACCATCGTCAGCAGCGCTGCCCGGGCCATCATGGATAAAGGAAATCTAGCCCAGAAAGATATGGAATTTTCAGTTCTGTTCATTGCTCACACTGTGTTCTGTGTGTGTTCTGTTTGCGGATCGTGGTAAAAGTACACCCCCAAATAACGGAACGTGTCTATTTGATGTCAGAGTTATTCCGCATCCCATCCATTGCATGCACACTACCCAAAGGGCTCTAAGCTCACGTGGTAGCACTGCGGATGGTTAAAAGATCCAAACTAGTTTGTCTCCAGATTTTCAGACGATCGGGCATCCTCTGCCATTAGCTGGAAGGTTGCAGAATTTCCTGTGGAGAAAGGACGAATAGAAATAAACATGCAAGAAGAAACGAGACGGTGGGCAGGTCATCCTTTGATGAAATCCCTTCCCGGTTTCCACGGGCACTCTATGGACGAGATGCGATGTGGTCGATTGAGGAGTCGATACCAAAGACCTCAAGTCCATTAACGAGCAAATGGTCAGTAGACTAAGGGGAATGGCAAATTAAGGGGATGGGGTTGTGATCATTTTTGATTAACAGGAAATATTGTGTGAAGAAGAATAGCATCTAGCGTCCTAACTCAAGGGAGTTCAGAAAGAGACATCTCAAATCCTAATGGGGTAGAGCAGAAAAATACAACAAATGAACAGGTTCATGTAAAGCAATGTCTGAAACCCTGTAGAGGGTATTAAGTAAAGGCGAGAGAAAGGAAAAAAGGTAATAACAGTGTTTATTAATGTGTAAAGTCGACTAGTCTGTATGTTTTTTTTATAGAAATATCAAAGTGATAAAAGTTGTGAAGTCATTGAGAAAAAGTCGAGGAGCTATAGTGATTATCCTAGCAAAGGGATTGGTACAAATCCAGAGGTAGAGATAACCTATTGAGCAATTAGAGGCTTATACAGCGATTGATGGTGCGTATTCAGATTTGTTGTTTTAAAAGAGTTGAAAAAGTGGTGATTTATGCAAAAGTATATAGGGTCTTCTATAAGTCTGGTAAGTACTGACAGTCAATTGAGACTTTTCATTATGGGAGACACTCCTCTGTTGCACTTATGCAAGACACTGCCAAAACACATGCCCAAGCTCAAACAGTATAGTGCAGAGTATGTGAGAGGCACGGCAGATAACATTTTCATGTCGTGGCCACAAAGGGGATCGTTGTCAAAAGGGTTATTGCAACACATAACCACATACTTACACGCTGCGTACACAGGGAAGAAATTAGAAGAGAGATTAGCAATTCTAGAGCTTAGGAAAATGTACCAGGAAGACAGGGGAGTGGATGCTTAGCCAGAGAAAGAACGAAGGTGTTGAGCCCCCAGCCTCACTTACCTCGCCTGAAGAAAAAGGCGTTAGTACGGAAGAAATAGGGCTGTATCCTCTAAAGGAGTTGAAAGCGACGAAGCAGTATAGTAGCCCAATATACGAACCTCCCGCTTTTAGCAGTGATAATAGTCCAGAGGAGAATAAGAGAAAAGAAGAGGACTGTAAGATCTTATAAAACAAAGAAGAAGAGTGACCAATCGAATATATCAACAGGAATAGAAAGATTAAAAGATGGAAGGGGGAGAAAGATAAAGCTGATGAGGTAGCGCTCGTGCAGAACGAATGGATGGGAGGACAGATATTACTTAAAATTGATGGAATGTATTGAGGAAGTTAGGCAACGAGAAGATAAGGACGAACAAGAAAAAAGGGACAACAAACGAGAGAAGAGATTGAAAGAAGACGAGCAGAAAAAGAAGAACAGGGAGTGAAGAGAGCAGATGTATCAAGAGGAGCAAGAGAGAAAAGAAGAACAGGCAGAAGAACAAAGAAAATATGACAATAGTGTTACACTCACCTGGTATCCACGGGGACGCCACCCAGCCCTGGTTGGATGATTTGCACTCACAAACCCTCTCCCGGTCCCTTGGTAATGCCTCTGGTTAAAGATGGGTCTGCAATATAGGAGAGCTGGATTCAATACCAGATTGTCTTTATGATTTCCCACCTCCCTTGACCTCAACTCCTTCCTCCCCTTTCGGCTTTCTCCTCACGTTAATATTGTAAAAGGTGGATTCTCCGTCCTGCTCCTCGTGGCAGGGGGTGCGTAGATGTGGGGGCGAGCAGCAACCAAGTTACTTCACTGGTGCAAGCCCCCGTGGGAATCCAGGCCTGCTGCGACTCCGTAGGTTTGCTGCTTTACAGTCTTTATATGCAGTTCTTATGTTCCTCTTAGTTCGAATAATGTTGTCTTGCTTCTTTCCTTTTAGGTATGGAAAGGTGTTTTGGTGTTGTCATGCAGTTTGAAGATGAGCATGGGCCGGTAGGCGAAAGCGCGGAGTGCGCAATGCTGTCCGGTGAGTAATGCGCAATGCGCGGCGCTGTTTTGCCTTTTATATTGCTAACCTGTGTCTTTTCTTTCCTTGCAGGTTGCGATGTTCCTCGCCGAGCGCCGTAATTTTCCAGCAATGATACTGACCAGGAGATGAGTACCCAGCTAAGAATTGTGTGGCTTTCTTCATTCGGGAGGAAACGTGAGTAAATACTTACTAATAGTTTATTTCTCCTCTTTCCAGGTTATAGTATTCCAGGATGCATGCGGTGCCGAATGATGAAGTTCTTACCTTCAGGTGAGTGGAACTGAAGTCAGCGATAGACTGAAGACAGGATACTGTTCCAGGTAAGTTTCGTAGTGTTCTTTCTCTCTGCAGGTCCTTGGTTTCAGGTAAACTGGCATCAAAGAACTGGGCACGGTGAGCGTTACGCTGCCCACAGCAGAATAACGCAAAGCATGTTCTGCTGTTTAGGTGTGGTTTAAATAGTCTCAGGTAAAGTAGTTCAGGTAAAATAGTCCCAGGCCTGCCACACCCAAAAGACAAAACCGCATATCTCAGTTCCTTGTAACTGAGCTATTTGTGTGCCTCCATGTTGGCTGAACCCCCCCCCCCCGCCCAAGTTAAATACTCCCAAGTAAATAGTCCCATTCTAATGTTGGTCTTCATGATGTTTATGGGCCTGGCGCCAAAGGCGACAGGACTGACTCCAAGAGAGTCTTGGATGAGGTTTTAAGGCCTTTGGCCTGGCCCTAACTGGAAGGCTGACTTGCCAGTGAGGGCCAGGGGCAAGGGTGATGACAAATAGACAGTGATAGAAGATAGGGACAGAAGAGAAAGGAAGAGAGAAGAGGAGGAAGCACAGAAATGAAGGGACAAAAGAATACAGAGCCGAAAAGAATAAGAGAAAAGAAGGGAAGGAGTCAGTAGCGAAGAACAAAGGCAAGAAGAAGAGATTAAGAAGGGAGGCGAGAAAACTAAGAGAATTAGAAAAAGAAATAGAATGGGGGAGAAGACAGTGGGGTTTTGATATCAGTGTCGTTCGAAAAGAACCAGTAGGGCCAAGCACTGCAATACTATGGGATAGAATAGAGGAGTTCCTTCTGATAAAGGAAGCAACGTCAGGGGCATTTAGAGTAGTATTAAAAGGAGAAAACTTTGATGCGAGAAGCATCGGGTAAAGGATCGATAAGGTCTATCAATAATTAAAAGGGAAGGTAGCAACTATGGAAGTCGAGGGAAGAGGGATCAATTCCTAGCATTTCAGTTACAAAGTGAAGAAGAAAATCTGTTCCAGCTTGAACATAGAGAGTTGTCTTTAAGCAGACTGAACATAGACAAAGCTGAAAGGGAGGATAATCACACTAGTTGGGGACAAGACATGTCAGACGAGGAAAGAGTCCATCCTCGAGGTAGGAGGAGCGAGCGCGTGCGCCCCTGAAGGAAGTCTGCAATTAGGTAAAGAAGTAAGATGGTCTGATTTGGAACAACCTAAGGATAGGACGCCAGATCCCATAGCAAATCCAGAGCGTCCCTTTGGACGATCTTATAGTGAAAAGGGAGTATCGCCACCATATGTGAGCAGATTAAAGTCACTACCAGCAATGAGACGGACCTGGGCGATCGTCCCTGCCAAGGATAGACTAACAATGGGAACTGACTGCGGATTGGGGTTTACGAAGTTTCCCTTATTGGAAAAAGGGGGAGCAAGACCACAGTATATTCCATGGGCGCATATGGATAAGGATAATTTAAGGTACAAGCTCTCGAGTTTGACTTCGGGCCACAGGAAATGGATATACAAGTTAGAAAAAATGACAGGAGGAAATATGCTAGCCATACGGGACATAAAGGTCTCCTGGCAGCTATTCTTGGAGAGAGAGCTGATGACATATGGAGGAGAGCCGGGTATTCAAGTGTGACAGCACAAAATACAGCGCATGAAGGAGTGCTGTTTAACAATTGTAGAGCAGATGTGTGGAGGGCTCTCAGGGTACAGTATCCTGATATATCAGATATGGGTGCAATTATGACAAGTAAGATGGAGGAAGATGAAGACCCTATTGCTTACATCCAAGATATTCAAGAGAAATGGCAACTTGGAACTCGTAAGCAGTGGGAAAAAACAGTGGCATTATTTTACCACATTTTAGGTCAGGGATTGCCTGAGCCAGTACAGAGACAGATGAAGAAACAAGTGGGAAAGGAAGCGAAACCGTGGCCAGAGATACTGTTGATGATAGTGCATCACTGTCGGTTGTTACAAGAGAAAAACAGAAAGATGAGACTAAAAACAACCGAGGAAGCCAAGTTAGTTCAGAACAAATGGTCAACATTTGCCATAGAAGGGGCGGAATTGACAAGTGGAGAAGGATTGGGAATGCAGGAAGCAATGGGTACATCGCAGGCGAGTAATCAATATTTAAACACAGTCCTACAGATGGAGTTAGGCAATATTGATCTTAAGTGTGCAGTGATACCGTACATAGATGACATTTTAATTTGTAGCACCACTGAGGTTGAGTGCAGACAAAATTCTATTCAGTTGATGACTATTCTAGCAGCCAAAGGATATAAAGTAGACAAAGAGAAGTTACAATGCTGCCAAGAAGAGGTGTTATACATAGGGCCGTTGATTTCACATTGTTAGGCAGAATCATCTGCGGTACCCTTAGGGAAGACTACAGACAATTAAGACTACAAGTGATAGTACAATTTCACCTTTGGCACAAGCCTGTACTACACAGTAAAGTGATTTTGATGGCTGAGCAGCCAGACTTATCTCAAGAGAAAATTAGCAGTAATAGGGATTACACAAAGGACTACAATTACTATGACTCAAGCAAACACTGACTCAAGGTTTCTGGTTAAAAAATATAGGTACATTTATTTTTAAACCATCTGTTCACAAAACACTTCACTTCTATTAAATAAAACCACACTTTAAATATACTACACACAACCAATTCCTTTTGTTCAGGTCAATTCAAGGTAAGTACATTAGGATTTGACAGACCGGTGTTTCGAAAAAAAGACGTTACCGTGGGTTAATACCCGATCACTTTTTGCCAGTAATGACAGTTCGGTCTTACGAAAGAAAAGCGTACCCGCGGGAAGAAACGTAACCGCAGTCAAACACACTTAGCACATAGAATTGAAACAAGGGAATAGTGGATTAAAATCATAGGCAACACTTTTGTCAAGGCAATAGAATCACAGGACGTGTTCTAAGAGGCAGATAAAAGTCAATAGGCCTGCGCCAGTGTCAAATGGAGCAGGGGCTCTGTTGTCGAGGATCACACGGTGAGAGCAGTTCAAGATTAACGTTGCCAGGAGTACTGGATATTGTCAAAGGGAGGCAAAAGTTATAAGACGGAAGAAAGAAAGGACAAGCCTTCTGAAAGGAAAAAGGTTTGCCCTGATTCCTCAAGGTCGGACGGAGAGAAAGAACAAATGGACACAGTACCTTATTCGGATGAAGAAAGGTGGTGCTACGTCAGTTGTTCCTGGTAGTTCCTGCAGACTAACAGTTCCTGAAGCTTCAGTCGTGGGGACAAGAAGGAGGATGTCTGGAGCGATCTGCACTACCCAGGGATGAAGCCAGCAGCAGCAAAGCAACGATGAATAAAAGGTGCGCTCCTTAAAAACAGGAGAGGGCTCTTCTGATGGCTATCCGGACCACTAAAGCTCAGAGCAGTGATTTCTACCCAGAAGAGGATTCTCTGGCTGTAGAAGGTGAGCTGGTTGATCCCACCAGGATCAAGGGAAGAAGATTCCAGACTGGATCTGCTCTGTCGTTGAAGGGTAGATAGCTCAGGACTGCAGCAGGGCTTTACCGGGATCCAGGAGTTGCAGCAATCGTCTTCTTCTCCACTTCTCTTCGGTTCCTTGCAGTTCCAGTGGCGACTGACTTCCAGCCCAAGAGTCCTGCCTTTTATGCCAAAATCCCCCATTCACACAGCCTGGCTGTCAATCACACAGCAAGGGGGGGGGTTGTCCAGCCCAGACAACCACCTCGGCCAATCGACGCAAAGTGCAACTTGGGTCTTCAAGGAGACCCTGTGCAGTGGGTGACTAAACCCCTCCCTCACATTCAGCCCACCTAGACACCCAGACGCCAAAGGAGGGCTTCTTCGCAGAAGCCCGCCAAAGGACAGAGAACAAGGAAACCAAACCTGGTTTGCCGCGAAAAGCAAACAACAAGAAATGCCTTCCCAACACAAAATGGCGAAAAACCATGCTAGGACCCAAAATAAAAATGCTATGGGGTAGCGGGTTTTATGTTCACGTCTGTCACCACAGCCAGAACACTAACACGGGAATCCGTGTAAAAGTGATAGTTACCACTGCCACGTCGAGTCGGGAATGGGGACACAAAGTGCCCCTTGAGGTACAGAAGGACAGGGGAAAGATATTCCCCTCCAGTACTCCATTGTAAGATGGCTGGTACTGGATCTGTATTTAAAAGGAATAGTAAAGCCAATGGTGACATTACCTGTTTCTGGGGGACAGTAGTCATCCCCAGAAATGGAGTTCACAAGGGAAGCCTAAAAGACATCCATGTGTCACTGCACTAAAGGTGCTGTCTGACACACAAGTAAAAAGATGATGCCTAGGGAGTTGGTGATACCCCATAGCCCATGAGCACAAAAAGTACAACACACAAAAAATACACTGTAAGAGTGGGAAGAAAGGCTCACACTCTTACCAGGTGGAAAAAATAAACCCCAGAGAATTCTCCCTAACACACATAAATGAAAGAAAGTGACACCTGAAAGAGCTGAGGTGATTACGAAAACCTCAAAGCAAAATACAGTGAAACAGATGCAACCGTTTTTGGGGTTATGCAATTATGTTAGCGCTTGGGTGTTTCACTACAGTACATACACAAGACCCCTTTTGCTATCTTTAAAAAAAGCACAGGTGGATAAAGAAAAAATAGAGTGGACTGAGGAGACGGAGGAAGGGTATGAGGAGTTGAAATAAGCAATTTGTATGCCCCCTGTTTTGGGAATTCCCAATTATGCTGAGGAATTTTTTATCCGTTTTCACATACAAATGGAATAGTCATGCAGTGCTTACACAGAGAACCACATTGGGGTATAAACCAATAGCATGTTACAGTGGGATTTTAGACCCAGTAATGAGAGGACACTTTCCTTGCGAACAGTTATTAGCAGCTGCCGCGTTCACAATTGAGAAGTTACAAGTATTGTGATTGGCTGCTCTATGACTCTTCGTTGAGCATGCTCTATTTGCCATTTAAGAGAAACCCAAGGGCACATTGACATCCCAAAGAGCTTCAGCTTATGAGGTAATGATTTTGAATTCAACGATTAAAATTGTAAGATGTAAAATAGTGAACCCTGCCACGTTTATAGCTGAGCCAGTAGAAGAAGGTGATCATGTACATGACTGTACCAATTATGTTGATTGATGGTTCTTAGAAAATTGATCAGACTAGTGAGGAAAGGCATTGAGGCACAGCGCTAGTGAGACACCCATTAAATGGAGTATTTTAAGTATTAGCAAGTGCAAGACTACGTCTCACTTTTCAGCGTAAACAGCAGAATTAGTAGCGCTCATTGTCGCACTCCATAAACATGAAGGGCAGGAAGTGACAGTGTACAAAGACTCTGCCTATTTGACGTCAACCGTACATGCAGGGTTAGCGTGTTGGAAAAGGAAGGGCTACCTCCTTGCGGACGGCACTACAGTGCAGCACACATCCCTGTTGGACAGGCTTATTAAGGCACTACAACTCGCAGGGACCATAGCGGTTAAGCGCGCAGCTCACACTAAGCAAACAGATTTTATCTCTTGCGGGAACAAAGCCGCAGACGAAGAAGCAATAAGGGTAGCATATTCTCCAGATATTTTGAGTTTTGATACTGAACATTCAGGAGAAAGTAGTTACAACCATGTTAGTACAAAAAGGGATTCATGAATTGTCGATAACCCAACTAATGAAGATTCAAGGGAGTGCACCACAGGACGAGACAGAGTTATGGAAACGAAGGGGGTGTTCTTTATCCCCACATAAGCATTATGGTGGCATGATAGCACTGAAAAGCCAGTGATGTCAGTAGCATTACTAAAGGTTGCACTTGAACAGCTGTATTACCCTGCACTTGTAACTAGGGAGAGTCTTGCTGCTATTATTGCAGAAGAAGGGTTCATTCAGAATTTGTTGGAACATGTTGCACTATTTATATTGAACTGCATCGTGTGTCAAAAATTTACTGCTGGCATACACTGAGAACATTTAGAGGGGTAATACCTCGACCGAAGGGTCCATTTCAGCATTTATATATTGACTATTGGTGGTGGTATGTCCCTCCTCCAGGTGGATCGAGGCAGGTCCGTGCACACACCCTGATGCCACTTGAGCAGCAAAGTTTTTAGTACATTAAGTTTTTCCGAGATGGGGTGTGTGTGAAGTGCTGAGATCCGATAATGGGTCACATTTTGTTGATGAGGTATTTGAACAAATAGGGCTTCTATTGAACATTAAACACAAGTTTTTTTCTGCTTATCACCTGCAATCAAACAGGCTACGTGAGAGACTTAATGGCCTCCGTAAAGAAAGGATTGCCAAGATTAAATTGACTTTGAAGAGGTGATGGGTATATTGCCTACCCTTAGCTTTATATGCTCTTCACAATCAGCCTGGCTCAGACCACCACGTCACCCCTCACAAGCTGGTGACAGGGCGACGTATGAGAATGCCCCTTACACATCCGTCCAGAAGTAGAAGTGATGCCCAGAGTGTAGCCAAAACGTTAGGTAATGAATTGTATGACTATTTGACACACGTATGACCTCTAACATCCCTCTCAGTTCAGATCACATCAAGCAACAGGGGGTTAGTGTCATGACCCTTGCCGCTTGCCCTCACTGGCAAGTCAGCCTTCCAGTTAGGGCCAGGTCAAAGGCCTTAAAACCTCACCCAAGACTCTCTTGGAGTCAGTCCTGGCGTCTTTGGTGCCAGGCTCATAAGCATCATGAAGACCAACATTAGAATGGGACTATTTACTTGGGAGTATTTAACTTGGGGGGGGTTTCAGCCAACATGGAGGCACACACATAGCTCAGTTACAAGGAACTAGTGCGGTCTAGTCTTTTGGGTGTGGCAGGCCTGGGACTACTTTACCTGGACTACTTTGGGTGTGGCAGGCCTGGGACTATTTTACCTGGACTACCTTACCTGAGAATATTTAAACCGCACCCAAACAGCAGAACATGCTTTGCGTTATTCTGCTGTGGGCAGCGTAACGCTCACTGTGTCCAGTTCTTTGATGCCAGTTTACCTGAAACCAAGGACCTGCAGAGAGAGAAAGAACACTATGAAACTTACCTGGAACAGTATCCTGTATTCAATCCATCGCTGACTTCAGTTCCACTCACCTGAAGGTACGAACTCCATCATCCAGCACTGCATGCATCCTGGAATACCATAACCTGAAAAGAGGAGAAAGAAAGACAGCATTAGTAAGCATTTACTCACGTTTCCTCCCAAATGAAGAAAGCCACACAATTCTTACCTGGGTAGTCATCTTCTGGGCAATATGATTGCTAGAACATTACAGCGCTCGTCAAGGAACATCGCAACCTGCAAGGAGAGAAAAGACACAGGTTAGCAATATGAAAGGCGAAACGGCGCCGCGCATTGCGCATTACTCACCGGACAGCATCGTGCACACCGCGCTTTCGACTACCGGCCCATGCTCATCTTCAAACTGCATGACAACACCAAAATACCTTTCCATACCTAAAAGCAAAGAAGCAAGACATTATTATTCGAACTAAGAGGAATATAAGAACTGTATGTAAAGACTGTAAAGCAGCAAACCTATGGAGTCGCTGCAGGCCTCGATACCCACAGGGGGTCTTGCACCGGTGAAGTAACTTGGTCGCTGCTCGTCCCCACATCTACGCGCCCCTGCCACGAGGAGCAGGACGGAGAATCCACCTTTTACAATATTAAGGTAAGGAGAAGGCCCAAGGGGGAGGAAGGACTTGAGGCCAAGGGAGGTGGGAAAACAAAGACAATCTGGTATTGAATCCAGCTCTCCTATATTGCAGACCCATCTTTAACCAGAGGCCTTACCAAGCACCGAAAGAGAGTTCGAGAGTGCAAATCATCCAACCAGGGCTGGATTGCATGTGTGTGACGCACACTGTAGAAAATGTAAGACATTCAATAACTGTACAGATGCAGCAACACAAGTAGACTGATTTTATAAGCTGGCTATACATAGTGAATAGACTGCAAGCAAAGCCGCCATTGTTTAGAAACTGGAAATCAGTGTCATGAATTTAGTAAGCTCTGACCCATGGAGAAGGAAAGCAGAGGACTGTGTCACAGCAAGAATTAGCTCAGATCGTGGCTACGAATGGCAAGGCTGTTTGGCCTGGTATCAAAGTCAAGGCAGCCAAGGCCGGTTATCTATTCTTGAAGGCAGTGAATGTGAAGCTGAATCATCCTTGTTTGAGAGCCAATGATATACCGTGTACTTAATATTGTTGAAGATGACATGTTTTAGAGGTAGGCATAAGTTGTCCACCTGACAGACATCCAATTTTAATCCCCACCCCTTATAGAAAGTATACTTGGATGTTCCTGTTACGCTCACCTTAGCTGTGCAGAAGCACCTGGAACCTCTCGAGGTCTGGACAAGGGCCTCCCGGGACTGCAACTGCTGCACGGGAAGTTCCCCTGTGATAGGAACACTGGAGAGGAGTGTGACAAGATTCCCAACACTCTCCCTGTGAACCAAAACCCTTGGGACTACGCTCACCTTTTTTATAGAATAAGGGTGCTCTCCATCCTGCCTATTCTTCAAGCAGGGGCGCGTGTAGAAGACCAGTTACCTCACTGGTCGTAGTCTCGGCTCCTGCCCAGACCTGCTGCAGCGTGGTCTGTTTCTGGCAACATGGCGGTGCTCCCACCTGGTCTTTGCCACAGTCTCAATGCGTGCTTTTGCACTGTGCACGCTGCTTTTTCTGTTCAATTATTGTTCATGCTATGCCAATGTGCAATGCATACTTCTGCACTGAATACGCTGTTCCTTGGCTGCTTGGGTTCTTTTCTGTAACGTTCCCCTCCTTGGAATGAGATTGTTCATTGCAGTGATTTTCTATGCTGTCCTTTCTTTGCGTGTGATTTCCTATGCTTTCCTATGCTTTTCTGTAGTTGAAGTGCAGATTTGCATGTGCGCTGTGTTTTTGGCTTATTGCGCGCTACTTTGCATGTGCGCGGAGTTTCTGGCTTGGTGCGCGCTGCTTGGTATGTGCGCAGCACTTACTGTACTTTGTTTCTTCCACAGGTTGTGGTGCAGTGATTTTTCCTGACCGGAGCTGGACTGGAGACTTGCAGATGCAGGAGCGTTGGTCGGCAGAATCCGCAGGTAAGTAAACGAAGATCTGGTCCTTGAATAACGTTTTCTTCTTCTTTTTGCAGGAGTTGGTACCAGTGAACGTCATGCTGAGTAACGCATATCTGGCCACAGCTGACCACGCCCAAAGCCTCCCTGATAAACCCAATAGCTATTATGCAGCATCTAATGCTGTATGTGCAGTCCTCCTCCATGTTGGGGGAGACAGGAAGTGATTAACCTAGGGGACCCGGACAGGAGAGTCATTTGTTGGCAGGGTTAGGGGAGCCTCCGACAGCTGCATTCCTACCCCTTCCTTTGCCACAGCGAAACCATTGAGTGGTTTGATAGGTGCTTGTGGACCCTTGTTTGGTGAACCTTCTGTGAAGTAGGAGCCCTGTGTAGGTCTAAAAAAGGACTGGCCACGCTGGGGTTGAAGACTGCGTTGCAGGTATGGTTTTTGTTGGATATTTGGTTCAGAGCTTTTAGAGTTTCGTGCTCTTTCTTTGCGGTCTCTGCTGTCGAGTGCTTCGTCGACTGCCTTCCCAAGCAAAGCAGACTGACCTATTGGCTTGTTAATAATGGAAGCCTGCGTCTCTGGTTTGAACCCTGAGTTCCGTAACCATGTGTGGCGCTTTAGTACAGTTCCTTCAGCTAAGACCCAGACCTCTGTTTCGGCAGAGTCTAAAGTGTTCTTTAAAATATTTTGGTGATCTGCCTGACCCCCTACCCAATAATGAGCAGTTCTGTCCTAGCTGGCCCAGGAACACTCGCCAGGCCTTCTTGAAGAATACCCCATTAAATGTCACTAAAACTGGCTAACAAAGTAGTGTTGTTTGCAAAAAGCATGGTATAGGCAGCTGAAGTTGTGATCCTTTTGCCTAAGGCATACAATTTCTTACATTCATTGTAGGGAAAAACGTCCACTGAAGACAGTGGAACTCCTGCCGACTTCCAGTTGTATTAACAGTCAGGGAATCAAGAAGGAACAAGTTACTTACCTGTAACTGTTGTTCTCCAGCATGGGTCTGGCATGGATTCACATGCTCATGAATATTCCCCGTCGTCAGGCTGGGAATCCTCGGTAAAGAAAAAACCAGTATCAGTTTCGTTTCTGATCTGTCTTTCGTAGTAATAACCAATCACTGGTCTCTGCGTCATACTGACCACAGCCAATGACTGCCCTCTACCTAAGCACCGCCTCTGGCAGCCATCTTCAGATTTGGAAGCACGTGAAGTGGCAGTATGACCAAGTGAAGAGCCGCAGAGGGGTAGGCGGGAGGGTTCGCATGTGAATCCATGCCAGACCCATGCTGGAGAACAACAGTTACAGTTAAGTAACTTGTTCCTTCTCCAGCATGGGGTCTGGCATGGATTCACATGCTCATGAATAAAGAATACATAGCAGTACACACATGCACAACCACGGGAGGTGGCAAAGGCTCAACATTAAGCATCACATCAACTCAACATTAAGCATCTTACCTCCTCACCAGGCTCACCTCAGGCGAACAGGTTGCGCAGCACTGCTTGGCCGACCCTGGACTCCTCCCTGGAATCCCGGTCGACGCAGTAGAATTTCGTGAAGGTGTGCGTCGACCTCCACGTAGCAGCCCTGCATATGTCCAGCAGGGGCACACCAGATAGGAACGCCGTGGTAGCTGCGATCGCTCTGGTGGAATGGGCTCTCGGACGGCCAGGCAGCGGTCGGTTTGCCAACCGGTGACAGTACATGATACAGCCGGAGAGCCATCTGGAGATGGAAGCCTTCGAGAGAGCCTTCCCCTGATTGACAGGTCCAAAGTTCACAAAGAGTTGTGACGTCTTCCGAAAACCTTTCGTGCGGTCCACGTAGAACTTCAGCGCTCTAGCTACATCCAGCGAGTGCAAAGTCCTCTCAGCCGGCGACGAAGGCGACGGGAAGAACACAGGTAACACCAAGGGTTCGTTGAGATGAAAGTCCGACGGTACCTTGGGCATGAAGGAGGGGTGCGTCCTGAGCACTACCCTCGTGTCGTGGAAAGTCAAGTACGGGGCCTTGCAGGAAAGGGCCTGGATCTCTCCCACTCGTCGTGCGGAGGTGATGGCCACGAGAAAAGCTGTTTTCCACGATAGAAACTTCAACGGGGCCGAGTGCAGAGGCTCGAACGGAGGTCCCATGAGTTTGGTCAGCACCACGTTGAGCTCCCACGCCGGGGCCGGAGCCTTCACCGGCGGGAACGATCTGAACAGTCCCTTCATGAACTCTTTCACCAGACGATGAGACCACAAGGACGTCCGGCCCGTGGTTCTGGTGTATCGGGAGATCGCAGCAAGATGAATCTTGATGGACGCGTGTGCCAGACCAGCTTTGGCCAGCGTCAGCAGGTACGGCAGCACTTGGGGAGCCGTAATCCGTAGAGGGTTAATCTTCTGTGCGTGGCACCAGACAGAGAACCTCTTCCATTTGTGTCCGTAGCATTTAAGAGTCGAGGACGCCCTGGCCTTTGCAAGAACCTCTCTGCAATCGGCCGGTATGTCGTATCCTCCAAACTCTAGCGCTGCAGGAGCCAGGCCTGCAAGTTCAGCGACTTCGGGTCGTGGTGGAGGATGGCGCCTCCTTCCCTGGAGAGTAGATCCGCGTCCGCCGGCAGCTTGATTGGCGGGGACGCCGACAAGTCCAGAAGGTCCGGGAACCATATCTGCCTCGGCCATGCAGGTGCGACGAGGATCATCCTGCACCGTGACCTCTTGAGCTGGTTGACGAGCCGGATTAGCAGAGGCAAGGGAGGGAACGCGTAGAGGAACAGGCCCTCCCAGGGGAACGAGAAAGCATCGCCCATGCTCCTCGTCTGGGGAAACCTGCTGGCGAACCTCCGGCACTTGGTGTTCGTCGCCGTCGCGAACAGGTCGATCTGGGGTGTGCCCCACCGTCGGAAGAGGCGATCCACCAGATCCTGCCGTAGTTCCCACTCGTGGCACGAGCGCAGCTCCCTGCTGAGTGAGTCGGCGATGGTGTTTTTTATCCCTGCCAGATGAAACGGCACCAGAAGAATCCCTTGGGCGACGGCCCAATGCCACAGGTCCTGCGCCTCCTTGGACAGCGCTGGGGACCTGGTTCCGCCCTGTTTCCTGATGTAAAACATGGTGGTGGTGTTGTCGGTGAAGATCCTCACCACCTTGCCCTTGAGGGACGGAAGGAAGGACCTGAGGGCCCAAAACACTGCACGGAGCTCCAGGACGTTGATATGCAGGGACTTCTCCGTCGGGAGCCAGAGTCCCCTTGCGTGCAGATTTTCGGTGTGCGCTCCCCACCCTTCTAGGGAGGCATCCGTGGTCACAGTCACCTGGTGGGCTGGGGTCTGGAAGTCCATGCCCGCCGTCAGATGCGCGCGGGTGCCCCACCACCGTATCGCTCGTCGGAAACTCTCGTCGAGCTTGATCCTTTCCTCGAAGCTGCCCGTCGTCTGGATCCAGCGCGCATCCAGGAACTCTTGCAACGGGCGCATCCGGAGCCTGCACATGGGAATGAGGTAGATGCAGGAAGACATCATCCCGAGGAGGGACTTGATGGACCTCACCTTGGCCGCGTCGGCCACCAACATCTGTTGCACCTTGCCCAAGATGGTCCTGGTCCTCTCCTCCGACGGGGAGGCCAGAAGGGACACTGTCGAGCCTCGCTCCCAGAAACAGTGCGACTTGCGCGGGCACCAGGTGGGATTTGGCGTAGTTCACGGAGAATCCCAGGTCCGTGAGGAGTTGGACGGTCCTTGCCGTGTGGACCACGGCGAGCTCCCTCGTCTTGGCGCGGATGAGCCAGTCGTCCAGGTAGGGGTAGACGTGAATCCCCTCGCGGCGCAGCTGCGCCGCCACCGGTGCGAGGCACTTGGTGAAAACCCTGGGTGCCGACCGCAGTCCGAAGGGAAGGGCTTTGAACTGGTAATGACGCCCTTGGACCACGAATCTGAGGAATTTTCGGTGCCCCTTTAGGATGGGAATGTGGAAGTAGGCATCCTCCAAATCCAACGACGATAGGAAGTCTCCTTCCTCCAGCTGACCCAGGACGTGCTGGAGGGTGACCATCCGGAACTTCTGCGCCTTGATGAACTTGTTCAGGCGTCGCAGGTCCAGGATGGGGCGCCATCCTCCCGTCTTCTTCTTCACGAGGAAGTAACGCGAGTAGACTCCGGAGCCCCGAAGCCTCTTTGGGACGAGTTCGATGGCGCCCTTTCTGAGCATCGCCTTTACCTCCAGGAGAAGTTGAGGGACGTGAAGTTCTTTCCTGGCCACGGGGGGGACGCGCGGGCACCTTCTTTGAAACTCGAGCGCGTGGCCCCGGGCCAGGGCGTCCAGCACCCAACGGTCGGTGGAGATGGACTCCCACACGCTGACGAAGCCCGCCAGCCGGCCTCCCACCGGGGTGCTTCGGTGGGGGCCCGACCCCACGGCCGGTTCAATCCTGCTTGGACGCGGCCTTGCCGCCTTGGCCTCCTTGGCGACGACGGCGGGGGCCGCCAGACTTGCCTCGTCCTCTGTAGGCCTCTTGCGACGACGAGCGGGCCGCTTGACGGTAGGAAGCGAAACCGCCGCCGGAACCTTTGGAGGCGCCCTTGCCTCCGCCGCTCCGAAAGGGCGTCCGCCGTTGCTGCAGTACTCCAAGGGCCCGGGCCGTCTCAGTATCCGCCTTGATGGCCTGAAGGGAATCGTCCACTGTCTTCCCAAACAGGTTGTTCCCGTCGAAGGGCATGTCCAGGACCCTGGTCTGGACGTCCTGCCGAAAGTCCGTAGCCTTGAGCCATCCGCGACGTCGAAGGCAAACGCCGTTGCCCATCTGGCGGAACCCAGCGTCGGCGATGTCCGTCGCCACGGTGATGGCGTGGTCCGAGGCCACCTCACCTTCCTGCAGGATCTCAAGGGCCTCCGCCCTCTTGTCGTCCGGCAGAAAATCCAGCAGGGGAGCTATCTTGTACCAGAGTTCCCTGTCGTAGCGGGCCACGATAGCCAAGGCGTTGGCCGCTTTAATCGTCGTCGCCGCCGACGAGATGACTCTGCGTCCCATGGCATCCAATTTCTTTCCCTCGCCGTCCGGCGGGGAAGTCGACGTGGAGGCCGCACCCCCCCCCGCTTTCTTCCTGGCTGCCGCGGAGACGACGGAGTCCGGGGTAGGCTGCGCCCGGAGGCATAGGGGGGCCGAGTCCGGGACCCGGTACTTTTTCTCGTACCGGTCTCTTTTCGCTGGCGTCGTGGAAGGGTTCTTGAGGAGGGAAAGGCCCTCAACCCAAATGTCGTCCAACAGAGGCACTGCGAGGACCGTCTTCCTCTTGGTCTCGCGCCGTTGGTAAAGGAAGCCTTCCTTTTTCTTCTCCTCAGGGCAGAGTTGAAAAAGCTCGGATGCCCTGGCGATCATTGAGTGGAACGATCCAATCTCGTCGGGCGGAGAAGCCCTGGTGGGAGGCGACGACGGAAAATCCTCGTCGTATGCCTCGTCGTCCGTACCCGTCGCTGCCGTGTCAGTCCCCGTATCATCCCCTCGGGTGGACGGGGAGGAGGGCTGGACGGGGCGCGACGGTTGAAAAGGAGGCGGTGGATGGATCCTTCTTTTCTTGGTAGGGGGAACCCCAGAAGGTCCCGGTTCTGGATCCCCCGACGGGAGAGGTTCCTCCGTCGGTAACGGTAGTCTCGTCCTTATCTCGGAGCATAAGGACTGTATAGCCAACAAAATGGCCGCTGAGTTGTCTTGCGGCGCTGGCAGAGGGGAATCCGACGGGCGAGCAGGGGCCCCGTCGGTATCCTCGACGATGTCGTCGTCGTCACCTGCGTCGGGGCCCATTCCGACGGGCTGGTCTTGTTCCACGCCTAGGCCGTGGCTTAAGACCTCGATCAGTTCCTCTTCTGAGGTTGAGGCCGAATCTACGACGACGCCCTGCCCCCCCTTCTTCCCCACGGAGGGTTTCACGGGGGTCCTATCGATGGGCACGAAAGAAGACTCCCTCCGAGGAGGCAGGGAGATTCTGGGCCCCGAGGCCGCCACCACTGGTGCAGCCTCCACAGGCTGGGCCAGGGCCGCCGCGACCGTTTCGATAGAGGGCTTGGTCGAATGGATCAAGGCCTTCACCACCTTAGGTGCGCTCACCGCCTTATCCTTGAGGGAGGGGGCACTGCCACGCTCCTCCTCTGCCTTAGAGCTCGACCGGGGTCTCTCCAGGAGCTTCGCCGGGTGCTCGGCCTTCCTCTTACCCGACCCAGAGCGTTGGCTCGTGGTTGATGGTGCCGGGGAGGGTGCGCCCTGCCTGGCGCCCGTAGAGCCCGACCGTTCGGCGCTCCCGGTGCCAGCGGACTCGCGGTGCTTGGCCTTATGTTGGGCCCCCGTCGCCGGGGCGCCCTCAAAGGTCTTAGAAGACCGCTCAGATTTCTTCTTCTTCTCGCCAGACGGGCTCTTACCCTCCAGCCAGCTGGCGAGACGTTGATGGCGGTCCTTCATGGTCCGTTCCGACATGTTGCCGCAAAACGCACAGTCCTTCTCCACGTGCGTCTTGTCCCCATGAAGGCAGTAAAGGCAGAAAGAGTGTTCGTCCTCCTTGAAGACGTTCTGCAGCTGGCATCCAGGGCAGGCCCTGAACAGCTTTCCGGGCGTCGAGCTTCCCTTCTCCTGGGCCATCTCCGAGACCGGGCCTGAGAAGCTTCTGGAGTCCTCCGAAGTGTAGCTCGACGAAATCTTCACCCTTGAGGGGCACAGATGAATCCGACACGGGTCCCCGTTGATCGGATGTAGGATCGGTGGAGCTTGAGGCTCTTTTGACCGAAAGAATCGAAGTTTTTGAGAAAAAGCGCGAAAAAATAGCACTAACGCTCGAGAGCAATAGCACGAGGATCCCAACACATGAACGTGCGGTAAAAATCAGAAGATGGCTGCCAGAGGCGGTGCTTAGGTAGAGGGCAGTCATTGGCTGTGGTCAGTATGACGCAGAGACCAGTGATTGGTTATTACTACGAAAGACAGATCAGAAACGAAACTGATACTGGTTTTTTCTTTACCGAGGATTCCCAGCCTGACGACGGGGAATATTCATGAGCATGTGAATCCATGCCAGACCCCATGCTGGAGAACAGGGTCTCCCCGCATGTAGAGGTGAACTGAGGAAGCAGGTCTAAAAAGAAATTTCAACCCGCGGGTTGACTGCTTGTGGCAGGGAAGGCGTGAGCAAAGAAGGGGCAATCTGCTTTTTTAATGAATTAAAGGGATAGATTCACTCACTGGCTACTTCTCTTTAAGGATATCCTCAACAAGGTCAGGTCAGGCACCACCTCCTGAGTGTGTACTTTAAAATGTGCTGTTTCCTTTTTAAGAATGCTATTGAACAGCAGCTGATCATCAATATGGGATGTGTCGCGAGGCTACACAACAGGTTTTGCATCTGCAAAGATGTTGTCTGGTACAGCCTCATGAGTGGGGGTTGTAGGACAAGACCCCTGGTCATCTGTGTCATCAAACCATGTGTCTGAGTCTTGGGTAGTGGGATCCTGGGCGTCATCTCCCTGGTCCGGGACATAATATAAATCGTCATCTTGATCATCAAGAAAAATATCCCCTGCAGTATCAGTGTCTTTAGGTCTAGAAGGTGCTCAAATCTAGGTGACTTGAATGGCCTGGGTTGCTCATCTGAGGGAAGATATCGCTTAGGGAAGCTCTCTGAAAAGGAAATAAACTCAGCCACTTTCTCCATGGTCTCTTCAAATCTCTCCCTAGTCCTAGTGCCTGTATTGGGAGTTCCAGGGAGTGGAAAAGCTACCTCCTCTTGAACAGGAGTTTTGTGACTCTAAAGACAGACAAAATTCAAGAGGCTTGAACATACCCTTAAGATGAGGGGAAGCCTGGGTCCCAGTACTATGTGAGTCCGTGTTTTAGAAATGTTCTCCCTTAAAGTTGGGTGAGTTAATTGTCGACGTGCATTTCGACGTGTCTGAAACTGGCGTCGAAGATTTAGGAGGACCATGAGAGGTTGAAGACTTTGAACCATGCGCTACACGTGGAAGTGGAAACGCAGCGGGTTGAGAACCTGTAGGTTCTTTAGGTTTCGCCATAGATGAACAAGTTACTTTCTTACCTGGTAACGTTCTTTCGATGGGATGGTCCGACGACGTATTCCATATCTATGACAGTAATCACCACAGCTGTGCTGCTTCGGAAACTTTTTCGGCGTCTGCGTCCTGCGTCGATGACGTCGATGCGCCGCCGTCGAGGACCTCCTCCGACGTCCGACGTCATCCGATGTGATAAGTAGGACGCACGACGCCAGTAGCCTCAGTTGTAGTTTTTTCCCCCAGAACGTGTGACAATAGTCAACTGCCAGTCCGACACAAAGCCTTGCGGAACGTAAGCTGCAAACGCAACAGAAATTCTGCAGCGGGGAAGGCAGGGCGGGAGCGATATGGAATACGTCGTCGGACCATCCCATCGAAAGAACGTTACCAGGTAAGAAAGTAACTTGTTCTTCGAGGGGATTGGGTCCTCCGACGTATTCCATATCTATGACAGACTCCCAAAGCAGTACCAAATCAAGGAGGAGGGAAAGAATTTAGAAACAAAATTTAGAATAGCCAATCAAATAGCAGAGCAAAGGACCGCCTTGCCAAAGGCCAGATCCTGCCCTCTGATGGAATCGAGGGAATAATGCCGCACAAATGTATGCACTGAAGCCCAGGTGGCAGCATCACAGATGTTGCGAATAGGAACACCCCTCTGCAGGGCAGTAGATGCAGCCAAGCCCCTGGTAGAATGGGCCCGCAAGCCAGCCGGAGGGTCCTTGCCCGCCAAGCGGTAACACTCCGAGATGGCCAAAATAATCCAGCGGGACAAAGTCTGTTTCGTCACAGCTTGCCCCAAGCGCTTACCAGCGTAACCAATAAAGAGTTGATCGTCCACTCTGACCCGGGACATGCGAGAAACATAAAAGCTCAAAGCTCTCCTAGGATCAAGCCTATGGAGCCTCTCCTCCTCCTTACCAGGATGCGGAGGAGGATAGAATGCCGGAAGAACAATCTTCTGGGCCAAATGAAATTCCGTCACTACCTTCGGAAGAAAAGAAGGACGAACTCGAAGGACAACCCTGTCCTTGTGAAATACAGTGAAGGGTGGCTTAACAGAAAGTGCCTGTAACTCACTCACTCTGCGAGCGGAAGTAACCGCAACTAAAAACACAGTTTTCAAAGTCAACAGCCTCAAAGGGCAAGAATGTAACGGCTCAAACGGAGCACCCATAAGAAACCTAAGAACAAGGTTCAAATCCCAACCGGGCACCAGGAAAGGCGACAGAGGGAACACATTAGTGAGCCCTTTCAGAAACTGTGAAATTAAAGGGATTTTAAAGTAAGAACATTCTTCAGATGAGCGCTTAAAGATGGACAGCGCCGCCAGGTAACCCTTAACGGTACCCACTTGCAAGCCCCTGTGGGCCAAAGAAAGCAAAAAGGACAGAACCATGGGGATGTCACATGCAAAAGGATCCACATTCTGAACTCTGCACCAGTCGCAGAACTTACGCCAACGGCAACGGTACAGAGACTTAGTTGCGGGCCTTCGGGCCGAAAGCAACACCTCCATCACGTCTTCAGGGAGGTCCCAATCCTTATACCTCAACCTTTCAGAAGCCAAGCGTGAAGGTTGAGGGATCCGACCTCTGGATGGAGAACCTGACCCCCCTCCCGTGAGAGCAGATCGTCTCGGTAGGGAAGACGACGTGGAGGGCAGATGGACAAGTCGAGAAGGTCCGGGTACCACGTCCTCCGAGCCCACGCCGGAGCAATGAGGATCATCCGGGAGCCGAACTTCCGTAACCTCCGCAGCACTTGCGGGATGACGGGGACCGGAGGAAACGCGTACAGCAGCGGGAACGACCACTCCACCACGAACGCGTCTCCTAAGGCTCCTTTTGGAGGAAATTCCCGCGAGCAAAACCTTTCGCACTTCCGGTTGACACTGGAGGCAAAGAGATCCACTTGAGGGGTCCCCCAAAGGGCGAAGATCTCCAGGAGAATCTCCTGAGCCAACTCCCACTCGTGAGAGATCGTGCACTGCCTGCTCAGAGCGTCCGCCGTCACGTTCTCGACTCCGGCCAGATGTACTGCCGAGATCGAAACTTCCTGCTGGATGGCCCAGAACTCGAGCTGCATCGCCTCCCTGCACAGAGGAAGTGACCCTGCCCCCCCCTTTTTGTTGAGGTAGTGCATGGCCACTGTGTTGTCCGTCAGGATCAGGACATTCTTCCCTCGCACAGTCGGCAGAAAAGCCCTCAGGGCTAGCCTGACGGCCCTCAGCTCCAACAGATTGATATGGAGTCTGGACTCCGACGGAGACCAACGACCGCTGACTGTCAGCCCGTTGGCATGAGCTCCCCATCCCGTGAGGGATGCATCCGACACGATCGTCACCTCCGGCCAGGGAAGCCAAAACGGAGCCCCCTTCATCAAGTTGCCTTCGACGGCCCACCACAGAAGGTCCCGGGCGACCGAGGGCGGCACCTGAATCGGGTCCGACATCCTGCCGGAGGACTGCGACCATTGCATCTTGAGTGCCCACTGCAAAGATCTCATTCGCAGGCGAGCCTCTGGCACCAGAAGAATGCAGGACGCCATGAGGCCGAGCAACCTCAAGAACTCGAACGCTGGGAGCGTCTGGGCATGCTGAAACTTGCGCACCATCTGCTGAATGTGAAGAGCCCTCACCTGGGGAGGAAAACACTGCCCCAGGGAAGTGTCGAGCACTGCTCCGATGTACTGGAGCCTCTGCGTTGGCGTCAAATGGGACTTCTTTAAATTGAGGGAGAAGCCCAGCCTGTGAAGGGAGTGGCAGGCGACGGACAGAAGATCCAGGACCTGCTCGGGAGAGCTCCCCCTGATCAACCAATCGTCCAGGTAGGGGTAGACGTGAATCCCCCCTTGCCTGAGATGCGCTGCCACCACCACCATGAGCTTGGTGAAAACCCTCGGGGCGGAGGTCAAACCGAACGGCAGGACCCGAAACTGAAAGTGCGAGTCGCCAACCGCGAACCTCAGGTACTTCTTGTGCTTGGGATGGATCGGCACATGGAAGTAAGCATCCTTGAGGTCGAGTGACACCAACCAGTCCTGAAGCTGAAGGGCCTGGAGGACTTGAGAGAGAGTAACCATCTTGAACTTGTCCTTCCTGAGGAGTTTGTTCAAACCGCGCAAGTCCATGATGGGTCTCAATCCCCCGTCTTTCTTGGAAATCAAAAAATAAGGGGAATACCATCCCTTGTTCCTCTCCGCTACAGGCACCAGTTCTATGGCGCCTTTCTCCAGCAGGGCTTGAATTTCCTGCGCAAGGAGCGGATCCGGACACTTCAAAGAGAGGTTCCCCGGTGGATTGTCGCGAGGCCTGTGCCGAAAGGGAAGACAGTAGCCGTGGGTTATGATCTCCAGAACCCACACATCCGAAGTAATGGCACGCCACTCTACAAGATGCTGCGCCAGCCTTCCCCCAACCGGCGAACCATGGGACAAGGCCTCATGACTGAGTAGGAGCGGCTGCGGCGTTACCTGAGGGCAAAGAGGCAACTGCCCGAGCGGCCTTGGCACCACGGGTACCCTGTCGTCCACCTCTGGTACCCCTGCGTTGGCCCCTTTGACTGCCAGCTCCTCTCGCTCTACCAAAGGACGAGTAATAGCGAAAGGAGCCACCCCTCCACTGCTGTCCCCTAGGACGAAAAGGCGGAGGTTGGCGAACTGCAGCGCCCAACGACTTCGCTGCAGCTTTTGAGGTCTGCAACCTCTCAAGGCTCTCGTCAGCCTTGCTGCCAAAAAGATGTTCACCATCAAAGGGCATGTTGAGGAGCCGGGACTGCACATCAGGAGCAAACCCCGACTTCCGCAACCACGCAAACCTGCGTATCACGGTGCTCGCCGCCATGGACCTACTGACGCATTCAGCTAAGTCCAAACCCGACTGAACGGACTCACACATGGCATCCTTACCATCCTGGACCAAAGCAAGGAAACCATCCCGTTCGTCCCCTTCGGGAATATGTTCAGCCGCTAACGCAACACAGTTCCACAGAGTGTGCGTGAAACGTGACAAGGCACAAATGGAGTTGGCCGCCTGAAGCGCCATACCACCAGAAGAAAACACCTTCTTCGCCCAGCCATCAAAACGTTTGTCGTCCCTATCAGGAGGGATGGTAGGGTACGACGCCTGCTTTGCCGGGGCCGTGGCCGCCTGCACCACCAAACTTTCCGGAGTGGGGTGCCTGGTCAAGTAGCAGGGGTCGCCACTGGCTGGACAGTATTTCCGCGACAAGGATCTGCCCACTGCCGGGAGACTCTCCGGAGCAGTCCAAGCCGCCGCCACCCTACGCTGTAAAGCCATATGGAATGGCAGAACCGGGTCAGATGGGGGACCAACATCAAGGATGTCCGTCAGATCATCCTGCACAAACTCCCCTGGGGGAGCAGACCATCCCAGATACTCAGACACCCTAGCCATAAGGCGCCGGTATGAGGAATCGGCATGGGAGCCAGGCTCAGGCCGACCAAATTCCACCTCCGGAGAGGTGTCCAGACCACTAGCATCATGCAGCGACTGCCTCAATTCGTCAAATTGACTATGGCCCGAGACAATGTCATCCGGCACCTGACCAGGAACCAGGCCAACCGAATCCTCATCCGCCTCCGAAATATAATCCAAGTGGTGGAAAGGCACCTGAGAGTGCCTGCTCTTAGCCAGAGCCTTCCTAGGGGGTACACCCGAGACACGGGGCACCTCCGACACGAAAGGCGTCGATGGCGTCGAGCGAATCGGCGCCGCCGTCGAGAAAACCGGCAACGGCGCCGAGAGGATCGGCGTCGACGTCGAGGAAATCGGCGTCGACGTCAGATGCAGCGCCTCCAATATCGGCGGCGTCGACACAGCCCTCGAAGCCGGAGCCCCGAGCGTGTCCCTCGACAACCTGAACGTCGACGGCTTCGACGACTTCCTCGGAGCCGGAGCCTCGAGAAAGCCTGTCGATGCCCTCGACGCCTCAGACGTCGATGTCTTCCTCGAAGACATCACAGGTGCACACGGTCTCGATCGCGTCGAGGACCGGGACCTGGAACGGGTACGGCGAGAACGAGCCTCCTTGTCCGAACGGGACCTCTCCCGTGACTCGTGCCGACCACTCTTGCGAGCGGCGTCTCTCGACCTCACACGGCCGACCCCACTCGGGGGCGCGGACGGTTGAGTACCCTGCGACTCAAGAATCGCCAACATTTTCTTCCCGAAGGAAGCCCATTCCTCCGGCGTCGCACGGCTGGTGGGATAACCGACGTGCCGGGCAGAGTCCTCGGAAGAGGACCTGGAAGGCGACCGGTGACGGCGCTTCCGAGAACGCCTCGAAGAGGCAGAGGAGTGGCGAGACTGACTCCTAGAAGAAGACCGACGAGACCTCCGACGATGACGCGGAGAGTCACCCCTCGAATCATCCGTCGAAAGCCCCGCCGACTTCGACTTCCGGGGCTTGGACACCCGACCTACCGACAATTTCTTCTTACGTTCGCGTAAGGCCTTGGAAGTGAGCGACAGGCAGTCGACACATTCATCCGTGTCGTGGGCCTCCCCGAGGCACCAGAGGCAGGCGTCGTGCGAGTCAGTCACCGACATCTTGGACCCACACACCCCGCACTTCTTGAAGCCCGGACGCGGGGTTGAAGACGAAGTGGAAGACATCGCTGCGAAGGAATATTCACAAACGAACAGGCTCGAAGAACCAGAAAGAACAGAACTCCAAAGAGTCGAGGCTAGAACCGAGAAACACGAAGCAACACGTTCGCGGAAAAAACGGAACTGAGGCTACTGGCGTCGTGCGTCCTACTTATCACATCGGATGACGTCGGACGTCGGAGGAGGTCCTCGACGGCGGCGCATCGACGTCATCGACGCAGGACGCAGACGCCGAAAAAGTTTCCGAAGCAGCACAGCTGTGGTGATTACTGTCATAGATATGGAATACGTCGGAGGACCCAATCCCCTCGAAATCGACGTACCTGTAGGTACAGTCAGATTGCTCGACGGTACTGTCGAGAATTGCCTTTGGGTTGTGTGTTTAACCTTGGTGTGTGTGTGTCCCTGTCGCTAGTGAGTGGGATCCCTGTAGTGGTGCGTTCGGCATGCCTAGTGGGGCTGGGTACGGGCATGCGGGAGTCCAAAGACTCCACTACATCTTTGGCATCCGAACTGAGGCCGGGGTTGCCTGGATTGTTCCTCGTCAAATGCAAAAGGGTGCCATTTTTTAAGCGTTTTAGACTTAAAGAGTCGACAGGCTTTGCAACGAGCGTTTGTTGTGGACACGAGGCAAACAGTTGTTACACTCTTTTTGAATGTCCTTCCACTGGAACTTCCTGTTACAGGAAGTGCATAATTTAAAAGGAGTTCTCTCCATTATTGAATTTTAGGAAGAAAGGAGAAGCTAGACATGGGAAAATATAGGGAAGAACAAGCAAAGGCATTCTCTAATGAAGAGAAATGTAGAGAAGAAGCCCCTCCATTCCTACTACTGTGAAAGTCCAAAGCCTGATGGTGAAGGCCGCAGCCAATCGCCGAGAGTCCATAGGAAGTCTCGAGAAGGTCGAAGTAAGCACTTGAACGGATAAAGTACATCAAAATCTAGACTGAGTTTGAATCATTTATACTAGCAATATATGCCTAGCATGCTATGATCTCCACACTATGCAACCGACCAGTATGGTGGAAAAAATCTAATCTGGGGGACCTCGAAGCATAAGTATCACAGTAGGGATCTTGTTACAGACACGTCCAGGTCGACGTCCCTTTTTGAATTTCGAAAACCAGATAAATACTCAGTGATTACAATTAGATGTCGGACTATGCACAGCATGCGATTCTAAGCAGATTCACAAACATCAGAAATAAGGTTATGCATTTATATGGACCAGAATCATTCATTACTTGAAATTTCTGATAACCGTTGACTCTCTGTCTTTCCCATCTCTCATAGAAAGGTATGGCAACCTGGCAGCAAGTCGGCCGTTAGCTAAACCTTTCACTTACATACTGAAAACCATGCAGTGTCATTTTACCGCTCACATTGGCAGCTCATAGGCGAGTAGCGGATGGATAGTTTTGCCTTTGCCAAAAACTGGCCCTGCCCACACAGTCACCTTGTTGACTTAGGCAAACGTCATACCCTTCATGCTGCAGGCTTGCATGTGCTATATGTGGGCATGTAATTGTGCCCATACTTTAAAGAAAACCTCTAAATGTTGTCACAATCAACAAGAAAAACAACATATTTAAGATGTTTCAGAAATGCTAATTTCCATGATTGTGATGCCACACACAAATAAAAGGTAAGAAATAAACAATTGTTTCCATTAAAACAACTTAAATTAACAGGTGGAAACACCTTAGTAAGACTGAAAGGGACTGTCAGTAAGGCTTGTTGTCATGCATGAAAGAATAAGATGTGAATTAAATTTGTGGGGAAAACCTTTGAGACTTGGGCCACAAATCAGAAAATGAATGTCACACATCTGAAAAGAACAAGTTGCAGATTTATTAATAGCTAAGGACCTCACGCACATTAAAGTTTCCACCTGCGTAAGAGAACGGCAGCCACTTTGTTCTGCCTTCAATTCACACGTGAGAGCAGTGGGAGAATATTGCAAACAAGCTTTGAAGGGCTGATCCTCTGCAACATCATTAATGTACACCAAACATCATGCACTGTATACAAGCACTGATGGAGGAGTATAATACACCTGGGTTCACATGTGCCACCTGTGAATTGAATTGTCCCCTTGCCCTGCTTCAGGTGCAGCGGAAATTTAAGTCAATGAGGGGTAATATATGCATGTAAATCAGGGTTGCATTTACATTTGGGGTAAACCACACAACGTGCGTGCATGTGCTGAGCAGCACACACACACACACAGCCCAAATGGCATTAACACAATTGCCCGTTGTGAATTGGGACAAAGGTAAACTGTTCCTTTTTATGACCTGTACAAATAAATTGAATACAGCAGGGCTCAAGTCGAGGGTTACACGCGTGGGGACGGAGTCCACCCACTTTATTCAGAGGGGGGACTCAGTCCCCCGCTAGCTAAAAGAAAAATATTGATTGTCCTCTTTGAATTTATGAATTAAAGCCACCCTCAGGAATCAAACCGCAGTCATCAGGTTTGTAGGCTGGACACTTCACCACTGCACTACATTACCTGATGAAAAATAACAAGTAACTAAAGGGGAAATATCCCATTTCGGTACTGCAAGTGACAGGGAAAACATTTGTATTGGTTCTTGGAGTTTAAAAAATGGACACCTTTTAACATTTTCAAAAAAAAAACTATTAGATGAAAATATCCTCTCTTGGTTTTGTTTTTGTGTTGATTTTAAGCCATTCGTCCTGTTCGATTTGGGTGGTTATGCAAAGCCAATTAAATTAAATTTGCATATTTCACCTTGATATGCACATTTCTGGCGACGTCACATCCCATCGTGTTTGTTGATGAGTCCCCCCACTTAAATGTTTAGGACTTGACCGCTGATATGCAGAAACAAAGCTTGGAGATGTCCGGTTCACGTTTAAAAATGTCTCCACCAATCTTTGCGTTCATTTATCTCCTTTAGTAGTAGTGTTCACATATTCAAATCAGCACCGCGGGACACCGCCTGTGGAGTACCACAAGGATCTGTATTATCCCTGCTCCTTTTGAACATCTTTATGACAACACTAATCATCCTCATCAAAAGACATGGCCAACTACGCTGACGATACCCAAAGTATCTACAAACTCGGCAATGAACAAGAGGAAAACACAACGCTAATAGACTGTCTCAAAGAACTCTACCAATGGATGAACACTAACATCCTCAAACTCAACCCGGACAAGGCGGAAATCATGATTACATCCAACGGCCAAAGATGCAACCAGTACATCCCATGGCCCACAGAACTGGGCACAACACCAACATCATTCAAAATTGTCAAAAGTCTTGGAATCTTAATGGACAACAAGCTAACCTTAGAACCGCAAGTAAATACAATAATTGAGAAATGCTTCTTCCATCTCACACGATCAAACAGATGCTACCTTTTCCTCTCCTTCACGCAGAAAACACTGACCATCATCTCGCTCATCATGTCCAGGACAGTGCAGCTGGTGAATTTTTTAACTGGAGGGGAGTAAATATTTGTCCCCGATATGGCCGAGCGACCGAGCGTAGCGAGGGTGCACACACAACTCAAGTGGGGTTCCAGGGGTCTGACCCCCGAGGTTCTTTTAAAAATAATTGGTGAAAATGGTGCATTTAAGAGCACACTTCATTAAGAAATATTGGGTAAAAAGTCAAACAGTTTGCAATTGGGTTTTGTAAGGTAACTCATGAAAAAAATACAACAGATGCAAGTCACCAACAGTGCACCGGAGCATTTCTCCAACACATTTTCATGATGACTTTTACCACATTATGTGCCAGTATAAAATATTTTCACACTGGCTGTCCCCATACATTGTAATGCTGACTGCAACATTATACCCTACTATTCCCATATAAGAACATACTTGTTTTTGCTTTGTGCATAATGAGCCAAGGGATATTAGTGAACACCAATCTGAAGAATACTAAATAGTAGGATTTCAAATAAAGGAACTTCAAAATGATTAAAAGGTACGGGGGAGGAACTATGACCCTGGCACAAGATCACAACCCAATAAAACAGAAAGAAGACCCAAAAGTAGAATTCTCCCGTCCCCTGCACATTCTCATAAACTGTAAAAAGGACTAGCAGCGCATTGGGCTACTAATGCGAGTCCATCTTAAAAGGGCTTGTGAATCCGTACTAGTTCTAAAGCAGCACCACATGTGTGCCTAATCTAGCAGAATCCTCAATGTAATAATCCAATACTCCCACAGTGGGTTGAGCATGGAATTATGGAGATTCATGAGAAAATTGATATTTACGCTGCCCTTCCCTACTGGCGGTCTCTTTGTTACAGTGTACTTCTGCAGGCTCGTGAAATCATTGTTTTTCATCACTGCCCATTTGAACTTGAGACATCGCTGTGTTATAGTGACCTAGAAGTGGAACAGTGCCATCCACTCCAGGTTGGTTTTTATCTAACTACATGGTACGATAGTATCTTTATGTGGTCTATGGAGGTTGCAGTTGTTTATGCTGGTCCTCCATTTTCTCTTTAGGTGTAGGTTTTGGTTCTTTACTCCAATTTACATTTTTTATGGATTGCACTGCAAGCACGGAGCCCAGGTAAGCCCCTGCGGGGTAGATGGGCTTTCACTACACTTAAAGGATAGTTCCGGGATTTTTTTTTTATTGTCCCTACGGTTCGGCCATATGTTTTTAAGCATAAATCGGTAGATCGTAGAAAACTTTCCTATGGACCTTACCCGACTTTTCGTCCATTAACGCACTCGAAATCAGCCGCCATTTTCTAATAATCCTATCATTTCCCCCCATCGCCCTGGCTCACCTGCTTTTGAGGCACTAAATCAAATCCCCCGCCCCTGAGCCTGACATCAGCAGACGCGTACCGCCCATTTCCCAACGCCAAAGCACGTTTCGTGTCAACAATCGCTGCGCCTCAGCTAATGAAGTGTCGCCATGGAAATGGCAGGACGCCTCTTTCCTCTATAAGTATAAACACACCGTTTCACAACACACAGCAGCAGATTTTCGATTCCATTACTCTCTCTGTGTTACTTTGAGTATTCTGTGACTCGTTTCTGTGCTCTGGTCAGCTACCTTCGCCGCTTCTGGGCCTTGTGAACACCTGTACCATCTCTGTAAATTATTTTACTTTCTTTACCACACAATGGCTACAATAATGCCGTATATGTACGAGCCCGAGTACACCGAGGAAGAACTACTGGAAAGGCAAGCACGCGAAAACGATGGGTATTCGGACGGCAGTTGGGAGGACCAGTCAACGGATGAAGAGCCTGGACCATGTCGCATGGACGGCGTCTCCACCTGGTGCACGTGCAATCGGTGCGAGCTAATGCCAACTGAGGAGGAGAACTGCTGCTGCCGTGAAAATTCCGGGTGCTTGGCCTACATTTCGGAAGGCGAGCCAAGTCCGCAATGCATCACCGAGCTGCCAGAGTTCAGGGAAGCCTGCCTCTCACGGACCGTGTTGAGGATGATGATGGTGCTTATGCACGAACTTCGCGGCACTGTTCGTCCGCGTAATCCGAGTAAGTATACTCTGGTTGTGATGTCAGTGATGCCACTACTATTTCATGGTCGTCTCCCACATATAAAATTACATCTACATATCATTCGAATGCATGTAAATTGGTTCCATATTGTGCATTTTCTAGATAGAATTGTTTTCAAAGCAGAATGACATTTTTTACCTGAATCGACAGTGATAAGAAAGTTTTGTCATTTTAATACAGTTTGCATCTTTTATTTTCACAGGTGGTACAGGCTAGTGGCCTATCGTTGCTTCACTTGGTGGCTTCACGGGAGGCTCGGACACCGCGTTCGGAGAGTAATACCTGCCTGTGCGGTACTTGCCATTAGACATTTCCCCAGCGACAGTGGACAAATCCGCGGATTTTCCCTGGATGTGCTGCAACCGGAACTTTACAATGTGTAATGTTTATTATTTATGTTCAATTGAAATTAAGATCTAAAATAAAACCCAACATATATTTTAACAATGGTTGTTTTGATTTTTTAAATGAATCTAGTGTGTCTCCATTGAATAGTCTTCCTGTGCCTTGTCTTGTCACACCACATGTCTCTGGCCAGCATCCTCCCTCACGCTGGCCGCCCACCTTCAATCCACATAACCGTTGAACCCATATGCAGCAGACATACATATGTTATTTTGCGGGTTGGCATCAAGCCTCCCGGCCTTGCCTCCTCCCCCAAAAATACTTACCACACCACTTTGTTCAAGCGCTGGCAATAAAAGGAAGGCCGTTGGATTTTATTGATACAAAACATGGTTATAGGTAAATAATCCATATGGTTGATCATAATAAATCATCCTTTTGGGCACCGGGTACAGAGATGACCCCCTCTGGCCCGTGCCGCCTTGCCACCACAGGCCAGCCTGCTGCTGACTAACTGCCTAGGCATCCAGGGTCTCCAGGGTGAACTGCACCCATATATTCTCCTGGGAGGGTGAGGTATTTATAAGCTCACCCCCCTGCCTTCCATGTACTAGATCCTGCAGCCTGCCTCTTACATGCAGTTAGATGGCCTCTCCTTGGTGAGGCCCTGCGGCAAACGAGTCTTGTTTGCACGACCACCGCCCCAATCCACCCCCCCCTGCCCTATCAAAGGCAGTTCGCACCGGGGTACTTGTGCTGGCAAGTGGAGCTGTCAGGGAGCGATAAAGGCCAAGAGGTGCCAAAGACCATGTACACTTCAAAGTGGTCTATAGAGCATGGGTTGTTGTTCCCATGTCTACCTCCAGACCCCGTGTCTCCTGCCAAGCATCCCCCCTCACGCTGGACGGCCCCCTGCAATCCACATAAGTGTGTCTCCATTCACGAGTCTTCCTGTGTCTTGTCTGCACGACCACCGCCCCAATCCACCCCCCCGCCCTATCAAAGGCAGTTCGCACCGGGGTACTTGTGCTGGCAAGTGGAGCTGTCAGGGAGCGATAAAGGCCAAGAGGTGCCAAAGACCATGTACACTTCAAAGTGGTCTATAGAGCATGGGTTGTTGTTCCCATGTCTACCTCCAGACCCCGTGTCTCCTGCCAAGCATCCCCCCTCACGCTGGACGGCCCCCTGCAAACCGCATAATGCCACGACATATACACGTCATTCATTCACAAACACACTCCTGTTTCGAATTCTTTATAACCCACTTCATATTCTAATGAGAACTTCTTTGCGCTTTGCTAGTCAACCCGTGAAGGTGCTGGTTATCTGCTCTTCGTCTCTGTGAACTTCCGTGACCACTTCGAGGAAACTCGTCAGTTTGCAACCTGTGAACTGCTCCCTGTTCTACGACAAGAAACTACTCTGATCCCTGCATCTAACTGTTTGTTCGTCAAGGTAAGGCCATGTACCATAATCATTTTGCGTCCAATTTCTTTTCGTTCAAGACAGTACATGCAAGGAACTAGTCACATGTTCTGAGTTTAGTCAAATTATCTTTCTATTTTTTTAAAGTTATTCAAATACTTATCCGCATGTGAATAACATGTATAGTTCCAAGAACCAAAACGAACCTTGCATTGAACCTTTTATGTGTCATTTAATTTTTTAACACATTGGTATTCATAGAGAATTGTTGATCTTTGCTTTTCAGAACTTTCCACAATGCCTGCCTGTTCCATTGGCGGTTGCCCTTCGAAGACCCATAATAAATCTGAAGGTACTATAATGCATGTTTTCCCTAAGACAATAGATCAGATAAGAGAATGGGTCCGATATTGCGGATATCCACCGTCTGAGCTTGAAAGTAGAGTCCTAGAAGTCTTTGCGGACAAGAGGGGTGATCGATACCGCATCTGCAGCAGGCACTTTAGCTCAGACATGTACTCCACATCATTGCTAATAAAGAAGAACACACCGCGAGCGAGGCGAAAATTGCTCTCAACCGCTATTCCCACTCTATTCGTCCACATCCCGCCACTGGCGAGTCAAGTTTACGTATTTATCTCTCGGCCTTGCGGTAGTGTGTAGCATTAGCTAACAATAATTTCCCCATTTATGTATCCACTCAATATGAAGGCGGAAGATTCTCCATCCGTGTCGTTATTGCAGTCATCAGCCACTTCAAGCGCCTATCGGGTAATCTTACTTAGCTATTCTGCCACTGACTTGTTTTAGGCATGTAAATCAATAGTTTTAATTTATCGTGTGATTATTTTACCTAATGGTACACCCTTGTACTCGTCCTCTAGTCTTTGTTTTCAGTTATAATTATTGTTATCCAAAATAATGCAAGTACTGTCTTTCAGGGAGATGCTGAGGAGTCCAACGTATTGACGACAACCGTTGATGTCACTCAGATGCTCGAGGTACGTTTCCGGACAGTTCCATCGATGGAGATCATCAGATCTTGCATTCTTGTAGCGTGATTGTTACACACAATGTTTCTTTCGTTTTTAGCCATGGATATGTCCTTCTGTCGTCGCCCTCCTATGTGTCTTCTTTTTTCAATATTGTGCTCATTACTAATGAAAGTCCTACGTTTCAGGGAGTCGATGGAGCATTAGTCCAAGAAGAAGGGGGAGCATGCAGTTACGGGTTGGCGCAACAGCTTGCAGAAGTGTGCACCGCAGTTACATCGTCCCTTGATGTTCTTATGCATTTCGAGGTATGGATACTGACAGTTCGATCAAGCGAAATCATATGACGTGATTACATCCGCTATACTTCCTTCTTTATTAACGCAAGTACTATGTTTCAGGGAGATGACGGAGCTTCTTCTACAAGAACATCACCCCTAGTAGTTGATGCAGATATCTGGGTGGTGACACTTCCAACGATCGAGCAAATCGAATCATATTTAGATATCCATTATTTATTTTAGACAACTGATCATTTGTGCAGGTCTATTTAGATGAGCCGTTCACGCCTGCACAAACTTTCTGTTCTTTTTAACAAAATAGAAAACCATACTAATGCAATTACTGTGTTTCAGGGAGTTACTGAAGCATCAACTTCAATAATATCATCAATGGAAGTCTATGAGGAGCCCGAGGTATGGATCTTGACAGTTCCATCTAACTAGATCAACAATGCGTGAATAATTGTCGTTTGAATGTTCTACACAAAGCGTTCATTCGTGTTTTGCTATTGAGATGTACGTGGGTATTGGTCCCCAAGTACATTTTGTGTTTTCAATATTATTATACATACTAATGAAAGTTCTATGTTTCAGGGAGTCGATGGAGCGTCAGTGCGTGATGGATGTGCTTATCATGAAAATATAGTCGTTGCAGCGCAAGAGGAAGTGGAGACATGCACACACGAGTCGGAGCAACAGCGTCCCGATGTTGAAGTTCGAGGCAAGAAAGTTTCAAAGAAAAGAAAGCAAAAGAAGGTTAGAGTCCTGGTCACTATATTATGTTGTTTTTCACTGTTAATAGTTCAATACTGTAAGTTGTGTTTAAACTGAACATCCCTTTTCCAATCTGTCCTCTAGTTGCGAGTGGGTGTATGAACTAGATCTACACAGACAGTGAAGCGAACGAGAGATGTTGCTTGTCAAACCTTTTGGCATGGACTTGAGACTGGAGATGCATCGTGCCAATGGGAAGAATATGAAGTGATTGACAACGGAGCTATACCACCACCAGCCATTGATAGTGAATGTCCTCCTGGTAGTTCGGATGCAGTCGGAGATCAATTTACAGAATCCACACCCGCAAAAACTAAGACCGCGAGAAAGATGAAGAAATTGTTTTATTCACCCATCGCCGGAGAAGGAACAGATGTTGCAATGGAAGAGAATGAAGTGGACGACAATGAAACACCATCAATATCACTGAACATAGCGGAAGACGATATCAGAGATTCTACCTTTCATGTGAGTGACATGTCCTCAACGTTACAGGCCGATGCAGAGTGACAGTATAAGGAAAGAGGCCAAATTCATTGTATTCGATAGTTGTTTGATATTATTATTCGGATGAAATGTGGGCATTCGGTTGGTGGGGAAGTATGTGGGGAGCCATTGATTAATGTGACTCGTGCAATTCGAGGCACTAACCTTAAAATACATGCCACCTGTACAAAATATCATCCTTTCTCATGGTCTGCACAACCCATGCTGGGGCAACTGCCAGCAGGCAATCTACTTTGTGCAGCGGCTGCACTTTTTAGTGGTTCAAGTTTTAAAAAGTTAGAGTCTTTCTTTCAGTTTGTGGGAATCCATTTCATTGCGAAAACTCAGTTCTACAAATACCAAACCGATTATCTATTTCCAGCCATTAGCAAAGCTTGGAGAATGGAAAAAATGTCTATTGATAGTACATTCGCGGGCAAACGGTTCAGGCTAGCCGGTGATGGACAGTGCGACAGCCCAGGATTTTCAGCCAAGTACTGCACCTACCACTTTCAGGACATGGAAAGTAAGAAAATTGTGAGTTCGGTGGTCGTGCAGGTGTCACAAAGTACATCCTCAGTGGCCATGGAGAAAGTTGGCTTTGTAGCATCATTGCAAGAACTACAATCGCGGGGAATGGTGATCGACCTGATAGCCACGGACAGACACGTTTCAATTGCCAAGACAATGAGAGAAGAGTACAAAAATATAAATCACCAATTTGACGTTTGGCATCTTGCAAAAACAATCAATAAAAAAATGTCGGCTGCAGGTAAAAAAAAAGATATGCAAGTTATTTCACAGTGGTCCAAGTCAATCAGCAACCATCTTTGGTGGAGCTCAAAAACATGTGGGGGGTCGTTGGAAATTCTACTGGAAAAATGGCGGTCAGTAATGCTACACTGTAGCAACGTTCACCGCTGGACCACAAACCAACATTTCCACAATTGTGAACATGGCCATTTGTCCACAGAGGAGGCACGGAAGAAGAAGTGGTTGATTCCTTCATCACCCACTCACAAAGCCATTGAAAAGATTGTATTTGATAAAACTATAACAAGAGATTTGAGGGACTCACGGAATTCTGCCACACAGGAGATTTGGAGGTGTTCCACAATATGTGCCTAAAGTACAGGCCAAAACGATTGCATTTTGGCATGGAGGGCATGATAAATCGGACTCTTCTAGCGGTCTTGGCACATAACCATAATGTTGGCCGTCAACAAAGTAGGACGACCGGAACTTTAGGGACGCTTCGCTACAATAAGGCCTTCACAAAACGAAGTAAACAATGGGTTATCAAACCAGTGTTTGAGGATATGCAATATGACTTTATTGAGAGACTTATTGTTGATGTCCTAGATAGGCACATACATGGAGTTGTGAACGAACCTGTGCAGGGGACAACTGCATTGCCACCCAACATTGCCTCTGTTCCATGTCCACCTAAAGAAGAGCTCATTGAGAAATACACATCACGGTTTAAATGATTGTAATTTGATTGTCTGTTCTCTCGAGTCTCCTCATGTCGCAGGCCCATTGAATATGTGTAGCTATGTATTGTGTAAATAAAAGTGATTGCTCTGTGAGTCCTGTGAGATGGCCTTACACTGAATGTAGCAAACTAGGAATGTGTGCTCGTTCAAAGTGAAGGTCAGCTGCTTTGATTTTTTTCTCGGGTGCCGGAATGGCCCACGACTCAGTATAAGGTTCTATTGTTATTTGACCTTGACAGGCCGGGACCATCCCGAAAGACTTCTTTTTGGGGGTGTGGGGCAATAACGTAAGAAACGATAATGAATATAATTTCAGAAACGAAAGCCATTTAATGTTCGTTCATTAGAAGAAATAACGTCGGCATAGAAGGAGTGGTATTTCGGGGCTGCCCTACGCACAGACACAATGGAAAATGCAAATATAATGCAAGTAACTCTTTAGATGAGTTTATACCGCAATTTAATTACTATACAGTAGCTTTAAAGACGGGTTAAGTTGTACTTGTTCGTTCTATGTGGCATATTGTTTTGTACCGCGCACTATCTTGAGGAGAACCATCTCCTTTTACGGAAGCACCTCAAAACCTTCCTCTTTGCTTCTGCTTTCTCTCTCCCTCTCCCCTGCTACAACTGGTCCACTGTCTGCGACCTCGGTCCTGGGCCCTTCCACTCTTCACCTGCACTGCCTCCCTGTCAACTCCTGCACTGGGGGACTGTCTCAGTATCCTACAGCCCCCCCTTGACGTATAATACCCAGTTGCACTGTCCTAGCTATGAAATAATTTCCCGACCTAATATATAAAATGAATAATTTTAATAAAGATCTGATGGTGAGACTAATTTCATTTTTTATGTTTTTAAAACAGGTACATCCTTCATTATTGTATGTGTCACGAGTACCAGACACCGGCGGATGGCTTTTATAACCGCCAGTTGGTTCTCCGCGTGAACAACGTTACCACCCTGACCATTTTATGGGACGATCGCCAAGTACAAGTATGCCCTTACGCGGTACTAACGGCTAGATGCAACATACAGACCGTTGTGGTGGCCTAGTGCCTCGTTGTTGGAACAGCCATGCGATTATCAGTGCGAGCAAAGAGCTTATTTTATCGTAAACCAACACCCTGTGTACTGCACACGAACATCGCTTGCCTCAAGACGAACTATTTTGGATCGAGAGCAAAGAAAAATGCACATCGCAGAATATTCTCTAAACATCTGATGTCCAATAAATGTACTTTACCAAATTTACAATCTTGCGGTTTGATTTAAAAGTACAGTTTCATATTCCCAATTGTGCCGCGCTGTGTTGTGAGCTGATTTGTGTTGGTTTCCGGGTTCTATGTGTAGTCGCGTAGAAGACGCCTGGGCGCGTTTGCCTACGCAGCACAGTCACGTCACGGATAGAGGTGGGGAATATGAATGTTTTGATAAAGTCTGTTTCAGGGGCGGGGGATTTGATTTAGTGCCGCAAAAGCAGGTGAGCCAGGGCGATGGGGGGAAATGATAGGATTATCAGAAAATGGCGGCTGATTTCGAGTGCGTTAATGGACGAAAAGTCGGGTAAGGTCCATAGGAAAGTTTTCTACGATCTACCGATTTATGCTTAAAAACACATGGCCGAACCGTAGGGACAATAAAAAAAAAGTCCCAGAACTATCCTTTAAAAGCTTTGGAAGCATGCAATAGGTGGCTAGAGATGGGAAAACAACGCACTAGATCTCTGGGGATATCTATTAGTACACTTGACTTATTTTGATGTGGGATCACATCCTTAGGCTATCAATGTTGGAGGTTCTCACCCAAATATTGTAATAACACGGTTGACTATCTACATGTGAAATTGACTCGTGCATAATATGTTACTTTGATTGCAGAGAGAGAGAGTATGTAAGATTGATTTGGTATCTTGTGTCATTTTATTTCTCTCCAATCCGTTATTGCTCTTGCAGAAGGGGTTCTAACCTCGAAACGCGTCAGCTATTTAAGGACTTTGTAGTTGCTGCAGAAAATTTGATGTTATTAAATCTTTTTATTTTTGTATAAAAACTATATATTCACTCTCTTGTGTCTATAAAATGTTGCACCTACTGTTTAAGAATGGTCTACATGTAAAATTGGCTGTACCAGTTTATGAGAGTGTGCAGGGGACAGGAGGATTCTACGTTTGGATCTTCTTTCTGTTGCTTTGTGCATAATGGTAGTGATGATACTATAAGAAAACATGTCCATGTTTGTTCTGCCAATATATGGCAGTATCCCCACATAGAACATACTCCAGTTGGCTTTACCATTAAAATATGCATGGCAAAGTATAAAAACAAGTCCAAACTGACTGTACTAAAACACCTACATAATAGGTGAGCTACATAATAACACTTATCATGCTTGCTTCATAAAAGATGCCCAATACAAAATGTCATACCGCAATAAGAAATGGCTAGACTAAGTGCATAAAAGTGATGGTCTTGCTTCATAATAACACGTTTGCTTTACCAACGATGCCCAATACAAAATTCCATGAAATGACTGACTGGCTGCTTTGAAATGCCAATCTAGCTACATAATAACACTCATGCTTGTTTTAGCAAAAGGTGCCTAAAAGAAAATGTCATGCCACAGTAAGAATAATACCACTGATCCTTCTTGCTTTACTAAAGATGCCCAATACAAAATGTCATACCACAATAAGAAATGGCTAGACAGACTGCATTAAAATGCAAGTCTAGCTCCATAATAACACTTATCATGGTTGATTTATGAACCATGCACAGTAAGTAAAAAATGTCACGCCTACTCCATGGTGTGCCAGTGCCTTGCAGTCTCAGACAATAACAAAAATGATGAATGAGTTTCGCAGCCTAAAGCAAGGCTGCCCGTTCGCCCCGATTCTTATTAATTTATATAAGTCAGACTTGGGAAACAGTCAAAGGGAAATAAATGCTTATCCCCAGATCCTGAATCGTCAACCAGTTCCTTGGGTCATGTATGCGGACGACCTAGTTTTCCTTGACAAGACCCCTATCGCCCTTGTTAGGGAGAATTCCCATTTATGGCTAATTTCCCTTACCTAGTGAGTCCCCCAGCAGCTTTGCTGGACTTCTGGAGTTGATTTTTTTCCACTTGGTAAGAGTGTGAGCTTTCCCCCGAATCTTACCTGTGTTTTGGCAAGTATATTTCTCTGTTTTTGAGATTGTGGACTCTGGAGTACACCACTTCAGTAGCCCCCTTCTTTTGTGTGTCACACATCACCTTCAGTGCCGTGACACAGGGTTGTCTTTGAGACCCCCCCCCCCCGACTCCATTTCTGAGGCCGACTACAGTCCCCCAGAAAAAGGTAAAGTTACCATTAACTTTACCTAGTCAATCTACCACAGATCCAGTGCACCCCATCTTCCATGGAGTACTGAAAAGGGTTAATTTGTATCTCCTTTTGTCTGTACCTCCTAGAGCACTGTTTCGCTCTTTTAACATTTAGACTTGGCTGGTGGCAGTGGTACTACCCTAACTTTTCTACCGCGATTATATTAGATAAAGGTGGTATTGTTCTTGGCTATTATATTAGCCTCGAACATAAACCCGTTTAACCAAATTGTCTTTCTCTTGGCTCCGGTTGGGTTTATTCGCCATTTCTTTTTGTTAAAAGTCCTTCTTGTGTTTTACTTTGCGCGGCAAACTAGGTTTGCCTTCTTTGTTCACCGTCTTTTGGCAGGCTTCTGCACAGAAGCCCGCCACCAGGCGCCTGGGTGTCCAGGTGGGCTGAATGTGTGGGAGGGGTGTAGTCACCCCCTGCACAGGGTATCCTTGAAAACCCAAGTCGCACTTTGCCATGATTAGCTGAGGTGGTTGTCCAGGCTGCGCAACCTCCCCAGCTGGGTGATTGACAGCCAGGCTGTGTGAATGGGGGGTTTGCGCATAAAAGGCAGGTCTCTAGGTCTCTTGGGCTAGAAGTCAGAGTCGCCACTGGAACTACAAGGAACCGAAGAGAAGCAGAGAGAACGACGACTGCTGCAACTATCCTGTCCCGGTGAAGCCCTGCTGCAGTCCTGAGCTATCTACCCTTCAACGAATAAGAGAAGATCCATCCCGGAGTCTTCTTCCCTTGAGCCTGGTGGGGATAACCAGCTCATCTTCCACAGCCAGAGGATCCTCTTCCTTGGTCGAAATCGCTTAACACTGCTGTAGTGGTGTGGATAGCCATCTGAAGAGCCTCTCCTGTTTTTAAGGAGCGCATCTTTTATTCCTTGTCGCTGCTGCTGGCCTCATCCCTGTGTGGTGCAGACCCCCTTCAGACGTCCTCCTTCACAAAGAAGCTCCAGGAACAGTGGGTCTGCAGGAAACCAACCGGAACAACTGCCAGGGTACTAGCTGCACCATTGGAATAAGGTACTGTGTTCAGCTTGAGAAAACTAGGTGAACCTTTTTCTTCACCTTCAAGGCTTGCCCTGGTCTTCCCGCCTTCTTATAACTTTTGCTTCCGAACATTGACAATATCGAAGTACTCTTGGCTACGTTGAATCGTGAACTGTATGACTGTGTGATCTTCGGCAACAGGTCTCCAGTGTCACTTAACCCTGGCTCCGGCCCTTTGACTTTTGAACTCCTGTCTCTAAGTGTTTCTCGATTATGTCTGCCTAACCAAAATATTGCCTGTGATTTTTGCCTCCTACTCCCTCTGGGTATCTCAGGTGCTAAGTGTGTTTTTGCCCCGGTAGCATCTCATGTCACGGATACGCGTTTATTTAGTAGGCCGAACTTTCAAAAAGTGATCGCAATCATATTCACGGTAACGTGTTTTGTTCGTCACACTGGTCCATTCAAACACAGGGTACTTAACCTTGAGATTTACTGTACAAAGTGAATTGGTTAGTTGTAGTATATTTTACGTGTGGTTTGTGTTTGAGTTTAATAGAAGTGTTGTGTGTATAACAAATGGTGTAAAAATAAATGTACTTATATTTTTCTACCTGAAACCTTGAGTCAGTGTTTGCTTGAGTCACAGTAATTGTGGTCCCTTTGTGTAATCTCTGCTACTGCTCATATACTCTTGAGATAAGCCTGGCTGCTCCGCTACTGCTAGCACTCTGACATAGTAGTACAGGCTTGTACCAAAGGTAAAACTTGTATTGCCACCTGTAGTCTTAATTGTGTGTAGTGGTCCCTAAGAGCACTGCACAGGATTCTGCCTAACAGCCCTCCAGAGAAGACTAAAAGGCCTACACGGGTATGTAAAGGAAGATGCTCTAAAAATGGATGTCAGAAAGACACAAATAATGACCATTTGTCACAAGGCAAGCTTAAACCTTTCCTGGGGACAAGCTACTAGACCATGTCTAGTTGACTAAATACCTCAGAGTGTGGGTTAACTCCAGTATTAGAGAGAAGAAGTGGGAAACAACGCTCAGAGAAAGAGTTGGAAGTCTGGCCCGACAAGGTCTAATACTCCACAAACAAACAAAAAATACGGCAATTTTTCTGTTCAGCTGGTGGTCACTTTTTACAAACTTAAGGTGACGCCCATTTTAACTGATGGTGCTGAAACAGCCCTCAATCTAGCATGGGAAATATGGGACTTTTTGAAAGCCACTTTTTGGCTTTGTTCTATACTCGCCATGCTCCTTTCCAGCGAGTATGATTAGATATGAGCTTGGGCTTCATTCCCTCCACTCTTTGGTTTTGTGGAAATCACTGGACTTTTTTTTCGCAAATCAGTGATAGAGGACGTCCTCCCCACTATAGATATCCTAAGAACTAACCAGACAGGGAGCCATACAGGTCTCATGAATCTTTGGAAATCCAAATGCAACAATTGGGTAGAGCACTTGACCTGACGACAGAGGTACCAAAAAAACGAATCCTGTTAAAAGTTAAAAAGAAAATACAGCTAAATGACTAGATAGAAACTCAGAAAAAGAGAGTATGATTAAAGTTAGCAATCAATTTATTGCACGAAGAACGGGCGATAAACTCACTACCTCGTTACCTATTAAAACTTCCATGCCCAAAGTATAGAGACCTTTTTATGCAGCTAACACTAAACCTTCCTCCAACAAGGGAAGTCTAAGCCCAGCATAGGCATATGGGGATCTGCCTCTGACCTGCAGATTTTGCGAAGAACCGGGTTTGATCGAATCATCCAATTGATATGAGAAGTTAGTCGCTAAAAGAAGCAAGTATAAAAAATGGTTACTAGAGTCCCATCTACATTAGAGGCGAACAAATGGTGGAATTGGCTGATACTTGGGAAAATAATAATGTGATCATCACTGACATTTTGGAAGATATATTATTTCTGTGATTTTGCCATTATTTATGAAATCCACGTATAGCCTATCGTTCCTGTGGCAATCATGTGGTCATGTTGAGTTTAGAGCTTTAACCCTCAGCTCTAGCCAGGCTGCAAACTCACCACTTACGTGATGAACTCTATTTTATTTTCCATCGGAAATGTTTTAATGGATTTTAAGTTGTAATTTAATTGTAATTGAAAGGTTTATAATAAACCAAGCCACTAATAAAATAAAAATGAAAACATTTTTTAAATAAGATTGCAATTATGTGTGATTGCAAGGCGCTGGGGGGCCTACGGGTAAGGCATGTTTTTATCACTGGCCATCTATCATAGATAGCCAGTAAGAAAATGACACGCCTGTCCCATGGGTCCGGAGCTCCTCACACATGGACACAATCAATGTGGTTATATGTGTATGACAGGCACTGGGGGACCAGGGGGTGCTGACAGTATTATTTACTGGACATCTATCAAAAATGTCCAGTAATAAAATACCATTCCCGTCTCCTGAGCCTCACAGCGCCAAACAAACACATGCACCGTCATGCTGGAAATGCATTGGAAGGACAGGGCCTCCCTGTCCTTGTTCTGTAGTCCTTTTTCATGTATGTTCTGTGTTATATGCTGCCAAGGAGTCCAGATGGGACTCCTGGCAGTACAGCTCTTCCTCTTTTTGGTTTAGTGCACAGACCCTTGGGATACCCTTATGGCACCCATGGGTGGGGGTAGAACCCTGTACCCCTAATGTATGTTTGTGGGCACCTGTGTGTGGCCCACAGAGCAGGGTATGGGCTGGTGGCAGCTCCATGGGGAATTTGACCAGTGATCGGAGTATCCTCCATTTTGGGATACCCAGGCCCTGCCGTTGGAATCAGTTGATTCCCGATAGGTGACAAGAAGAGCCCTATGGCCTCTTGCTTTCTCTATTGCCTGTTACCTTGTTTTTCCCAAAGTCCTGGGAAGCCCTTACTCTGTCCCTTTCCCCTGACTGGCTGTTGGGTGGAAGTTCCATATATGGTATTGTGGGGAAGTCCAGGCCAGACTGGTTGGAGCCTTCCCAGTGACTAAGTTGTGGGTACACCCTTGGGGTGTGACCCGGGTGAAGGGAGAGTGTGACCAATATGTACTTCTTGTTATGGGTGTCTGGTTAATGATATGTGACACAAAAACGGGGACAACCCTGCCCGAAACTGAATGCAGTGTGGAGTGCTGAATGACTGGGTACTTGTCCCAATACACATTCCTTATTGCGAGTGTCTGAGAGGGAGGAGAATGGCCTGAATGCACTGTGAGCCTGATTGGCTGGCTGCCTTCTGAATGCCCTTATGAGTGATTGGTTGCAGGAGTGTGACCCAACAGAGTGAATGTGAGACAGAACAGTATATCTCGAGGCCTCTCACTACTAGCAATCGTTCAGAAGC